>NC_088909.1:69583256-69898256 GCF_037157495.1 Lathamus discolor
ATGCCTGCAATAGTTACATTTTCAAACATAGCTACAATTTATAATCACAGCAGCAAAATTATGTAAGATGGAGAAAGATTTGTGTTTTTGCTATGGACCTTCCTAGATACAATTTTTAGAAGTACTTGGAATCTAAAAACTTCTGGGATTTTTACACGATTTAAGTAATTTAGGTTCTTGGAAATTTAGCTTGTCATCTATGTTGCAGATGTGGCAATAAAGGACAATGGATATATACAGGGAAAAGGTGGAGCTGGGAAAATGAAGTATGAAGCAATTAAAAGTTCATTAAATGGGCTGGTAGGTATTTCAGACAAACCAAGTAAGCCCTTCTCATTGTAAAAGAAAAATGCAAATAAACATCACATCTTTGTAAATAGTAATAAAAAAATGTATAAATATTTTGTCTGTTTTAAGTCTCCACCTTTAATCCCTTGTGCAGAGAGTTTTCTAACCTTCTTTCACATGTGGATTGCCACATGGTTCCTCAGATAAAATATTGGTGATACAGGCTGTATATGAATTGTATCTCTGCACAAGAGCCTTGCATAGTAAAAGCATTGGATCATCAGTACACCTTTGGGTACTTGCCGTACTACTCACATATATGTTTATCTAATGATGGATCCTCAGATGGAGAAACAACAAAATTTGATCTATGATCATGTTACTATTCCTTCTGAGCATCCCACATGCTTTATGTATGTTAGTTAATTGACTTAATAGCCTCTCTGAGAAGTAATGACTATTAAAATTGTTACCAGGACAGGGGGAGAGTCTACAGTCAAACTGTACCACATGGACAGTAACTGAGGCTTTGTTCCACCCATGCAATGGTACAAAGAAATGTCCCTTGAGAGAGGTCAGTGAAGACACAGGTCTCAGCAAGTGCTCAGCATGTCTAGTAGGTATATTTTTCTTCAGAAATTTAGACAGAGTTGTTTAAAACAGTGGCTGTGTTTATGCAGTTGATCCGTGCTTACACCCTGAGTAGCAGCAGTCTTGTCTCCACAATGGGGAAGGTGGAATTTTTAGCTCAGAAATGAAATTAATTCACAGATGTTAATGAGGTGCTCAGATTCTGACAGTACTGATGAGGACGGAGGCAGGTTGCAAAGCAGGCAAGCTGTCAGTGTGACATTGGAGTGCACCTGCAGGGGCCTCTCACTGTACGTTGTCAGTAATTAGCAGCAATGTCTGAAGGGCTTGTTCAGTGCCAGCATGGGTACTTCCTCCTTAGACCTCAGAGCTCATGGATTACTTAGAGCTGTCCTCCTTGGACAACCCCTGAAGACAGTGGTTGAGGAAGCTAGCTTGCCTTCCTTGCAGATTTAGGGCTCTTCCTAGGGAGGAAAGAGCTGGCTTCAGCTGTATTCTGATTTGAAGTTTATTATATACATTAGAAGTTAAAGAATTCTTTTTTTTTTTATTTTTTTTAATTGCCTGGTTATGAGGGCAAATTTGAGGCTAATGCCTCAAAAAAAAAAAACAACACAAAAAACCAAACCAAACCAAACCAAAAGTGTGTGTCATAGAATCATAGAATCATAGAATAGTTAGGGTTGGAAAGGACCTCAAGATCATCTAGTTCCAACCCCCCTGTCATGGGCAGGGACACCTCACACTAAACTGTGTCAACCAAGGGTCTTTTCAACCTGGCCTTGAACACCGCCAGGGATGGAGCATTCCCAACTTCCCTGGGGCCTCACCACCCTCACAGTAAAGAACTTCCTCCTTATATTGTTTATCTTTTGTCAAAAAACTGTGAATAATTGCAGTGTGGTTCTTAAATACTTACTGTATTTCTACATAATAAAACAAAACAAAAAAATCCACAGCCATACAACCTCCAAACCCTGAAGCTTTTGGCTTATTGTAATATTAAGATTTGTATAAAGTAGTTTGGCTGTGATTGAAAAGAAATTCCTCCTCTTTCTTCAGATGGCTAGTCCTTTCTTATCAGAATGACAAGGAGGGACTGAGTCAGAATCTGTAAACAAGGGAAAACACTGAAGACATATTTCTGTGGTTTTGTTGTGCACATTTCTGGCTTTGTTGCTTTACTTGTGGCATCAGTCCATACTCTTGGCCTTGTGTCCCAATATGAACAGATTTAGCATGGATTCTTTATTTTTAACCAGTGTGTGGTGTCATTTCTGTGAATATGCTGCCTCCAGTTATGATAATTTTAACCTGACTGTTGATTTAAAAGCCTGCGTTGAATAGCAAATAAATTTTGTTTTGCAAGAATGATACAAAAATCACATCTACAGTATATGAGAAAAAAATGTTCTCATCCAAAGAGTATCATAACGTTTATATACTCTGAATGCTTATAAATTACTTGGGTAAAGAGTTAAAATATGATGTAAAATCCTGAAAATGGAAAGCATTCACCTATTAATTATTACCAACAATTTGGAGGATTTATTCAGCTCTCAAATTCTCTCATTCCTTATTTTAAAGCAAAACTGTCCAGCAGGCATAAGAAGAGTCAGCTTGGCATTTTCTTGAGCCAAAGACCGGTAATAAGAGGCAGAAGCTGGACAGCAACCCTACATGTAATTACTGTCTTTGAAATCACATTCACACATGACTATATTCATTGTCTTTCAGATGCAGACATATGTTTAATGATCAACATGAGTGTGCAGTTCTAATGTTTATTATAAATTTCTTCCAAGTTCTCATTATAAAGCATTAAAGGAAGAAAAGATCTAAAGAAAGTCTGTTTGGCCTCTGCAGTAGACCATGAAACTCAGCATTTCAATAAGTTCAATTTCTCAGCTTTGGAAAGCTGATGTCAACAGTGGGAAAATGAATAATGTTAGAAAGGAAATGCTGTTGTATCCCATTTTCTGACCTAAAGAATATAGAGAAGCTGCTCACACAGAAGGCCTGTGAAGCCTGAATGAAGTATCAGATGGGGCCTGATTAGGACAGAAAAACATCACCTCTCTGTAGTCTTTCTGCTGAACTTGGGATTTCCTGCAGTAAGAGTGTGACCAAGTTTTTCTACGTAGGTAGTGACTAGGACTGCAGAACTAGGTATTTAGAAAATGTAAAGCTATTCTTATCAGATCAGAGCTACATGAAGGAGAATTTAATATTTGTAATGTTTGTATAGAGATTTATCTCAGAGCCACTTCTCTCATATATATTGTTTCACGGTCTAATCTAATATTTGCTTGGATTCTTCCTTGTGTTCAATACTTTTTAGAACTGTAATAAATAATCCAATTCAATTTAGAAAATAATAATGTTTTCCTCCAAATTCTAATAATCCTGTGATACAATCTTTCCCAGTTATAGTAACATGTAGTAATTTCCTTTCCTTTTCAATTTCTTTTCCTAGGTTTTTCTTTCCAATTTTTTTTTTTTTTTTTTTAAGAGGTTCTTTTGTTCAAAGGGCTTGTAACGGGTTAGCAGGGCTTTTTTGAATTCATGGTTTCATCATATCTTTTTCAATGTCTTCCTTTCATGAACTAGATATTACTCTGAAAAATTATGCATAATCACTAATGGATATTAAGTGCTGCCCAGCACAAACTTTTCATTCATACATTAAAATATATAAATATTAGATGTCCTGGTTGTTTCTTCTGTTTGGTTATCTTTTGAAGTACATACAAAACAGGGCTATGTGGATTACTTCACCCTTTCAGGTACTTAGGAAAGGAGCTGGACACTTTCTACTGACATTCAGACAATAGCAGACCCCCAATAAAATGGATCAATTTCATCCTTTAGTGTTTCTTTGCAAGACTAAAGTTAGTATGAGATATTTCTCTGTATAATCCTGAATTGTCATTACTGTTGTATGAGTTACTGTCCTGTATACTTTTGGAAACCCTGGGGCTCAAATTTCAAGAAGTCAGTCCAGCCATCCTCAGGGTTGTTGATAAGGTTGCATTTGCTCTTCATACAAGATAAACCCATTTATTTTTCAACATAAATTACCAGATTCACCATGAATGAGTGTTGATTTCTAGAAATAGCTTGGTATTATTACTAGCTGTTGTTTAATGGCCCCATGTTTTTTAATGTTTAATGGTTGTGGAGAGAAATTAAGGAAAATAAGTTGTGGTAGTTAATATCATGATTTATAAGGTGTGCTGTGCCGGTCATGTTTTCACCTGGGACAATGGTTAACCTCTCAGGCCACTCAGACATGGACTGAGTGAGAACCATCTTCATGGGCATGAACACTTAGGAGAGGAATTTGTCCTTGGGACAGTGTCACCATAGTTGGCAATGGCTTGAGCTTTCTCAGGATTAGATCTTACTATGTCCCATTTTCAGAGAAGGTGTTAAATTACTTAACCCTATGGGAAATGCCACTTAGATTTTTTCAAGTGAGGCAGACTGTATTCTAGCAGTGATTAGCTCATGCAAGCAACTCTTTTGTAGACATCTGTTATGGCTATTTACCTATAAAAAAACTTCCCTCTCTACATGTTTGGCTTTCCAAAATTCCCTTGTAACACTACACAGAATGCATGTTTACTTGTCAGTTGGATCTGGACGTTGGCTGACTTTCTGCTGTTGCATACTATGAATGCCAAGCCACATGCTCCCAATTTAGCAGGTCTTCCAGAGGTGTTCTCCATTTGTACCTCATTCACCCTGTCTTTCATTCTCTGCTCTGGGCATAGATATCAAACTAAGTTTGTTACTGCATCTGCAACTTAGTGGTGTGTGGTGCTTGGAAATTTTAACCCAGTTTCTCCAATTTAAATCTTCTGCTTCTGTTGAATGAATTATCACTTCTGTATCACATGTTCCCTTTTCAGCGCAGTGTGAGCATCAGGTAAACATTGACACAGTTACAACTAGAGTAGTTTAAGGAAAGTTTTTAACTAGAGGAATTATTTTAAGAATACTACAGATGTTTGTAACTTTAAAGAGGAAAAAAGCAAAAAAAAATCAGCATAAATTGTGAAACAATATAATGCCACAGTTGTGTGTGGATGTACGCACTGTGTGCAGGTGGGATATAGTCTCTTCTGACATCTTTTATGACTATTAACATGCTTGGAGAAAAAGTGATTTTCTAAAAAAAAAAACTTTGCTAAAGGATAGATTTTTCAAAGAGTAAGGTCAGCAAAAATGCTTCACAGGATAGTGACTCACAGCTTAACTTCCTGTCATGATCTTATTCTATAAAATAAAACAACATTTTTATTTTCTAAAGCAAAGTAAATTTTACTTAATATTTCTTTTCGTTGTTGGGAGACAATTTGGAAATCAGCAAACCACATTGCTGAAAAGCTCTTTACCTTTCTGGAGTTTTATGTCCTTCTGCTAGTAGACTCAGTGCGGAATTGTAAAATGGCTATTATGCCAAGGACGATATTGTTAATGAATCGTGGTATTATTATTGCATCATTGTTAAATATGGTTTACAATAACAATTATGTAGCAAGATGAGAAAGCACATCTGTTATAATGTCATGGGAGTGTATCCTATTAGGCCACGTACCTAGTCATAAAACCAAATAATGGTTGATCATTATGCTGAAATATTAAGTACGCTTATGTCACTCATCACAGAACAGAGAGAACATTCAGGATGTGGTCATGACACCTGGATAGTTAGTTCAATAATGATATTAGTATCGTGATTCATTCTATTCAGTGTGGAAATACATATAGGAGATGCTTGTCTTAGAACTGTCCAAAGTTTAAACCTTATTCCCAAATCTGTCCTCTTCTGTGCAATAATGAGTAATAGTAACATATATTTTGCTTGTTCTTTGTGTTGCATTGGAGATGTGTTAATATGTGTGTCAAGCTGAACTGACAGAAGATAATACAATAAATTATCAAAGCACCTAAAAACCTGAGGCTGTAAACTTTGAATGCAACTTTGTATTCCGGGTGTTTGTGGCCACTTTTGATGATAATTATAACAGCATGATTGCAGCACCCAAACAACACCAAGCAGAAATCCCTGAGCTAGCAACAGTGTAAGTGAGGGAGTGAGGGATCCACATAGATGGGGAACGCACGCTTACTTAGGCCTGGAACAATGCAGGTGTATTTATACGCCTAAGCAAAAAAACCAAACCAAACCAAACCAAAAAAAAAAAACCACCAAAACCAAAACAAACCAAACAAACAAGCAAAAAACAAACAAACAAACAAAAAAAAAAACAAACAAAAAAACAGACAACCAAACACCAAAACAAGAACAGAACCCACCCAAAAATAAGCCAGGCCACAGGTTTCTAGCCTGTACATATTTAACCCCCATTTAATTGTGTGTGAGTTATTCATTAAACATATCTAAATATTATATATGTATTAACAGATATAAAGGTATTTCCAGAATTAAGTTTGTGCTTTCAGGAGAACATTTGCAGAACTAATCTAAAAGAATGAATGCATCTTTTTTAAAAACTAATGAGCTGAGCAGGCTTATATTTGATAGCTTTAATGACAACATATGAAAGCATGGATGACCAAACAATGATCAAAAATTTTTCTTTCTCTTTCCTGAAACATTCAAATTATGATCTGTATTCCTGAGGAGCAAAATTAAAAAGCTCACTCTTTTAAATATTCGTCAGTATTTTCGCTCTGCAACAATGAACAACACAGTCTATGGAGGTTATTTGTGCCCACCCATATGAATATTGTTTTTAGAGGAACTTTACTATCACAAGACAGTTGCATCAATGTTTTCCTTTTCCTTCCTACCACCCTCACTTAATTCTTACAGAATTATGCCCTGATGCAGATGGGAATTGTTGTATTTCTATGCTAGATATCCATACACAACAAAACAATCTGCACTAGCTTATTTAAAGATTGCAAGTTCATTTAGAGTGACTGCTACAACATAATCAGAGAAGAAACGTAGCTAGACGTGAGGACAAGATGCTGAAGAATATCTGCTAAAGGTAGCTGCTCTGCTTCTCAGAACAGCAAAGATACGGTCCAAAGACCACCTTAATCGCTGAGGTGAGTAGCTCGAGAGAGGACGCCGTCAACACCGGAGCCGGGGGAAGCTCAGCGTCCCGGAGCCTCAACTCAGAGCGGCCAGAGCCACCGAGGGAGCCTCGAGGCCTCGACAGGCCCGGCCCAGGAGCCGGAAGCTCCGCGGACGCGTGCGGCTGACTCACAGGGGGCGGAGCCAGGAGCAGCGGCACCAGCCCTGAGGGGTTAAAAACCTGCCCCAGGGAGGGCGGCGAACAGAGCCGGACGAGGCAGTTCGCGTGGGCAGGCGTGCGGGATGGTGAGCACCTGTCGTATGGCCAGGGCCCACTCTGGGAGCTCAGCTCTGGCTGCCCCGGCAGTGCCCAGCGTAGGCACCCAGACAGAGCAGATGAGAGGGGAGGCTGCAGTGCAGAGCTCGGGGTGTAGAGGGTGCCTGCACTGGGCTTGTGAGGGAAAGGAGCCCGATGGGCAGGGCTGCGCTCGGTGCTCCCTGGTGGAGGCCCTCCTGCAGCAGGGGCTGAGCTGCGGAATGCTGTTAGCGGGCTTCAAGATGTCAGGGTAGTTGAGAGGAAGCGGGGCTGCTTGCTCCAGGCCCATACTGTGCGGGGGCCTCAAGCTTCCCCTCCAGCTCATGGAGGAAAGAAGGAGGCCGTTATCCCGGGAAGCTGGAAATTAGTGACAGAGAAAAATCACAAAAGAAGGAGGAAAAGGACAATTAAAAGCAAGGGGCTTCCTCCTGAATCTGTTGACCCCACGCAGAACCACTTTGCTGTCCTGCAGGAGACTAATGAAGAAACACACTTGCAGCACAAACAGCCGGATTATGCATGGGTAAAGATCTCTACTGGCACTACAAAGAAAAAGTGGCGGGTCATAGTAATAGGGGACTCTGCTTTGAAAGGGACAGAAGCACTCGTCTGTCGGCCTGACCCAGTCTTGAGGGAGGTGTGCTCCTACCAGGGGCACGGATCAGGGATGTTACAGAGAGGCTGCCTGCTCTAGTAAGTTCCACGGACTATTACCTGCTCCTGGTGATCCATGTGGGTGCTAGGGATATAGGTAGTAGTAGACTGGGGACCATAAAGAAAGACTACAGAGCCCTGGGAGAGGTGGTTAGGGGCTCCAGTGCTCAGATAGTCTTTTCGTCAATTCTCCAGGACACAGGGGAGGACCAAGAAAAAGCTAGGAGGATTGGCCAGGTTAATAAAGGGTTAAAAGGGTAGTGTCATAGTCAGGGGTTTGGGTGTCTTGAACACGGGACTCAAGTTTCTAGGCCAGGTCTACTGGGGGCTGGTGGAGCTGCTCTGGTAAAGAAGAGGAAGAACAGTTTTGGTAGGAGGCTTGCCAGACTGCTCAAGGAGGCTTTAAACTAGATGTGTTGGTGGAGGGGGGCATCATTCCATCCCAACACACCCAGTCAGTTGCCAGCATCTATAATAAATGCTCGGAACAATGTACATATATTCTGGCTGCTCCAGCCAATGAGCTGGCTTCAATTGGAGCTCATCTCGGATACCTCTATACAAATGCCCGTAGCATGGGGAACAAACAAGAGGAATTAGAGATGTGTGCACATCTACGGGGGTATGATATAATAGGCATCACAGAAACATGGGGGGATGGCTCCTATGACTGGAGTGTTGGAATGGAAGGTTACAGGCTCTTTAGAAAGGACAGGCCTGGCAGGCGGGGAGGGGGAGTTGCCCTTTATGTTAGGGATAGGCTGGAGAGTATGGAACTCTGCCTGGGGGCAGGTGAGCAGTTTACAGAGAGTTTGTGGGTCAGAGTTAAAGGGAAAACAGCCGTGGGAGACATTACTGTGGGGATCTGTTACAAACCGCCTGATAAAGGAGAACCTGTGGATGAAGCACTCTGCAGACAGATAGTAACAGCCTCATGTTCACAGGCCCTTGTTCTCATGGGGGACTTCAACCACCCTGACATCTGTTGGAGCGATGGCACTGCACGGCACAAGCAATCCAGGAGGTTCTTCACTTGTGTGGAAGACAACTTCCTTCTGCAAGTAATAGAGGAGCCGACAAGGAGAGGTGCCATGCTTGACCTTGTGCTCACCAACAGGGAAGGGCTTGTTGAGAATATGGTACTCCAGGGCAGCCTTGGATGCAGCGATCACAAGATGGTCGACTTTGAGATCACCAGGACAGTGAGAAGTGCATGCAGCAAGCTCACTGCCCTGGACTTCAAAAGAGCAGACTTTGGCCTCTTCAGGAGCCTGCTTACTAAGGTGCCATGGGATATAGCCCTGGAGGGCAGGGGGTTCCAAGACTGTTGGTTGATATTTAAGGATCACCTGCTACAAGCTCTGGATAGTAGTTCCAACTAGAAGGAAGTGCAGCAGGAGGGCCAGGAGACCTCCTTGGATGGATAAGGAGCTGCTGAGGAAAATTCAAAGGAAAAAAGAGGCTTATAAAAGGTGGAAGGAAGGACAGGCGGCCTGGGAAGAATACAGGGATGTTGTCTGGGAAGCTAGGGACCAGGTGAAGAAAGCTAAGGCCCAGTTAGAATTAAACTTGGCTAGGGATGTTAAGGATAACAGGAAGGGATTCTGTAGGTACGTAGTGAATAAAAAACAGACTAGGACAACGTAGGTCCCCTCTGGAAGCTATCGGGAGAACTGGCTACCTTGGATTTGGAGAAGGCTGAAGTTCTGAATGACTTCTTTGCCTCGGTCTTCACTGGCAAATGCTCTGACCACACCACACAAGTCTTGGAAGACAGACGCAGGGACTGTGAGAATGAAGACCTTGAGCCCACTGTAGGAGAGGATCTGGATCAAGACCATCTTAAGAACATGAACACACACAAGTCCATGAGACCTGACGAAATCCATCCGCGGGTCCTGAAGGAGCTGGCAAATGAAGTTGCTAAGCCACTGGCCATCGTATTTGAAAAATCATGGCAGGCAGGTGAAGTTCCCGTCGACTGGAAAAGGGAAACATAACCCCCATTTTCAAGAAGGGGAAAATGGAAGACCTGGGGAATTACAGACCAGTCAGTCTCACCTCTGTGCCTGGTAAAATCTTAGAGCACATTCTCCCAGGCAGCATGCTAAGGTACATGAAAAACACCAAGGTGCTTGGTGACAGCCAGCATGGCTTCACTAAGGGGAAATCCTGCCTGACCAGTTTGATGGCCTTCTATGATGGGGCTACGGAACTGATGGACAAGGGAAGAGCAGTTGATGTCATCTACCTGGACTTGTGCAAAGCGTTTGACACTGTCCCACATGACATCCTTCTCTCTAACTTGGAGAGATATCAATTTGATGGATGGACCACTCGGTGGATAAAGAACTGGCTGGACGGCTGCACACATAGAGTTGTGGTCAATGGCTCGATGTCCGGCTGGAGACTGGTAACGAGAGGTGTCCCTCAGGGATCGGCGTTGGGACCGGTCTTGTGCAACATCTTCGTCGCTGACATGGACAGTGGGATTGAGTGCGCCCTCAGCAAGTTTGCGGATGACACCAAGCTGTGTGGTCCGGTTGATATGCTGGAGGGAAGGGATGCCATCCAGAGGGACCTTGACATGCTTGTGAGGTGGGCTGATGCCAACCTTATGAAGTTCAACCACAACAAGTGCAAGGTCCTACACCTGGGTCGGAGCAATCCCAGGCATAGCTACAGACTGGGCAAAGAAGAGATTCAGAGCAGCCCTAAGGAGAAGGACTTGGGGGTGTTGGTTGATGAGAAACTTAACATGAGCCGACTTCAGTGTGCACTCGCAGCTCACAAAGCCAACCGTATCCTGGGCTGCATCACAAGGAGCGTGACCAGCAGGTCGAAGGAGGTGATCCTGCCCCTCTACTCTGCTCTTGTGAGACATCACCTGGAGTATTGTGTGCAGTTCTGGTGTCCTCAACATAAAAAGGACATGGAACTGTTGGAACAAGTCCAGAGGAGGGCCACGAGGATGATCAGGGGACTGGAGCACCTCCCATATGAAGACAGGCTGAGGAAGTTAGGTCTGTTGAGCCTGGAGAAAAGAAGGCTGCGTGGGGACCTAATAGCAGCCTTCCAGTACCTGAAGGGGGCCTATAGGGATGCTGGGGAGGGACTCTTCGTCAGGGACTGTAGTGACAGGACAAGGGGTAACGGGTTAAAACTTAAACAGGGGAAGTTTAGATTGGATATAAGGAAGAAATTCTTTCCTGTGAGGGTGGTGAGGCACTGAAATAGGTTGCCCAGGGAGGTTGTGAGTGCTCCATCCCTAGCAGTGTTCAAGGCCAGGTTGGATGTAGCCTTGTGTGGGATGGTTTAGTGTGAGGTGCCCCTTCCCATGGCAGGGGGGTTGGAACTAGATGATCTTGAGGTCCTTTCCAACCCTAACTATTCTATGATTCTATGATTCTTAATGTACTGGTGTCCTGAAAAGTTGTAGATTTTTTTGCTGTAGCTCTTGCAGACCAGCCCAGAAGGTGGAAGTTGCAGTGAGGAATATGGAAGCCTGCACATGACACAGATCTGTCACATCACCCTACAACATACGTGATGATACAAAGACTAAACTGGAAATCATGTCTGCAGATCCATATGGCCACAATCTGCCATCTGTAATGGCTGATGAAGCTAGCTAGAGGTTGTTAAAAAGGTGACTGTCTCAAAAGCCCGATGGTCTGCCCAGTCCTTCTGTGCAGCTTGAAGTATAAGTAAAACATGCATATACACCCATGACATTAAAACTAACATCCTTCATGGAAGGAGTGGGAATAGGAGGTGCTTAAGGTTTTCTTCTTACATAGATGTCTCTCTGTGTGTACATTTGACATACAATACGATCAATGATCATATCAATTATCATATCAATCATATGATCATAATTCATATGATGAATATAATATGAATTAAAATCATTTTACACAGAACACAACAGTAGTTTATAGTGATTGATGTGATACTTAAAAGAAAGTGTTAACCTTTTCCTAATGTGTCTAGGTAAGCTGATATCCACTTCATCAGCAATAATCCCTGTACTGCATTTATGTAGATAAACAAAAAAAAACAATTGGGTATTTCATGTTGTATTTTTATGCACAAGTGTCCTGGGTTCAGCAGCAGCAGTTTTTCTCCTTCTTAGTAGCTGATGCAGCGCTGTGTTTTGACTTCCAGTCTGCGAACAGAGGTGATAACACCAATTTTTTTTTTTAATTGTCGCTAAGTAATGTTTATTCCGGCTAAGGACTTTGTGAGTCTCATGCTCTGCCAGGGACAAGGGGAGGCCAGGAGGAAGCAGAGACAGGACACCTGTCCCAGGCTAGCCAAAGAGGTATTCCATACCACAGTGCGTCATGCCCAGGGAGGTAACTGGGAGTTATCCGGAAGGGCTCAGGATCTCTTCAGGGGGGTCAAACTAGTTCGGCAGTTGTGTTGTATTCTCTTCTCTTGTTATTTTCTCTTATTATTATTATTATCATTGGTGGTAGCAGCAGTGATTTGTGTTATACCTTAGCTACTGGGCTGTTCTTATCTCAACCCATGGGAGTTACATCCTCTCGATTCTCCTCCCCACCCCTCGGGGGGAGGTGGGGGGGTGGGGAGTGGAGGAGGGGAGAGAAAGAAAGAGGGAGAAAAGTAGGGGAGGAGTGAGTGGACAAGCTGTGTGGCTCGGTTTAAACCACGACAACAAGGCTAACCATAACTGGCTGCTACAGTATGAAAACATTGGTTTAATTCAGGATTTTACAGTGGTCAATTTCAATATTGGAAAGACATAATGTATTCCAGATAGCACCAATGAAATGATAACCAGCCATGACAAAAAAATGTACCATCACTGACCACAAAAATATTTAAAGAAGGACTATGTCTCTTTTGTTGTAGGAAAAGATTGTTGAATTCTGCTTTAGCAACTCAGTTGTGGGCTTTGATAGAATGATTCAGATAGATCTGTAGTTACAACATGAAGAGCAAAACTCTAACTCTTATCTGATGCAAACGGTCATTTCGAATGAAAGATTTTTTTCCAAAGGACTGGCAAAATTGAATTATTTCAATATTTAGAAATTATGGAGAAGAAGGGACCCTTCACATTGTCAGCTAGTTGGTTATTTAAGCATGCAGAGCATTTGACTTCCCTCTTCCGCCCCTCTTCCTTCTGAGCTTTGTCTTGGAACCACTATACTCAATGGAATTCTTTCCAGTGCTTTTCATACAGTCCTGTACGAATGATAAAAATTTTGGACACATTCACCACACATTAAATTCTACCTTGATTCTTTCAATTTCTTTTAAAAATGTCTGTGGTTTCTGACTTCATTACAGCAACCTTTTATACTATGTACAGACAGTCAAGTTTTGCTGAGAATTCTCCTTTGGGCTAAACATGTAATGTTGCAGTGAAGATTTCATCTCATAGAAATGCATAGAGCATGTTAGTGATGGACTGTGGCATTATATACTTCTTCTAAATGGTGGGGCATGGGACCCATGACTGCCAGTTTAAATTCCCAAATATATTAGCTGGGGAGGAGGCTGGAGGAATCAAAGATGTGCGCTGCTAGCTAAGTACAAACATAATCTACATTTGTTGAGGTATCACCTGACGGCAGATGATTTTGGAGATTTACATCAAAAGAATAGGAATGACACCAAACTTCTTTGATCTGAAATCAGAGGTGAAAACTGGACACATCTGGCATATGTACAAACACTGCTTTTACTTCCTGAGTTGAAATGACCTCAAATAACTTTAGAATTCCTGACATTCTGATTTTCTTTTTTTTTTTTTGTTTTGTTTTGTTTTTTTAGAAATCTGCCTGAAAGCAGGAAAGCAGTATAACTTTTTTCATATTGTAAGGAGTGAAATGATAAAATGGAATAAGAGTCCTTCTGTTGTGCATTTTCAGTCCATTGATGCCAATGAAATAAACAGGGAAAAAGATGTTCCAAAGCCAAGTTGAGCATATACAAGCTGTGCTAACCCAGTTGAATATCTTGAATGATGAATATGATTAGGTCTGAGCAAGCTCTATTTTTTTTTTATTTTTATTTATTTTATTTATTTTTATTTATTTTATTTTTACTTATTCTTTTCCCCAGTGGTACTTTGAGCTGCCTATTTGGTTGAGACCAGCTTGCTTTATTGAGTCACAAGATGAGGAAGTTACTATAATACATGGAAGAGAAGAAAACCTAGGATCTTGCAGCCATTACTAGCCCCAGAAACTAGCCCAAACAGTTTCTTCAATTCTGCCTTACTAGTATGACAGCAATCTAAATAGAAAATTGATAATACTATGTATGTAAGCAGGTTTATATAAAATTGTTATTCCTTAAATAAATTATTAGAAAAACATACAGATTCTCACTAAGATATGATTGCTACTGGCAGAATGCTTTTTTTTTATTATTTTGTTGTTACTGTTCTTCATGGGAAGTAAATTATATAGGATTCAGCTTTCTCAGGGAAGAAGGCCTAATGTGAGTACTTACTGCCTGGTCTGCTCAAATCCTAAGAAAAGACTGAAACAGCTGTGATATGTGATGCACTCGTGTGTTTGGATATTTCTTTTCTTTTTTTTTTTTTTTTTGTGTGTGTGTGGTTTTGTTGTTTTTGTTTTTTTTTTTTTAATAGCATTCAGTCTTTTACTGCCATTTTCCATTTTCATATAGAAACCAATTTTCTTTACCAGTCAAGATTTATGTTTGCACACCCAACTGGAAATCCCTATTAATTAGAAAAAAAAAAAAAAAGTAAGCAAATTCTGAACTAATCAGCTGTTAACAATCAGCACCAGATTACACTAACATGCTTTGAAGATCAAATTGGCGGAGGGGAAATCCTTAACAATTCATGAAGTAGGTAGTAAATCTAACTGACAGAAAATGAACTTCTCCAGCATTGAGGCAATGAAAGTGGTGTTGATCTATATAGCTGCAGATGTGGCTCCAGGGTGCAATCTGTCCAGCTGCTCAATATCAGTGCTGCCACATGGGCACTGCAACAGAGAAGATAAATAATAAACCTCTTAGAGAGATAAATATAATTGGCAGCTGCTAATTTTCACACCAAAGGCCTTCTGGTTACCATTATTAGGGAAAGAGAGTACTTCTGTGAGGTATCTGATGAACATGAATAGAAGAATAATGAAGATTTCCCTCATTAACACTCTTAAGTTAGGCAAATGAGGAAAGATTTTTGAGTTTCCTTTTCTAGCTTGCAATTGGTTATGCCAAAGAACACCCTAAAAATTAATGCCATGCAGGGAATTTAGATAGAAGCACAAAGTTTAATTCCACTGAACACAACCTTAATGAAAACAGTCTATCCTGATGGTGAGATTTCTGCTTTATGAGCCTGGCAGAATTCCTGTATTGGTCTACCAAGTCCAGTATGCCAAAGGAGATGAGCCATTTCTCTTTCCTCCATGGTTAACCCAGAGGAAGTCTGTGCAATGATTTTGATTACATATCTGAAGCATGTGAGAGAAGAATCAGTATGCTTATTACAGAGCAGATGTATAACTATTCAAGGTGTCTTAAAATATATAAGGTGGAAATGGTTTCCAAGTCTTACATGCATTTCTGGAGACTATCTCTCCATATACCTTCTCTGAAGAAGTGTAAAAATCTTAAACACAGTCATTAAATCCTGGATTCATTAATGTAAATTTTCTACCCCAGAAAACAATTACTAAAATATTTTGCCAATTTTCCCTTTATAGTTCTTAATGAAAAAAAAAAAAAACAACAAACCAAACCTTTCATATTTTAAAAGAATTTTTTGTGTTTGAAAAATCTCTGTTTCCTGTGATCCGTAGCACATCACTGACAGTCTTGCTTTGCTGGCTAATAGGAAATCAGATTGGATGTATTACTGAGGTTTAGTTAAATAATATTACAATGTTTCCCCCTTAATTTGTCTTGGAGCAAGAGATTGAAAAGCTACTGGTGTAAACTTATTAAGAAGCCTGAGTGTAGGCTTTAAAAATTGAATAATAAAATGAAATCCTTTGGCAGGCAGGTGGAAGGGTACTGCCTGCAGGACTGTGTTTTCTGATGCCATCCAGAGAGATAATGAATCCATGTCTATGGAAATTGATTCATTAATATTTCATTGAGTCAGCTTCAGTACAATTCATGAACTGCCCCTAGAAATTCAATAAGCGAATTCAATGAGTTGCAGAGCTTAACAAATCTGGAGCAAAAAGTAAAAATACTACAAGTTGGTAATTACCATTGGAATTTGCTGTGTGAAGTGAGCTTTGGTGGTAGTATCTTGTGGGTGTATTTTATCTTCAGAAAAGCCTAAACAAAACAGCCGCAAATGTGCGTACATGTGTGGACAAATAGAATGATGCTAAAGTTAAGAGACTTTGAACTGGATACCGTTACAGAACAGAAATTTACCTCTTAATGCTTTGGGTTGTTTGAAATTAGAGCCTGAGCTGGATTTGTGTTTTTCAGTGGTAGTTATCTTTATAATGGGCTCTTGCTACATAATACCTAAGCATTGGCAGGTGCAATTCTAGAACCCAAAGCATACATCATGACACAAGCTTCACTATTCTCCATTGGAGAATCTGTGCAAAGGAAAAGTTTTACGCAGCAGCACACAGTT
This sequence comes from Lathamus discolor, assembly GCF_037157495.1. NCBI lineage: Eukaryota > Metazoa > Chordata > Aves > Psittaciformes > Psittacidae > Lathamus > Lathamus discolor. The sequence goes on from NC_088909.1 coordinate 69,599,778, forward strand.
TTGCTACATTTTGTGCAATCAAAGGATGTGTGACAGATGTGAACATTTAAGGCATCTTGGAAGAAAGGATAGCCATTGAGCATGGTATATAGCTGAGGTTTTGGGTCAGAAACACATGCCAGGAGCTCAATTCACCAGGCAGAACTGGCATCAAAAGGACTGATGAGGAAAATAGATTCAAATTACCTTGTCGGCTAAATAATTGGTCTTTGAGTGTCCCTAAAAAGGAATTGATAAATAATTTTATTTTCATTTTGTATCAGTGTCTCCAAGACCATGTCTAACTAACCCGTATTGATGTTTTTTAATTAAACCATACTTGATATGCTTATGCTGCAGTGGTGCATACTGAGTGTGCATGCTAGACATTCCAGATAAAGTAATTATGCTATTTGTCACTGTCGTGATTAATGCATGATAGCTGTTATGACAGCTGTGCCACTGTTTTGTCACAACACTATGTTCATCCATAACAAAATTAGGTGTCTCAGTCGAAGGTACACAGTTGTTGCTATTTCCCTAAGAAGTCAACAATGAAGAAAACTGAGAAGGAATATTACATTAACTCTGTGACAAATAAGAGAAATGACATCTTTATTTTTTCTTTAAATGATGATATGGCTTTCCTGCATTGGAAATTCAGATAGCTCACCTGTAGGAAACAAGCTGTCACACAGAGCCAATCTGCCACTAATGTAACAACAAGGTCTTTCTATGTGAAGAGATTGCTTCCTAATTTGAACACACCTTGTCAGGCAAGGCTTTAGATGTTATCTAAATTAGCATTGGTTGTAACTTTACTGTCAGGCGGGGTGAGGAAGGGGCAAAGTCAGGAGAAAAAGCAAACGCTGTATGTAACAGATCAGGGGAGGTGCATCTTCCCCTCCCTTAGTAGCCAAACAGAGCAAAATAACCTTCCCTGCATTTGCTCCCACACTTATGACACGAGCATACATCAGCTAACTGACACCTAACTCCAAACTGAATTTTAAATAATCTAATTAAATAATGTTATTAATATTACCTGATACCTCTTATGAGGCCCTGAAACTGGATTGTGACAATAATTAAAGAGAGTGATGTGAAGAGATAGATGGCTAAAGGAAGGCATTGTTTAAAATACTATAAGTTTTGATAACTAGCCTATTGTATATGTTGTTTAGGTACAGAATGTACTTGGTCTTCTGCTCACTATCTAAGGCTGTAAAATGTGAGCCTTAAAGTAGGAAAGCACGTACCCTGCCAAACATTCAAATTCATACTGAAAGACTTGCATACATTTAAAAATAAAAAAGACTTTTTTTTTTTTTTTCTCAAAAACTTGTTTGGAAATGCTAAATATCTGGTTTAATTGTACCCTATTTTCTCCGTAATTTACTTCGCAGGAGACATGTATATTTTACTGCTTTAACCTACTCTCAGATTCAGAGGAAGAATATCCACAGTGTTAATTATATTTTATCACCTATCCAGCAGAAAAGAAACCAAATCAATTACTGTTGCTGCTAGACATTTTATGTCAAATATCATAATGACTGTGTACTGTTTTTTTGCAGCTCAGTACTTATGTCTGAGCCACAGTGGAATGTTCGGAATTGTCTGTAAAAATGAATCTTTTTTATCCAGTTGGTGAAAGAAGAGGCATCAGGAAATTTCTAATTCAGTTCAAGAGAATATTCAGTACAGAACCACTTATTTTCTTTCCAGTAATTATTTCAAGACTATGTAAATATTTGTTTTTTGTTTCTGTTAGAAATAAATAACATCATCAGTGGATGTATTTGGCACAGGTCTATATAGTCATGTGTTAAATGAATAGGCTGACATAACTGTATAAATTTAAGTTAGATTAGAAAATTATTAAGATAAAATATCACATTTTAAATAGTTGGGGTTTTTTTTTGGTGTATATGAAAACGTTGCAATATATTTGCACCACCGATCATACATGCAGTAGTATATGATGGATATTTCTGTAAAATAAATTTACTTCAAAAATTAAACCATAAACCGACGGATAATCCTAGATTCACATACATTATATTCTAGTCTTTTTCAAAAGCTACATCTAAAATTGTGTAAGGAAGAGGGTCCTATTTTTTAATACAGAGTCATTAGAGCAGTATTGTAAAGAGTAACCAACAGTGTGTGCAATCTTCCTATGAAGACAGGACTCTGGCTTCTGCAGATATAGGACCTGACTTAGTTTTTTCTTATATCAGTCCAGCTCTAAGGAAAAATATAGGAATTCTTGTGTTGATCTTCTCAGCAGTAATTGTGGCTATGGTAAGGAGGACACTGTTCTCATGAGTTTTAGTATGGACAATCCAATATTTCAGATTAACATAATTTAAAACTAAAATTCATCCTCCTTCCCCTTTTGCCTATAAATGTTGAACTCCTACAGTGGCAAAGTAAACTTCCTAAGCTGTTCAGTGATATTTAAAAATATAGTAAAATCCTTGACAGAAAACACTTTTCACAATTAAAAATTCCAACTTTAAGTGCCAAACATACCCTGAAGTGAATCCAGGCCAAGCACCATTTTTACTGAGGGTATCAAATACTTTTTTATTTTCATTTACTTAGTAAGCAGATTATTTTTGAAATTTTCTTCCTGTAACTCTCTAAAGACAATACTTTCAATTTTCCTTTAACTGGCTTGGAAAGTATTTTTTAAGTCTGGCTTGGAAAATCATTTTTGCATGAGATTTGTCAACTATTTTGATGCCAAAAAGTAGTTGTTCACTGTTTGAAAAATCAAATTTAAGATTTTGCATTGAAATCTCAGTGCTCTTGCATGAATGTGCCCCCATCAGGTTCAAAAGTGATATGGTGAACTGTCATTTTTCTGAAAGTTACTGTATACGTTTTTAGAGTTTATGTGAAGTCTCTGTATGAAGAAACTAAACTGTATGCAAGAGAAATTAATTACTTTTGTGTGGAATGTGTTGAATACCATACTATTTCCTCTGATTCAGTGATGGTTTCTTTTACGTAGTTCAATGACAGTAAGATTTGCACATGGTGCAACTTTGTATTTCCCATGTATTGGTTGTCTGTACTTTATGAAGTATGTCTGCACCAAGCATGCAGGCTCTCCAGAAGGACCTACTGGAAAGATCTTGATTAACCTCTTCCACAAATGCGCTCTAAGCCATTCTTTATCTTGAAAGCTACATATAGGAGCGCCTGTAAAGATGTACCGAGAAACATATACAGTAACTAGGACTGTGAAACTCAGTTACTATTGCATTCACATGAAGACAATTTGAAAGCTTTATTGCTAATTGCTGATTACATTCAGCTTACCCATGTGACCCTGTCACAAAGGCAGAATGCTAAACATGGACATACTACTTTTCAAGTAAATAATGGGTCAACTGTTGAAGTAGAGGGCCCATTTTAAGTGACATTTTAAAGTAACATTTCTCTTTTGTGTTTAATCTGTGTTGTCACAAGTGCATGTTACAAAAGGTTTGCAGATCCAGGCTTCTGCTGACATTTGTGACTGATTCATTTCAAATGTTTGACTGTCTGAATTATACCATTATTATTACGTGTGTGGAATGAATATAGTGTCCTACTTACCCTTAGGGTGAAACAGAGCAGAAGGTGCAATAGTAGCAGATAGAGCTCTTTGAACATCCACCCTGACAGCATCAGGATTGCTGTCTGGGTCTGATGAGGTGGGAGCAGGCTCTACATCCTGTAGGACCAATGTGTATTGATTCCTATGAGAATGGTAGGATTCCTCCTCTGTGACTCTTGAGGATGAGTTAAGAGGAGTGGTATGATTACTTCCTAGCTTACAGTGTTGTCTGCATTTCCTGTAAACTGTGTACCTCAAAAAGGAAACCAAGTTGCCACTTTCCTCAGAGTAGCCCATCTCTTTACCCCATTGCTTGTCATCTTCAGGCAGCACAGAGCAAGAGCACCTGAACATCCTAGAGTGAGTTGATTCTCTGAAGTATGGCGTGCAGCCAATGTATTCACCCTTTGAGGAGAGAAAACCATTCAGAAATAAAAAATAAATGAGATTTGCTTAGGAACAGAGCACAGCTGTCAAAAAGAACAGCTGAGGCTACACAAGGCAGAACTGACCATGTGAATATAATTTTCTTGAGTGTATCTCTGTTTTGAAGAAATAGTGTGTATATATACATATGTATGTATATGTGTAGATACATGTGTGTATAGAGTGTATGTGTATATATATGCACTATTCAATGTATAGAATAGTGTCTGTGTCTATATCAACTTCTCTCTATTCACTGTATACATATAATGATAATATATATATACAATAATTTTAAATAACCTGCTTGCTAAAAGAATACAGACTACAAAAGGCCTTTGAATCTGGTAAGCAGTATAACAATTTAATTTCTCAGAGCAAAAATGGTATTTGGCTGCTCTGTAGTCATGCAACAATCCTTGTGTAAAAACAAACGAGCACACAAAGCAGTTATTAAAGTCTGTCTGGAGTTCCATAAACTGCAGATCTTATCCTAGGGCAGGAGGTGGTGAGTTTGTGTGTGACTCCCCAAAAATAACAAAAGCCTAAGTACTGAAGCTATTAATTTTGTTCCAAATTCAAAAGCAGTTCTATTGCTGCTACTAATAAATCAATCATTCTCTATGAGATTCCTGATTACAATAAGCAGTAATATCCCAATGACTGGCAATGAAGAGCAAGTGTAACACTTACATAATTGTTGCTTTCATATCCAGTTAACAGTACACAAATATTTTCAGGCCTATTAATCTAGCTTACTAAAAAAACATGGTGGTGTGGGGTTTTTTCCCCCCTAAACACTATGGTGTAATATATATCCGGCTGTAAACAATCCCCATTTCTCTAAAAGTGTACAAAGAGTTTTTGTTATATTGGGCAGCCCCTTTTCCTTCTCCACCAAAACCATTGCTTCCTATGGAATAATCTTTGTGTAACAAGAGTGTTTTTGTCGCAATGGATTTTTTTTGTGCTTTCTTCCAGTGGTCATGCTATGTGGCATCATCCCAGGATGCTGGGGTGTTTTGTCAAAGGCTGCCAGTCAGAAACTGGCATTGGTCAAATCCAAGTCCATGTCAGGACTGTTATGCAACAAGTGCTTCCAAGTTTTGCTTTAATACCTGGGGTTTGTGTTACTGATATTAAATAAAAATTCTTTGCAATGAATTTTAAATGAAGGAAAAGCTCTCACCAGAGATTTGTTAAAAGCAGGCTAACAGTTGTTCTCTTTCCCCCCACCCCTCCTTGTTTAGTAGAAGGGCTTTAAATTATACATTAACCAAAAAGGTAAACAGAATAAAATGGGCAATTAAATATTAATGGAAGATGTAGTGGAATTGTCCTGTGCAGCACTTAAAATGGCCTGAATGATTGAGCTGTGAATTGCTCTCCCTTAGGTATTGAAAAATTCATCAGCACTATTTAATAAATGTTCGTATTCGTAGCCACTCATGTTTACACTACAGCACTTCCAGGAGAGTGCTTACTAAAGAAAACATTTTAATGGAAAGTGAACTTTCCTGTACAGTAAGTCACCTTAAATTATACAGACTGTGTGGCAGAAGAGACAAAGAAATCTCTGAACTGACATATGAGAATTCTGCATAACTTAAAAGCATCTTTTCTTGAAGAGAACTGCCTGTGGATTGCAAAGGGCTTTCTGAATCCAAAGCTATTTTGAAGCTTTTAAAAATTCATTTTGCTTGCATATTAAAAATATTTAACCTTCACTGCCCATGTGAGATTGTCCTCCGTGATGACTCTGGTGAAGGATGTGATTATTACTGGAAAGCCACCTGCCTGATCTAGAGGAAGGAAAAGAGTGGTAAAACAAAAGTTGCATTGAGCATTGAAGTAGCTCTTCTCCAGGTGACACTCTGTAGACTCAACTTGCATATATAGCATATTAATGCTATTAAAATATTCATTAGCAAATTTACTGGGTTAAGGAGTTCACATCAAACCCTTAGAAAATAAACAAAAAATATTCCTGAGTGCTTAGTGTATTAATATGTAAACTAGCCAGGTCATAAGAATGTCCATGCTTTATGTGACGATTTTTTGCCAACATGTGGTTCAGTGTCTACCTGAGGCTGGAGACAGCACATGGTATTAGATGCCCCACCCTCAATTTCTCCCTTTGTTCCTGCAGCCAGGCAAGGTGGGGAAAATAGCAACACGCTTTCTATTCTCTTGAGGGTTGTGGGGGACATGCTTTTAGCAATCCAGTGACTACAGCTTACTCTGCGTTTGTATCTCTCTTCTTCCTCCTGAAGGTGGGTTATTTTCCTGAAGGTCCGTGTTACTTTCCTCATTAGTGTGTTCAAGTCTGCAGCTAAGGGGAATCTTGGAACCACTTATAGTTAGTGTTCGGGTGCAGCATTAGCTGCAGAGCACTATGATCTTTGTCTAGTTAAGTCATTGATCCAACAGTGGTCCCTTCTGATCTTCATGACTCTCTTCATAATTCTACTCATTAATTCTCCTTGCAAAAAACATGATATTCCATGCCAGTTAGTTAGGTGTATCCTCCCTGCTCTAGACATGCACTAGAGAAGTTTTGACTGAAATACTTGGGTTCAAGTGAAATTGTCTTGGTTTTGCTGTGCAGGCTCATTCAGTAGATAAGTACTTGTGTTGTCTTGGCAGATGTATAAAGTTTAGAATAAAGTGGTGGTTTCTGTTACAATTTAGACTGAACACTGTGGAAAGTTGACCATACTGCTAATAAAAGATGTATTGACAACATGGGTCTTCTGACTGTTTTGTGAAGAGAGATGCTTCACTGAAGGTTACCATGGTCAGCAGCCAGATTTGTCTCAATTGCGATACAGTAAGGGAACTGAAGTAGACTTCAGCAAGTAATTTTTCTCCTGCTTGTGCAGTTTTTCTCTGAAAATTAAGTCAAATCCAGCCTCTGAAATTCAGACTTGGTTTCCGCAAAGTGTTTCTCGGAGGATGGGACAATATTTGTAAAGCTGTAATAGCAACATTTGCTGCCAAACAAGGATAGGCTAGTTACATCATAGTGCCAAAAGGATAAACTCGTCTCAAAGAGTGGAGCTGTGTCAGACAGACCAGGTCTAAGAAATCCCACTACTCCCTGTTGCTGTCACAGGGCATGCTGCACATGCAAACAAAGCAGATGATGGTTTCAAACATAGCATGAAATAACAACAGAAGTTGAAAATGTTTACAAACTTTGAGAAAATCTTATTGTCTTTTTCATAACTGACTTCTTGAAATGAAGTGTTTAAAACCCTATGAATAGAAACTTTTCAGATAGTCAAGATTATTGTATAACTGCTTTTAAAAAAGTCTTCTGCAGAACATCGAGTCAGAAAGAAGCAAGCTAAGTACATTAATATACATTAATAATATGACTATATGAAAAAAAAATCAAAGCTAGTTAGGATTTATTCCTCAGTGGTAGCTCAGAGCCCCACCTGGGAACAGATTACAATGAAATATTTCTCAAGGGATTAAAGCTAATGTTTTTACATATCCTTTGGTGTCTATATGGAAATGTTAAGGGAACTGTAGATCTTGTTAATGTAGTGCAGCATGTAGCTGTGATGTGGGAGACAGGGATGGAGCATAATGTCACAGAAGATCCCAAGTGCTGTGGCTGAATTACTGGTAAAATGCTGTCTCCGAAGGTAAAAGAAAATAATAAAAATAAAAAGTGCCCATAACTTGGATCAGGTTAGTAGAGGAGTGAAGAAAAAACAAACTTGTTAGTAACCAGATTAAAACTAATTTTTTGTTTCCCTTTGATAAGGTTTAGTAAGATGGAATAAGCTGAGTTGTGCTGCCTGCACTGCTGGTTGACATGGTTTAGCTGATTTCAGTAATTTCAGTTAGACAGCCCTGGTTAGGGGCACAGCCTGTCTTGTGTTGAAGACATACGCTCACTCAGAAAAGATTTAGGTGAAAAAAACTTAATGCTCAAGCTTCAACAAAAACTACATCACAGGTGATAAGAAGCTTTGCTTCCAGAGCAAGATGTTAAATTTTCAGATAAACAGGAAAAGACCATCTGCAGGACTGCCATCTATTTTCCCTGCTTAGTGGCTGCAGATTTTAAAGCCTATGAGTTTAATACAGTTCAGAGAATAGCTTCTTCACAGAAGAAGGATGTTCTTGACTCCCATTAGTTAATTTGTCCTATAGATGTGCTACGGTTTTTCTGCATTCTTATTTTCATCAATATATACTTCCTAACTGGTCATCATGTATGTCTGTATAATATTCTCAGATTGGGTTTCGTTTTGGCAATTTCTATTCAATCCTTAACTGAAGTGAACTTAATTTGAAGTAAATTAAGTGCTTCTAAATGCACAAAGTTTAGTGATGAGGATTACTTTAAAGTAATTAACCTGATGCAACATATTTATAGGAAATGGATCTACGAAACCTATGCGGTTATAGAGAAACACTAGAACTACAATTAGTTAAAAACTTCAGAATAAAATCTTCTCTTCTCTTGTAATAAAATTCATTCAGACTGCCCATTCACAGGATACTTCAGCAGGACACACAAGATGCAGAATTTTTACATTACTAGCAAGCGCTTCCTTACCATGATCTCTGCCTCATACAACTACCTAAAATGTTTACTTTTAATGCAACTTGGTTAAGTAAATTGAAGCAACTGAGACAAAGCTTATTTTCCAAGCTAACCATCTGGCACAACACAGGACTAAGAAATTTCACATCACATGTTATGAGTTCACGTACGACACAGTATGATAATAACTTGGAGAATGGTGGAGAAAGGGAAAAGGCTTAAATTTGACCCCCAAAATTGCTACACAAAGAACACATGTTAAGAACTGCTAGTATTTTTTAGTTTTCCTCATGTGTGTATGTGAAAAAAGGGACATCTTATTCAGGAAGTATGACAAATAGTGCTTCTACAAACTTTTTATTTGTAGTTAACAAGAAGGACACAGATTTTCACTGGCTTTCATTTGCTGTGGCTGGGAAAGATTCTCTTTCCTGTTTTATTTGGAAGAAATTTAAACCAAATTTTTGATAAGCATTCTTTTTTTATTTTTTTATTTTTTTTTTAAACTTGCTATACTGGAAGAGAAATGCTGCTGTATCTGCAAGGCTGAAAAGTTGAAAGATTACCTTGGTGGTTTTTTGTTTGCTTTGAGTTTTTTGTTTGTTTGGGTTTTGGTCAGTTTTGGGTGTTTTTGTGAATTTTTTTTTTACTTTTTTTTTTTTTTACTTTTTTTTTTTTTAAGGAAGCAAGGGGAATTAATATAAGCCCTTGGACATAACATAACAATTTCTACATTTTTAGTGGAGATCTTAAGGAAAATTATTATTCTGGGAGAAACATCCTGCTTGATTTTCTGGCTGACCACCTGGAAAACTCTAATCAGTAAGCAGATGGATATTGGCAGGAATTTTCCAGCCTTGTTGATGGTCAAAGACTGAATCTGTTCACTCAACCATTTTGCTTTTCATCTTTTCAGGAGCTGGTAACTTGGTTCATGCCCAGCAGTTTTTGTGGGAGGCTCTTGTAAACTTCACCTTCATTTTCAGAGCAGTGGTTTCAGTTTTTTCTCATGGAAAATCTCTTCAGTTTCCTCACAGAAAAGCAAATTTATCCATAGAAAATCCATAGAAAATCTTGAACTTTATGGAAAATACATGACCAGCTCATCTTTAAGGTCCCTGTGCTACAGAAAACAGTCTGTACCCACTTTGTATTTCATTATCCTCTCTCAGAAGCATAATCCAAGCAACCATACATAGCTTTCAAATACTTGGATTACTAATGGAAAAACATTGCAATTTTAAATCAAGCTGCTTCAATTTGTATTGATGAAACAGCAGGCTACTTTTGTTGTCAATTCAAGTGTGTGTGTGGTATCTGAGAGAAATATTGACTTAAAAAATAAGAAGAACTCAAAGTGCATAATGATCTCTGGCTGCCTGTCTTATCCTAAATACTATGAAACTGTAACCCTTTCTTGAGGCTGCTAGTCAATCTTCATTCTTTTCAAGCTCTACTAGAGAAAAGCCCACTTGGTTTTGATTATGATCTTCCTTTGTAGCTTTATTCTGATCTATTTTATGAACCTTTTCCCACTTCTTCATTTATTGAATATTAGACTTCATCTTGCTTCCCTTATATATCAGTCTTAGCATATGAATCTTTTTCTCTGGAAAGAGATGATAAGGAGAAATGTATTTGTATACATCAATTTTCTTGTGGTTCTCTGATGAAAACTTCTATTTTCCTGTATCTCTTAATTCCTTTCTTCCTTTCCTGTGCATTATTAACATTCCCCCTAAATTATTTATTGTAGCTCATAAAATGTCATTAGTGAGAGTCGTTTCACTGGTGAGGAGAACTATAAACTGGCTTGCAGAGGATTGAAGGAAAATGAGAGAAGGAGAAACAGGTTAAAAGAGCCCCACTGTTTTGAAGAGGGTGGAAGGTAGGAGTTTGGGGTAGAGGAAAAATCTTTGGGAGAAAGGGCTGTAGTGTGGAAAATAGTGCTAAAGTGAGGATGAGGATGAAAGAGCAAGGTGGTAGCAATATTGGGGAGGAAAATAAAGGAATTATACTAATTTGAAAGTAGGAGCACTGACACAAAAGTCTGTTACAATTCATCCAGTGAGTGGGTGGCATGGCATAAGGCAGGAGATTGGCTTGTTCAACAAAGCAGAAAAACCTGAGAGAGCTCTAATGCAAATGAATAGAATTGTTTTAGTTGTTATGTGTAGAGAGACAGATCTTGTGTAGAGGAACGAAGACATAGCTTAAAAAAACCTTTTATGTGTCCCATGGAGGAAGGAGAAATGAAGATTTTTGGCAGAGCAAAGCTTTGGAAAAGAATAATGAAAAAAATTCATAAAAGAAAGATGAATAACAGATTGTGAAAACTTCTTCAGTAAAAATCCAAGACATAGTCCTGACATTCCAAACAGAAACTATAGGAAAGAAAAATGCATATTCATGGAGGAAAGAAATGGGAAATGGTAGGGAGACCATGAAACAGATAATAGGCTTAAAATTACAAATGCAGAAGTGAAAGAAATTGAAGGAGGTGGGGGAGGGGGAATAGATGAGGAAACAAAAGTCTTTCAAGAATACAGAAATGTCTGAAAAGATGGAGAAGCCTCAATTCCATTTTTTTTTTAATTTTTTTTAGTAACATGCTTTCTACTAGGATTTTAAGGCGTCCCTAGCTTAATCCTCCTTTAACTTTATTTTGTACCTGAGTAGTATGGTGTTTAGCTAAAAAGTTTTCGTATATTCTTGGTTTTTGGATTGTGTACTATATGCGGTCTTCCTGTAATCATTGGACCATATTGTAGAGGCAATGGGATTATTCAGCATCTTTCCCAGTTATTAACAGCCATTGGAAATTCAGGCTAGAACATAGAAAGGTACATTTTGCACACTGTATGCAAGCACAAAATGTACAAAGCTATTTATTCTCTAACGGGGTTTACCTATAGCTCCCTGTACACAGCTTTGCAAATTTACTTACAGATGACCATAATGAAAAATTAAAGCTACTCTTATGGGATATTTTTTTTTTTATTTTTTTTTTCTCTGTGGGTAATTAATACTTAGATAAGTAACACATTTAGATTGCAAGTAACTATCTATGTCAAAACCTGGCATGATATAAAGCAGGTGACACGTTTGGTGAATCATAGAATCATAGAATCATAGAATAGTTAGGGTTGGAAAGGACCTCAAGATCATCTAGTTCCAACCCCCCTGCCATAGGCAGAGACACCACACACTAAACCATCCCACACAAGGCTTCATCCAACCTGGCCTTGAACACTGCCAGGGATGGAGCACTCACAACCTCCCTGGGCAACCGATTCCAGTGTCTCACCACCATAACAGGAAAGAATTTCCTCCTTAGATCCAATCTAAACTTCCCCTGTTTAAGTTTGAACCCGTTACCCCTTGTCCTGTCACTACAGTCCCTGATGAAGAGACCCTCCCCAGCATCCCTATAGGCCCCCTTCAGGTACTGGAATCTTTGTTAAACTGCAGCAACCTAATCTTTTCTGCCCTCCTTTAGCAGGTTTACCACGGAATTTAACATTGTGCTTGTATGGGATTATGCCTCAGAATTGCAGATTGAGAGACTGCACATGGGTGCTGCATTGGGAACAGAGGATTAAAGACTGAAAATCTAATTAAGTGTGTATCTTGGTTTCTTATAATTGAAATAGACTACGTTTAAGAAATATTTTTTAGTCTGTGTTTAAAAAAAAACTAAAAAAAAAAAACGAACATAGTTAACACATCATGTTCTCCTTGCCTTGAATGTTACATGTAAGCAAAACCTGAAACATTTTTTTGGCAAATAGGCATGTTTGAAAGACTGTCTGTAAACTAGTGTGAAGATGACTTCTTTGAGGGATTAAGAGTCAAAGGAGTTGAATGAAAAGTATTTTCTGGATCATTGTTTTATGGCCAAACTTGGCTGACAAGATTCTTCTAGTATCACATGCATTCTGGAACGATCTCCAGCTTCCAATGGAGTAAAAAATTAATCTAGAATGCTTGCAATTATTTTTTCATTTTATTTTATATTATAGCATATTGAGTATTTCTGGAATTCTGTTCACTGTACAGACTTCTATAAAAGTTTGGTTTGAAACACTTGTTGCTGGGTTCATGTGGAATTTAAGAACCAGAAATTTAACAGAACCCAGCCACTACTTTCATAAGAAAAAACTCAAGAAACTGGAGCATTGAGATGAAAATCAGTCTAACATCATATTTTCAATGAAGCTGAGCCCATGTGGACAGGTATTTGAGAAACTCTGTTGGACAATGCTACCGCACATTTGGTAAGTGCTACAGATCAAGGAACTGAGAATAATGAAGTTCAGTGTTGGTCTTTCTTGTGAATGTTCTTGCATTCCTGCTTTATTTCTTTCTTTGATCATACTTCAAGAAATAAGACTTGGGGTTCTTTTTAATATTCATTTGAAATAATGAACAGGTATCATAGCTTTGTGTGTGTAATTATTGGCTTAGATTGCAGAAACACCTTCAGAGCGATCATAGAATCATAGAGTAGTTAGGGTTGGAAAGGACCTCAGGATCATCTAGTTCCAACCCTCCTGCCATGGACAGGGACACCTCACACTAAACCATCCCACACAAGGCTTCATCCAACCTGGCCTTGAACACCGCCAGGGATGGAGCACTCACAACCTCCCTGGGCAACCGATTCCAGTGTCTCACCACCCTAACAGGAAAGAATTTCCTCCTTAGATCCAATCTAAACTTCCCCTGTTTAAGTTTTAACCCATTACCCCTTGTCCTGTCACTACAGTCCCTGATGAAGAGTCCCTCCCCAGCATCCCTATAGGCCCCCTTCAGGTACTGGAAGGCTGCTATTAGGTCCCCACTCAGCCTTCTCTTCTCCAGGCTGATTTATGGTAAAAACACATGTGACAATCTGCAATGTTATCTTTAGCACATTGAAATGCTGAAATCCTGGTGTTAGTGGTTCTGTAATGGCAAGTAATTAATAACTTTATGAATTAAAGAAGATATAATATTGAAGGTGTAAGTTCTGTTGTAACTTACAGGTGTTTTAATGCTTCAGGAAACATTAAACATTTCAATCTGAAACTCATAAAAAATGTCTTATGAAATCCGAGTATAGGATTTTGTGGGCCTCTATGTGCTCAAAACTTCTAAGTGATGGGATATTCAATAGATACATTTTTCTTTTGCTCCTAAGTTTGAAAGTTATGGCTAAAAAGGTTCTTGTACTACTACAAATATTTCCTTTATTTATCTTTTCTACTTGTCATTCAGTACTTTGAAGATAATCATGGAGATAGACCAAAATGAAATGTTACTTTAAATACACTTACTCAGGGAAATAGGGAATAAAATTCTTGATGGATTTGGTGGAAGCAGAGTTACTACAAACCCCAGCAATCTGGATACCATGTGCTCACAGATACTTTTAGATAGAATAATTATGGACTGAAAAATAAGCAGAGGTCTGTCATGTGAAGAAGCCAGCAATAAAACTCTATAGACTTAAGAATAAAATAAGTTCATGAGCTGTGTTAAAAATCTTCAAAAGACATGGAGGCGTATCATCTTACAATTCTAATACAGACTAAATAATTTCTAACTCTTGATAGAGTTAAATGTGATACAGAATATACTTAGGCTATATTTGTTTCTGAACATAATTAGAAGCTTTGAAATGGAATCTAGCCTGGGAGGGAGGTCCATGTTTTACTTGAAAGTAATCTCTGTTGTTCAAATAATAATAATATCACTTTCCAAACATTATTTTTCTGATAAAGAACAACCCACACAAAGAAAGAGATATAATTTCCTCTTCTTTTCTATATTATCCTGAGAGATTTCTGCATTAAGGTGAAGATATGCCATCACAGAGGAAGTATAATTTTGACAATTAACATTGCTGCTTTGAGTGTTCTTTTGACAATAAAGGAAAATGTGGATGGGCTGCTTATCCCTTGATGAAGGCAGACACCATGACATTGTAGTTGAAAATATAATCACACAGATGCTCCTGAGAGGTTAAGACTTTTAAAATCATATAATGTGCATGTTCATAACATTTATGTATGTGCCAATTCAGTCTTTACATTACAAAATGAAATGCAATCAAATATGATAAGAGTTAGACTAACACAGTAGGATAAATGGTGCTGGTGGGAAAACAAGTAAATGGAAAGTGAACAATGAAATCTTTAAGATTTTCATCAACTCGCTTCTACACAAAGTTCAACTGTCTTCAGAGCTTATGACAAACACAGTGTGGAATTACCCTTACATGATGCTCAGCTTTATTCTAAAGTTGTTTCTTAAAATCACCATGACAGTTCTGTACAGAGAATTGAGTGCAAGTGCCTTTTTGAAGGTTTGACCCTGAAATAAATGGGAAAGACTTGGCAAATACTGCTGCGAACTGTCAGCCACAAAAAGTAAGAAAATCTGTAGGTCTCCAGTTGTGACAGCTCAACAGTACTACATTTATCTAGATGGGAGGAGAATGCTAAGGACAGCCGGCTGTGCTGGATGCTGAATGGCATAAAGCAACTGGATAGATATCCTTGAGTCCCACAGTGGTGGGATTTTTTTTTAGCAGAAAACAGAGTTGTATGTCTATCACAGACTCACTGAAAAGAGTGCAATTCAGTGCTCTCTTTAAATACTCTGTTCTCTATTCCACAAAGCATGCTTTTAATGCAATATTGAAAAAGGAGAGCCTGTCCTATTGAAATGGATCTCATGTTATTTCCACATAAGCTCCTCTACTCTTTTGCAATTTTTCACAGTTGTTTGAATCTTCCAGTCTGAGGGAGGAAGGGGTATTCTAGTGGTGAGAACTGAGCAAATTCACTGAGCTCAATGCCTGCTTGCTGCATTAATAAAAATCAAATGAAAAAAGCAATCTGATTAAATTATGTGTGCCTTTTCCTGTGCCGGTGGAGCTTAACTAAGCAAACAGAAGCAGTGAAGTAAATCAGTGTTGGTTTATTAAAGATCAGAATTCAATATCTCAATAGTTGAAGGGCTGTGCACCAGTGTTCTGACTATTTAGATTTTCTGTGCAAAGAAAGTAAACACAATGGCACTGTAGGGGCTCTTGTTAGGAAAGTGACACTTGGAGAAACCTAGTTTTCTTGCAAGGAAGATCCTGCCCTATCTCTTACTTCTTGTCTCCTGCTAAAAGATTATCATGAAAACAAAAATCTTAATGCTGTTTGCTGATGGTGATGTCATCCTCTGTAACAGAGGCATTCTTCCGGAAATATCCTTAGGGCTTACAGATAGAAATGTCCCTTACCTCAGCTACTTTTCTTTTAAAACCCTTATCTGCAAAATACAGATTCCCCCTCATATTGATCTTAGTGCACCACTGAGATAGCAGATTTTTAGGGAGTATAGAAGTTGAGAATTTTTAATCTTGTCCTTAGGAGTCTAAAAGTTTATACATCGCAACATTACACTCTGAGTATTAGGCGTCTCATAGGAGATCTCTGGAAGAATTTGTTGGAATGTGTGGGGTAGAAAAGATGCCAATTAACTCTGTCTTAGTGATATAAATTGTCTTGGCTTCTGCAAATTTAGAAAACCAAAATAAACGCTCCTCATGACTGGGGTTCGTTGATGCCTTTGTTATGATCAGATGAAGTACAGACTAAGAATTTCAAATATTCCTTTTATTCCTGCCTCATATTAATGATGATCAGCCTCCATGCCTAACAAAGGGCATCACACTCTGCAGCTCTGTGCTTGCTGGTGCACTTGTAGGAGCTGCTCTGCTGTCCTTCAGAAAGAACTTTTATAGGCAGGCAGCTGTCCAAGTAGCATTATGAATTAAGTATTATATTGTGTCTGTAGGTACAACCTCGCGTACCAGAACATAAAAGTAGAGTTCTGTAAAAGAATTGCACATTTAATGTCTAACACAGTTATATAGGAATCAGTTTAAAATCTGTGCTTTGGTGCTAGTATTCAATATTGTATTAATATGAAGTGAACTGTTCTGCCCTCCCATCTCTTTTTGCTGGCAGTTGCAAACTGAGTATAGCCTTGGTAAATGTAATCAGCTGATGCTTTTATCTGTTGTCTCAAAAAGATAAAGATAAGAGGCACATAGTCAGAAAGACAAACAGTCAAAAACACATACACAATGATCTTCAGAAACACAGCTCCTTTTGCTTGTGTACTGGGAAATCCTTGGCACACATGGTGTTTTGCATAAACTACAGAGCCTTCATGCACTGCTTTAGCAAGCTGCCCAGATACAGACTCGTTCCAGAGAGGCATGAAGTTTCCAGTTGTGAATAACTGGAAAATTTAATTTTCTTCACTGCTTGGATAACTTGTGCTTCAAACCTTAAAGAGATCAGTGAAAACTATGTGAGTAAAGACAGTCAGCCATGAATTTATTTTCTTAGATAAGAGATAGGTCCAAGCCTTGAGTAAATTTGGCCATGAGTAAACTTGGCAGGAACTATCCCTTTCTTTAAATTAGTGATTTCCAGAAAGTTAGGATAAATACCACATCATGTAATATGGGTGATAAAATTATGGATTATAATTGCATCTGCTTGGAAACTTTCTAATAAAGCAGAATTTGTGGTATCCTGGGAAGCCATGCGGTCTAGTGGAACAGGAACACCTTAGCTTCTTGCCAGGCATGTCATACGAAAGACTGGTCCTCAAAGTGTCAAATGCTGCTGAGAAAAAATGGTGCTCTTCTATTAGGAATGATAAAATGAGAAGAAATGTCATGGTCAGATGCAGATGCATCTTGCAGATGCAAGGAAATAAGTAAATATGAAATGATTCCTCCTTTTTTTTGCTCATGGGAAAAATTGCAAGTTTTGTTTTCAGCCCAGCTAATAGTAAAATTAAATAGCAAAGAAATAACAGTTTCTTTTGAAAAACTGCATGAATATGTGTGGACTGAAAAAAATTAATGTGGGATGGTGATGTTCAGAAGAGATAAATTAAAACAATGAATTCTCCTCGTGTCTGATTTTGGCACAGGGGGAGAAATGACGCTTTTGAAGTTTCTTCTTGCAGACTGTGAATAATTTGGGAATGATCTTGAAAGATGAGACTAAAGTTGCAAGTGTTGGATGGCAAGGGAATCTACCTGATGAGCAAGGACTGTCTAAATGTGCAGAGTCCAGAAAGGGGCAGAGGCAAAGACAAAAGCAAGAGTGATGAAGGGGAAGACAGACCAGTTTGCATCTCAGCTTCCAAAGGGGCAGATATTTCTTTGTTGTCATGGAACACAACTCTGGTGAGATCTGTCTACTGAAATTCATAAGTGGAAAAGTCTTGGTATTGTTTGTTTTTCTCAGTGGTAGCCAAGTTTACAGAGAGCAAGGAATGAATGTTTGTACTGAAATATAAGAAAACAAGTGAATAACTACTTACAGTTTCCCTTCTAAAAGCTAAAGCATGTCTCTATTCCATTCAGTGCCAGGATTTAGCCTTATATTAGAGACCAGCCCAGACCTCTCCTTGCTCATTCAGTCTCTTTCTATGCATTTATAAAGTCATCAGTCAAGTCTCAATAGTTCTTTCATGGCAGTATGTGAAGAAAGCTAAGTGAAAATCTCATTTGAACACTAAGAAGCAATAAATATAGCAGAGAAAAATGAAATTGGCATCTATTTTCTGAATAACCTTTGGGGAAAAAAAAAAAAAAAAGATAAGCTAGAAGACCTGCTGTAGTTTGTGATCATGTTTAGAATTTCTTGCTCTCTGTAAAAAGGGGAGTGAAAAGAGAAGCTACCATCACTAATCAAGCCTTATCACTAACCAAGCCTTATGTACAGTGTTAATGACAAAGTGTCAATGTATAAATTGTACTAGTTCAATATTGAAACATTAACACTACTCAACAAAAAAGTAAAATGGTTGGATGAGGTCACGCACATGCTTTATGACTATTTTAAGCTGTCTCCTAAATACTAAGACGATTCCTTTGATAGCACCTGCTGTCGTTCAGAAGACTGTATAATTCAATTCCCTCAGCAGAAGCCGGGCTCGAACCCAGTACTGACTATACAATCCATTACTAAATAAATGCTGGCTTGTTGGTAGTCATATTGACCTTTAGCTGAGATACTGAAATCCTCTTGCCAATATTCCCACCTCTTGCTTAATTGGCACTGTATAAAATGTGCTTCCAAAGAAGCGTACAACAGCAGTCATAGTCGCCAGCAATATTAACACAGCAAAAGAAGCATGTAATTTATTCCACTGAAAAATGGATGCATAATAAAATACAGCATAATAAATCTCTTTCTGGAAGGATTATGATGACCGCAAGTAGGCAGACCACAGTGTATTTGCACAGTACTTGTTTCTTCCAAGAAACTATTT
The DNA here is from genome assembly GCF_037157495.1 of Lathamus discolor. NCBI lineage: Eukaryota > Metazoa > Chordata > Aves > Psittaciformes > Psittacidae > Lathamus > Lathamus discolor. The sequence goes on from NC_088909.1 coordinate 69,618,704, forward strand.
TGATTTTGTACCAAAGTCTTACTGGTGCACTTAGGTGGCACCACAGCCCACCTTTTGTTAGCACTCAAGTTTATCTTTTTTTGTTGAGGCAAAATTAATCCCATTATTATAATTCATCGTAAATAAAAAGCTGTTAAATATACCATAAAGATATATTTCACCACAACATGTGAGAGGGAGAGATTAGTTACTGATGCTACCATTTTTATCTAATGAGACGTCAACAATTTGCTGAAACTAATGAAAATATTTTAACTTTTAAAACAAATATGAAGTGGTGACATGAAAAAAAAGACAAATCACTTCAAAGGCTGATACTGGAAAGGGCTGTATTAGGACTATGACTGGCAGAACACTAATAGTGAAATTAACTAAGTCGGTGAATTTTAGTTTATTTTTTAGTGTTATTGTTTAGGATGGAACTCTGCATGTACTCCTCTCACCAAACATAATAGGAAAAATTAGTACTTTGTGTTGGAGCAATAGCTTCTATAGAGATCATCCTTAATATTCTGAAGTGAGCTAACATGTCTTTACATATTTGTCTAACCGCACAAATATTCATCTCCCTGGAGGCCACTAGCAAATGCATCAAAGGTCTCCCTAGAAGCAAAAAAAAAGTGGCATTTTACAGAAGTCTCAAATTTGCAAGTGTTCTGGGCAAATTATAAAATCTAATGATTCATCCCTACTAGAAAACTCACCATGTTTACCAATTTGTGTCATTATAAAAATGTCACATTCTCTCCCTGTGAAGCTTTAAAAATGGAAGTTTCAGTGTGTTTCTGAAGAGCAGGAAAAACCCCTCAAATGACATTTCCTATGAGTTTTGTCTCAACACCCGTGTAAATAGTTTTTGAAGACTCTCTAGGTCTAATGTGATAAACGTAATTTCATTTACAATGGAAAAAAGTGAAGAGATTAAGTCAAAGTACTTAGCCACTGTAGCACGACCGTCAGGTCCATGATTGTTTCTTATTCACAAGTAAGCTGATGTTGACATACCTCATTTAGTGGATCAGAATAATTTCCTTATAGACAGAAATTCTTACCTTTCGCTATTTCCTCCCGAAAGTAGAGATTAATATGCTTGGATTGTTAACCTCCACCTGTAATAAAGCAAAGAGAACAGAGGCCCTTGCTTTGCTACACAGCCCACTGGGTGAAACCCTAAGCAGCTATACTGCAGCTTGTTCTATATCCTGCTGCACTGTAATCTATGGCAATGAAAACCTCCCATTGCCTTGCTTGAGGTAAGAATTCCCAAACATACAGAACTTGACCCCAAGGCCTTTAAATTCAGCGTGAGGATGTTGCCTCTTGAAACCAAGAGGGAACTGGATTACTCCTTTATTGATCAATTGTTGAGTTAGCAATCAATGGGTAATTGACTGTTAACCTCTGTGAGATGACTCATGCATTAAAGTCAGGCACAGAGTTAAATATCTTGCTGAACAAGTGCCTACGTGCTGTCTGTGGCTTCTGTACACAAATTTGTCAGCTTTACATTATTCAAAGCCACTTAAAAAAAAATCTTCCATAAATGAGCCACACAGAAGAGAATAAACCTGTTAAAGGGATAGATTTAGAGTGCACTACCATTGCACATATAAGAGCCCCCCCTCTCAGTTATTACTGAGGCAATCAAAGGTGCCTTGAAAGATTGCTAAAAATGATTAAGGGTGCTCTATTTTAGATTGATAACTCCAGTAGCAAGTGTGAGAAGGAGAGCAAGCAATTGAAGTGGATGGGATCATTGTGTGCTTGCCTAATATCACTGGCTTAGCATTTGTATTTTAGACTGTCTTGTAGACTCTCTCTTGCCTAAGAACAGCATGTAATGAAATAAAGGGTTTGTTCTGGACATAATTGTTATGTAGTGAAACATAAACAAGACCCATTCTGCAGTATATTTGCCACAGTGCATATTTATGAGTGGGGTTTAATTAAAAGCCAGGAACATTAGAGCTATTTTTTAACTAGATGCCTATTATCTAGTGTCAAATGCTTGGTTTTAATCACACATTTTATACCATCGTGACCTAGATCACTGCCTGTGACATACAAGATAGTGTGTTGTCTTTCCTGAGAAGATGTAGCCAAGCTTGATGGATGTTTTCTCATTCCTAACCTCATTACTACTGACTTCCCATCCATCTAATAAAATGCTATGATAGAGAGTGGGAAGGTGCTATAAATCATAATATTCCAGCCGCTCCAAGCAGATTCATTAGAAATGCTGACTATATATCTCGCACACAGAAAGTCAACACACAAAGTAGGCTGCTGCTTCTGCCTGTGCTGGAGACGTCCCCTCACTCCCTGCAGTCAAGCTAGGATTTGCTTTTAATGGCAAAGATGACATTTAATGAAATTGTGGGTGGCAGGCTTCTTTGACCTGATTAACCCAATAAATATTCCAGCTGTTACTAGTTTTAAACAGTGCTGTAGCCTGTTAGCTCACTCGCATCTTCACCATTGAGAATTCATAACTGCTAACTAATGAACCACGGGGTTTTGACTGAGGTGAGAAACGGAGATGTCCTACTTTACTGCTGATTTTCTAGTATTTTCCTTAGTAAGTTTATCCTGTTTTCAATTTAGTCTGATCTAAGCTGCTGAAGGGAATATATAGGGGGAAGGGGAAGAATCTGCCCTGTCTGTTAGTCTTTCAGTCTACGAAAATAAAAATGTCCCAGATTTGTGCTTGGAGAAGGAGAACTTAAATGGCTGAATCCTCTGAAGTCCGGACCATGGCGCTTCACTTCAGGGTTCTATGGTGTTTTATTTAGGCTTTACTTATCAGTAGAATCTACACACTTGAAGAGGTAACAAAAAAGAAAGGAAACAACAAGCAATTTTAACATAATTTAGCTCTAAACAATGCAGTGTGTGTGTGCTGCTCCAGGTGTTTGGTCTTTCATAATGCTCTTGTGGCAGATGCTCAGAGATGCTTATATTCTCTACAGGTTGGGTTTTTTGGTGACAGATTTCATGTAGCCTTTATAAGTCTGTCAATCAAAGGATTTTGGTGGGAGAAACACCCAAAGTTGTCTACGTGTAGCCTGGTATGTCTTGGTACTGGAGATCTCACAGAGACATCTCCTTTTGGACTGAGTTTGTTGGCAGAGCAGTAGCATCCAACTTTCTTTTCTTTCAAATATATTGCAATTAATAATATAAAACAGGAATGACTTTCTGTTGGAATTGCAACAAGGTATATAATGGTCCTTAGAATTATTTTGTTTCATTGTGTGTGACATGGGATGTCAGGGAAGCGTATGGGCATAAGTGGACTGATGGAAGGCAATGGTGTATACAACTTGCAGGAATTTATCAAGGGACACTAGGGGTCTCTTCTGTGTGTGCTCAAAGGCTGTTTTGCTCCATTTTGGGGAAATTAGATAGTGTGTAAGCTGGTAGTATTCTTTATTAAATCCTTGAGGGTGAAATGCAATTGTGTTTTTATACTGTCTGTAAGCAGTGTTTTCATTATAACTCTCTGTGATCTCTAGTACTTAGTGTCAAACTGTTTCAGGGGAAAAGACTGATAGCTGTTATTACTAATCCGTGGCTTTATGAATGTACAAATTAGAAGTAATCAGAGAGAGAGGGGAATTGTACGTCAGTTAATATAATCCATTTATTTTGAAACATGCACTAAAGAGTGGCATTCATCTTTATTGCAATGGCAAGTCTCAGCTTTATGGTGATATTCTTAAGGAGATAATGGTAAAACATGCAAAAGATTCCCTTCAACAACATAGTGGACAGTTTCTAGGTCTCAAAGTATTCCTGTAGTTACATCTAGGAAACAGCAATACCCTGCTGAATTGCAAAGAACCAAGTGTCTTTCAAATGTGACTCCCACTGGGAAAGCCTGAGGACCTCTGCTGCACATGGACTCCTCACCTGACTGCACCAAAGTGCATACATGAAAAGGCATCCCTTGTCCCCTTTCTCACCCCATAAATCTAAATCCAAATAGACTAATCGGACATGTCTGGAATAATTATGTAAAGAATTGTCACATTTGTTTTGTGGTTATTTTCTTTTAAGGGTTGCAGTTTTCTGTTTATTTATTTGTTTATTTAAACACACAAACAAAAAGTTAGGGTTATATGCCAATATACAAAATTCAAGTCAAATTTGCAAAATGAATATCATAGCAGAGGTAACTGTTAATAGTGTATTATCCACTGTCAGGTGTAAAAGTACATTAGGTTGGGATAGGATGACAGCAGTTGAATTGTCTCGCAACTGCCAAAATACCTTTAGAGTTAAACAAGAAACACCACATTGTTATGCTTGGGTTTTGGTTTTGTGGGGGGTTTTAGGAGTTTTTTTGTTTAAACTTTTTTTAAGGTTGTTTCATTCACCTATCGTTATCAGTGGCTCCAACAGAAGGACTATTAACATGAAGTCTTCTATAAGGATAATTATTATTTTTTTAAGGACTACAGAATTAATCCAGAAAGATAAACATGCAGAGCACAAGTTATTTGTTGCAAGCCTTGTTTATATTTTGTCCATTTAGTCTGTAGAGTTTCCTCATGAAAAAATGTGTGGTTGGGAATCACTCTGTGCCCTTCAGAAAAGCAGAGTCCTGGAGGAAGAGCCATAAAATTATTACATGATTGAAGGAAAAATATATGATGCCAGAATCATTCCTGCTTCATGATATTGTTTTTCACAGACTGCTAATGCAGTTAGTGTAAACGAGCAAAGAAACACCCCACAATGTGTTACTGTGTGCCTTAAAATATTAAAAAACCTCTGTCACTGACAGGAATTTATTGGAATGTAGCTCATATTTGAGATTTGCTTTTATCCAGACTGCTCTATTGTATTCAGGTTTTGCTGCTTAGGGAACAAAAGAAAAGCACTTCATGTTTGTGTACTCGCAATATCCATAATATTGTACAAATCTTAATTTGTATTTACCTCAGGATGTCATTGGAAACTGAAGGCTATCAGCCTTTGTTTATTAAGTCACTTTGTATAAATGCTAATCTTATAAGGTTTGCATGATTTTCTTATTAAATAGTAACAACATAGAGGAGGCAAAACGCAAACCAGCATTGTTCTTTTTAGGGAAAAGAGAAATATAGCCAACTTTTAGTAATATAGGAAATAATTATGGGTGGTAGGGGAATGTAAATTCAGAATATCCTTGGGGTTTAGCATCAAACTTGAATGCCAATGTTTATTTTAATATGGTTACTGCTTTCAGCATAATTGTTTTACACTCCAGATCATAGAATATAGTTTATAGATCCTAGGATATAGGTTGCATGGCATGTGATAACATAGTGATATTATGGACAATATCAGTGCAACATACCATCATACAAGTAGCCCCAGAGCCTTAAAATTAAAATTATGGGGTTAGTAGTTGCTGTAATTCAGAAGAAATAAAAAAATAAATAAAAAAAATAAAGAACAACTTTTGCAGACACAAAGTGTTATTTATCTAAGAACAAAGGCCAAATAAACACCAGAGGATATTAAAGAGACATTTTTTAAAACTATATAGATTTGTTCTTATTGTCTTTGTTGAATCTTCATGTCCTGGCTTCAAAACTGATATTTAGATTTACCAATTCTTATAAAACTATGTAATTAATATTTGTACACAAAGGTTTGTGTACTACGTTTGGCAGTGTGTCAAGTTTATTTATAGTAAGACATAAATATGTGTTTGGCGATGGAATCAGTTTCTTTCCCCTATTTTCCTGTTGACATCAGAAGCATAGAACTCTCTCAGAATGTCATACAAGTGAACCTGCTCAGTCTCCTACAGAACTGTATTTATCCATTTGCCAATCTTGGTGTTTAGTAACACATATATTGTATTGTAGCAATTGTACTGAAATAAATAATGACATCTTGGAGTGCAACTGTTTTCTGAATTAGAGATTCTAGGGGTAGTATTTAGCCAATTCCAACTGAGAGAGAGAAGACAAAATTTTTCACCACCTAAAATCAAGGGAAAATCATGGTTTGATTTCTGTAGGAGATGTAGGAGTCATTGGAACATTCCTCAGTGCTGAGTAATCCAGGAGAGATATATTATGCTACTTTTGTAGCAAGTTGTTTAAATTTTCTCCTATCTTCCATTTCCTTTTCTGCACTTTTTCCCATTCCCTTATGATCCATTGCACTTTCTCATCTTCAACTCATTCTTTCAACCATGCTTCTTCTTCACTTGAAAGGTGAATTGGTCTGAGTGCCTCACTGAGCTGATGGTGGGCGTTGTTATACTTCTGGTATCTGCTTTTCCTTATCAGTGATGAATACATCAGTGTCTCTCTTTTTCCATTCTTGACCCTTTTTCCAGTAATGTGAATTAGTACTTTCTCAAGATAGGAGCAAACCTGACACACCTTCTGTTCGGAGTTTAGGTTAGGGCTTTATACACACTGATGCATACTTATTTCTACCAGTACAACAGAGCTGCAGATGGTGTATGCCGTTGAACTGACTTTAACTTTCAATGATCTCTTTTGCTAGCTAAGTTTGTTGCAGACTTCTCTGATGCACAAGGTAACCATTTTGTTTTAACCCCACTCTTATTTCCAGCTCTCCCCCTTCATAAGTTTCACAAACTCTTCACTGTATCTTCATACTATTGTCATGGAACTAGAAGAAACAAGTTAAGTGGGTTTAGTCTTGCCTTATTACTAAGTATTTGTACTTTTGGCTAAATTACGGAGCCTCCCTTACAGGTGTTTAAACTTAGAAAAAGAAGTAAAATCTGAACTACTTACTTGTAATCTTGTTTCTCTTGACTGTAACCCACACACCTGCTCCATAGCTGTACATATAATCAGAACAGTGCAGGTGCTAAGTATGATTGAATTGAACCCTTCCATTTAGTCTATCACTTTTCTAATTCAGGAGAGCGATGCTCAGTGGGTGTGATTGAAGAGATCTCTCTCTAATTATGGAGATTTCTCTGTGCAGTGTTGGAGGATTTTTAATTTTTTTTTATTATTTACACTGTTCAGTCTGGCAGTAATATTTCTGTCTGCCAATGTCAATTACATTGCTCTTGACTGGTGCAGATCAGCAGACTGTGATATCTTTGAAAAGCCAGTGTGTATCACATGTCACTAGTAGACATATTAATGTTTGAGTTGAGTAGTGCAAGTGATGTAACAAGATTAGATAGCACTGATATAAAGGACTAACTCTGAGCCCATGAATAACCAAGGAACTGATAGATGACAGCTGTCAATTATTTACTGCCCCTGTCCAATGTAATTCTGATAGTTTGGTGCCGGCACTTTTGTTTTCTTTCTCTCTCTTTTACTACGTAGTGTTCAATTCCTGAATTTTATAGAAGTAGCATTATTTTCAAGGCATTTTGCTTTGAGCTGTTATTAAGCAATTAGCAAAAAAACTGAACAAGGCATCCTCTGACATGCCAGAGCACCTCATTAACCAGAAAGGATTAATTATTTTCAAAGATATTTTCCCTTCTTAGTTGTTAACACAACAGTCATTTTATGTCAGAAGAAAGCATATTTGCTTGTGTTTCTGAGGTACAGATAAGAAAGAACAGAGATTTGGCACATATGAATAAACCAGAAAAAAAAGTTGCGTAACAGCAACAGCAGTCTTCTGGGATAACAGATTGGTGCCCACTAGTAAGGGGGCAAGACTCATAATTCACAAGCAATGAAGCCACAAGTGAATTATAAAGGTCTTGTCCTCCTCCAATGGAGATAAATGAGTCTGTCTAGTACAACCAATCATATGATCTGTTTGGAAAGGTCTTCTTTGTTCAAAATCCTTTCTCATATGAAATTTTTTGGGTAGTTATCATGAAAAATAGAGAATAAAAGACATTCTGCTTATTTCTCCACTGTGTTGCTGAAGATCCCTTATCCTGGTGCTGAAGTATTGTCTATTTTACTTTCTTATTTTCATCTAAAGCTTCATCAGGCTCATCATGTTTAGTAACAGACTTACGTAACAGTACTATCTTTGATTTTGTTTGGGGTTGTTGTTTTCTTGTTTGTTTGTTTTCTTAACTGATCTATAAATTAACTTTTTTTACTGTTCTTACTGTTACTTATTTACTATCTCTATACTTGTGCTCTCCTACCCCATGCTCCCCAATTATGCTTTTGTCTTTGGTGGTCACATAAATTTTCCCATGCTTCCTGGAGACAAAAGCCTGCCTTTAAGGTAGAAGAATGCTGCTGCCTTACCACTGGTGGTGTTTGTCACACAAGCTTAGAGTGTTGTTACTGAGACCTTGATTATTCCAGGGCCCAACTCCCTTTTGAGGTAAAGAAATTTTAATATTACTACTCTTTTAAAAGTCATAATAACTATGGGTCTTTACATAAGGAAGTTCTCATTAAGGCTATAGGTGTTTTGTGAGACAGACCAGTATTTGCATAAGAGAAAGCAAAACACCACCCCCAAACTTTATAGCTAATTTATTTGGTACATTTTGAGTTGTTTGTTTGAACTTTCATTTATACTTCTTCTGACAAACAGGTCATATAAAACAAGGCATTGTTGTTAAATAGCGAAGGGTAATCTCTGAGAGAGTAAGAGCAAAATGCTGATTCTAAGTATTTGAGATTACAGGCAATGCAAGCAGAAATGACAACAACTGAGATTGCACACTGGTTTTTTTAATTGTAATCTCATCTTTCAGTTGCTTGTAATTTTGACAGGTTTTCCAGATGCAACTGAAATATTTGACTGTGTCTTTCTAAAACAGATTTAAACACAAATTATTTTTTTTATAGTATTTTGGCTAAAACATTACAGTTATTTCTGAGAATCAGCTGAGGTTAAACAACTTTAGTTATAGACTCAGAATTTAGAATTATAAATTCTAAAGCATTACGAATTTAGAAAAAAGATCTAAAGTATTTTTTTCCACATAAAGATTTAGTTGCTTATTCTCATCCTATAAGACCTTTTTAGAAGTTAATTTATAGGAACCATTGAAAAGCTTTATGGAATCTTGAACTTCATGTTTGCATACTAAAATGGCCTAACTTCTCATGAGTGACAATATCTACCGTTGTCCTGCTTATTTGTTTATCTTGGAGCTGAGGACTTATTTATATTGTATTACACTAGACTATCACTTTTCTTAACATTGCTTTTAAAAACTGAACTAAACAGTGTTATCTGCATAAAATATGTACTTATAAAAGAGAATTACAGCTCAGACTGAGTATAAATATTTATCAAACCACATACCACTTAAATATGTTTAGTTTCACTTGGTATAATTTCTGAAAGCCTCAAAAGCAACAAATATGCTGTGTGGTAAAAGAATATCCCAAATTATCTCCCTTAGTTTTTTTTGTAGGTTTCAAAGAGGAGTCAAAACATGGAACTATGAAACAGAGACATGAGCTTGTCAAGGGAGGTGATTCTACCCCTTTCCTCTACTCTTACGAGAACACACCTGCAGTACTGTGTCCAGCTCTGGGGACTCCCAACATAAGAAGAGCATGGACCTGTTGCAGCGAGTCCAGGGAAGAGTCACAAAGATGGTCAAAGGACTGGAACACCCTTCTTATGAAGACAGGCTGAGAGAGCTGGGCTTGTTCAGACTGGAAAAGAGAAAGTTCAGGAGAGACCTTAGAGCAGCCTTCCAGTAACTAAAGGAAGCCTACAAGAAACCTGGAGAATAACATTTTACAAAAGCATGTAGTGATAGGACAACAGTGAATGGTTTTAAACTGAAAGAAGGAAGACTTAGATTAGATATTAGCAAGAAGTTCTTCCCTAAGAGGGTAATGTGACACTGGCACAGGTTGCCCAGAGAAGCTGTGGCTGCCCCATCCCTGGCAGTGTTCAAGGCCAGGCTGGATGGGGCTTTGAGTAACCTGGTCTAGTGGAAGATGTCCCTGCCCATGAAACTCGATGATTTTTTAGGTACCTTCCAATCCAAATCCATACCATTCTATGATTCTATGCCATATAACTAAAAAGGTATTGGTATTTCACCTGGAAGTACACTGAGTTTTCTACTGGTAACTGAAAAGAACAGAATCTCTCTTTTATATTTATGGATATTTTGGGTTTTTTTTTTTTTTTTTTTTTGAGATGCTTTCAATGTCAGAGTCTTTATGCCCTTACAAAGCTGCTGTGGGCCAATAAAAATTAACATCAGTGAGTGGGAGATGTTACCCTAGCCATGTTCCAGTGGGCAGTGTTCAAGAGAGCTATTCTGCTAGAGGGTCTGATAGTTTATGTCTTTCAGGTAGCTGCAGTGAATTTTACCTATTCTTTTCCTAATATGTTTTGCTTACCAGATGTTTGCCTAGAGGAAATATTTCTGCACATATTCCAAATCCCTGCCTCAAAATCACAGTTGGGAAATTGCAAGACAATTAAGAAGCAACCTTTCCAAAAGAAAAACATACTCAACAATGGTGATAATGGTCCAGCCAACAGTCACACCACTCTGATTTGCCAGTAATGTGTAGGTAAATGAAAATTGCGTGGAGCTAAACTGTACTTGGTTTATGGTTGATTCAGACTGAATGCCTTTCTGAAAGCTAGGAAAGGATGCTGCCATCTTTACTTTTTCCTGATTAAGTTGGGGAATCAGTGAAAGGTGATGGCATCTTCTAAAGGTCATTCTTTCATCATACTGAAAAGAGATGATTGTCACAGTGAATTGCACAGCTTTATGAAGTCTGCTTTTATTCCAGGCAGTAGCAACAGAATGGTTAGTGGTATGGCTTTTCCTATGAAAATAACAATAACATATATATACCTACATGAATAGCTATGTATTTGCAAATGGCTATCAGAGAAAAACAATAGTAACCCTTGCTCAGGTAAACAGAGCTAATGAGCAGCGGCACTCTTTTTTTCTAAGACACTGGCAATTTAAGAACCAATAATGCACTGACATGAAGGAATTAGTCATGAAAATGTCATATTCCTGACTCGTACTGGTCAGGACTTCGGTATAGAGAGACACCTGAGAACTCCTTCGTGCCATCTACAGTTTCTTTCATTTCAAGTAACCTATATGGAGTAGTTTTTCAAAAGTGGAGCAGTAAAATATCTGTTCTTGGTTATTTTTTTTTAATATGAAATGTGAAACCTCCAAGAACAACTGCAGAATTTCATAATGAAGTTGTTGTCATGAAAATAGGCAGTATTAACTAGATTTGAGCATTTCTTTCTACCTTCTTAAGTTGTGTCTTCAGCACTTCACTTGGTTTATAAGTAAGGCAATAGGGTAGGTATAAGCAGGATAAATCTGAACAAGAGATGATTAAAAAAATGTGTACTAGTTCTGTATATTTGCCCATTTCTCATACTTCCTCCTTACCGGCAAGCAGAAAAATATCTTTTTCCTGATATTATTATTTTTCGTGAAAATTACCATGGAAAGAAGAATTATGAGCTTAGAGGTAATTTAATTTTGGACCATTGTTTTTTATTTCTCTCCTGTTTCTGTGTTCTATTTCTAACAAAGAATTTTCATGATTCCTTCTTGAACATACCGATTTTGTTATCAACTCTGAATTTTTTCTTGTTTTGCATAAAACAGCTTTCCGTCATTGTAGTACTTCTCCTTTTGAAATAAGGATATTTGAAATAACCAATGTCACTGTCAAGTGATTAGTGATATATTAAAGCTTACACTGTAAAGGAAGGAAACCTTACAAGTGCTTGAGTATAAGAAGAGGAAAAGAATAATGAATGATAAATCAGGACTTCTAGATTATCAACATTAAAATACAAGAATGAAGTGGGAAAAAATAAGAAACTTAAATGTGATAATTATTTAAAAAGTGCTTTGTTTTGTGGAACTGTTTGCTATATTTGACATTTAGGACTAGGATCTAGACAGTTTAGACACAGAAATTACTTACAGGCACATTGAAGCATACAATCATACAATATGGCAGTGACAATTAAAAACCAAAACAAACAAACAAAAACAGAACACAAAAAACCCCAAGAGAAACATATTTACACTGTTTGGACAATATGTAGCTTCTCAACAAATAGTAATCTAATCTCTTCCAATGTTAAGAGCTTTCAAAAGCAAAACTGTTTTTTAAATGTTGGAGGGGGATAGCTGGAAGACCTAATATTGAGGAAAATGATATTACAGCACATTAAAATTAACTCCATGATTGAAAATGGATGAAAACTTACAGGAAACTTAGGGTCATGAAACTTGTCCAGATGAATGACACAGCAGAGTGTTTAATTCAATCTTAGTGTGCATAAGAGGGAAACTCAAAGTGTAGAAGGTACCTAGAGAATACAAAGCCACAAAATTCTTGTTGTTTGATATTAGCATGTATTTACTCTAAAATAAATGTCCAGATTGTTAAAATATTCTGTGGATTTTGTTGCATGGAACAAAATATTTTTCCTGTTCTATTTAATTTCTTCTTATTTTCGTTACTGACCTAATTCTCTGAGTACTACATTTATACAGTGAAGCAGAAGTATACATGGAACTGTGAAGTGTATATAAGGCTGTTTGACCTAAGGAGAAATTGAATTGGATGAAATGCAAGGTGTATGGGAAAAAAAGATTTTTTTAATTCTGAGATTCTGATGAAAATAGTTATGTTCTAATTCATTCAAGGATCTATTTTCTCATCTTGCCATCCTGGGACTTATTCTATCCATAACATTACCATTTTGTCAGTTCAAGATAGATGCTCTGAGGGCCTGTATGTCAGAAAAAAAACAACATTGTAAATGCAAATGTCTGCCTTATTAGATAAAATCCCTTTGCTCTTGAGGGTTTATTAGTTTTTGCTTCTTTCATAGGTGTCTGGATAGCCAACAATTAAATAAAGATTATGGTAGTTCCTCTGTAGTTAGTTCATCATTGAATTTAACAAAAATTGTATAGCTAAAGCTTAACAGAGTTCTAAGAATTTGGTGCTCCCAAAGTACTTTTCTTCCATCTTGTCAGCTTGATGAGGCGACTGCTGTGGGGTTGGTATATGCTATTTTCATTTGACTAAAGAAAATACTGAGCTGAAAGAAGAAAAACCTCCTCACTCCTCAATCACTTTGTCTCATGGATAATATGCTATCTTCCTATTTTTTGGATTATGTTGCTTTCCATGAGGAGAAGGTCTTGCTTAGAAGAAGACTGTCATTCTACAATGGTATCCAGTATCTATCTATTGGCCAGCCAGATCAAGGCCGGTAATTATTTCAAAAGGTTGGGGTAAATAAGATTATTGCCACAAAGTAACTCATAGATTTGTCATGCAATGACCCAAGTGATTACTGGTTTATTTCCTTGATTTTTGTCTAATCTCTGTGTTTATTTTAACTGTAGAGTTTAGTACTTGAAACAGACACCTTAGGAAATCCTAGAGCAGCTGAAGTTACTCCCAGGGACAGCAGTGGGGAAAGGAGCACAACCTTTATGTTTAGTAACTCAAGTAGCTGTAAAATTAGACTGCTTATTAATTGCTTTGGCTATAAAATCAGTAGTTCTCTTAGAAATGAATTAATTCAAAGTTTAAGAATTTGTGGGTTAAGTATTTACACATAGCAAAACTGAACCAGGTGTTCAAGAGCAATTGCCATAACATAAACACTTCAAAAATAATTAAATGCAAGGCAATTTCAACAAGGATAGTAAATCTCTACCACTTTTATCAAGAACTAAAGAATTTCCTAGCTGTCTTCCTGTGAAGATATATGTTCTTGCATAGACTGTATTAAACTACTCTATTTTAGTCTGCCAAAAGACTTTTTTTTTTTTTTTTTTTTTTCCCCAGGATGAAAGAACAGGTTTATTGAATTAATCTCATGATCTAACTGTGTCCTGGTGTACAGCCTCAGAAGTCTCCCCTCCCAAAAGGCACCCCATATCTACAAGAATACCTTATTTGTACCACTTTTTCAGTAGGTGTGTAAACTAGAGAACAATTTTTACAAACTTGTTCAGAAGTTACAAGTCTCATTTCCTACATTTTGTTCAGTGGTAGCTGTCAGTGCAAGGAATGATTATACGGAAGAGACAGCTTGACCATAATCTTTCAAATTGTCATTTTATAAAGCAGAATGTAGACAGGATTAATGTACCTTAGTATTATTTGTTCCTTTTTTAATTTTCAGATTCTAAGGAATCTTGACCTAGCATGGTAAAAATCTTGTTCTTAATTTGCCTCATAGGCTGGATTTCCTTACACATGAGACATTTCTCTTATGTTGACAATTCCATAAGTTCCCGATTGCCTAATTTCATGCAGAAGCACAAAACTTCTTAATTCATCTTTTAAGTGTTGTTTGCAGCCAGTGTTAAGTCTGGTCAGCACCTCTGTGGGAAGAGAGTTATTTTTTAATTGCATAAAAAACAGAAAAAAGCATGACGTGAAATATATGAAAGTTCATTGTGTGACCCCACTTTAATGTGACACTTAAGTGGTTTAAAAAAAGTGTGACATAAGGGTCTATTCCACTTACAGAATTCATCTTTTTCCCTGTATTCCCAGAATTACTTGAGAAATGGGCAGATAAGCACTGGGTTCTTCCATCTGCCTTCCATCTTTATCCTTTTGTTTTGGTGAACAGCATCACTCATTGGTGCATTTTTCTCTCTACTGATTAAAAAAACATTTTTATTGAATGGCTAAAATTAGGAAATTGAAGGTATAAATGTCCTCTGATGCCAATGACTCAAGCAGAATATCCAGCCTGCTCTTTTCTGGATAGATATTTTAACATGGCTCTTACAGCTATGCAGCTATTTATGAAAGAGAAGTCAAATAGAAATCAGATGTCCAGCTCTTCTTCCCATTGTGAAAGCTTGCTGATGAACTATTATTTTTCAAAAGTCTCCTAGATAATCTTATGTTATGTTCATTGTTCATTTTGGCATAAATTAATACATGAGAAATGGTGGGGGATGGAAGTTCCAAATCCATCAAACATCACAAGTTTTCAAATTTCTGTTTTCATTTTTCTGGATGAAGAGGCTTACAGGGTACTGCACAACCAGTCTGCCTTTGACATTCTCTATCATTCTTTTCTTTTTTCAATATTTACACACTATTTTTATTGACTTTTTTATACAAGTGCCTAAAATCCAAAGTAGTAGAGGAAAAAAACAAACATTTATAACTAAATAGATATCGACCTAGACAATCAACTTTACAGCAATATAAATAAACTTACTGATCTACTCTTTCTGAGGCTGGATATATAAAGTAGAGGAAATCATACATGAAGAAGTGTCTATAAGGTATGGTGAGATAAACACATAAATGATGAAAAGATTGATACAGCATGCAATGAATTTTAAGATTCAAAAAGTATCTGTGGTTTATTTTCCTGTTCCACTCGACTTTGCAACTCCATGTATAAGTTAGGAACATTTTAATTTCTTTTCAAATACTAATTCACTTTACTTTAGAGATGATGTGTAAGCTCGGCCACATTTTTCTGAAGTTCTGCAGTGTTCGCCTAAATAGCAAAGATGTAGCAACATTTTGAGCATGAAGATGCAAAGACACAAAGGTGTACTGCTACATCTGTGTATGTATAGCACACATATATTTTCATGTAAGTGTGTACATCTATGTGCCTGTTTTTTTTCTCCCCTTCTTTTGCTCTCTTTATTAAATAGCCATTCTTCCAATAGGAAAGGAGAGGCTTGGTTTACCCTCACAAGTATAAACATTGAGATAAATTGAGAAAACAGAAACATTATTCTGCTTTTTGCAGCTTAAAGTGGGCAGATAATGTTATTTGTACCAATTGCATTGAAAGAAAACAATCCCAGAGCAGGTAGTATCTTAAACTCTGGATTTCCAGTGAACTGTGTTCTAAAAGCTTGAATAGCAGCATAATGCAAATGCCATGATATAAATACAATATATTTACCATAAGCAAAATTAATTTTGCTCCTGCTTTCAAACAGGAGAATTTTATTTCCTTGATAAGCTACTATGTAATGTTCCCAACTGTTGTATTTCCAGTGCAAAAATAAATCTGGTCTGCCAATATGAATACAATTGAAATATTTGCATGTATTTTTATAATACTTGTATTTTTTAGTTCTGTGGGTATATGTATAATACAAACCCCCCTAATTTTTTTTTTCTTACAGATGATTAAAGAGGGCCTGGGCAATATTGGCAGTTTCAGAGGAGTCTGCCACTACTGAATTATGAATGGTTCTAATTATTCCATCACAAAAAGCTAGAAGAGCAAAATAAACACACTTACTGCAGACAGAATCTCCACAACTCTAATTGCCAGAGAACTGTAAGAGCTTTCAAATAATAAGCCTTAAATAATAAATTGATATGGGAGAGAATAATGACACCCAGGTGTGAAACCTTAACCTGTGAGTAGTGCTGCATACTCAATGATATAATTGCCTCTATTACCATATTCTAGTCAAGCATGGGGGTTTGAATCATAGAAACTGGATTGAAATGAAAGACAAAACATATCCAAATCACAAGCGAGATCTGAAGCAGAAATATATAATAAAGTCCAGGTAACTAAATTGCTACTTGAGTTTTGAAAGCAGGATTAGGTATTATGTGAAAAATTATATTTAAATTATATTCACAGTCTGACTTTTTACCACAAAAGCAAGGGTTAAGAAAATTCACACTAGGAATAAGAAGAGCTTTTGTTAAAAGTCTCTCAAAAATGCAGATTTTTCTTATTTCACTGTGAAAATCCTTCTTACTCCTAGGCATTCTTATTTTTTCCGTGCAATAGATGAGATGGTGTCCTTTAGTAAAGTAGTTTATTTCCTGACATCCTTGCTGTTCAGAGCCTAATTCTGTTCTTCAGTCTAACAAATATCAGCCAGTGTAAAACAGAAGGATTGCATCTTCCTGTATATTTTATGTTTATTTTTGTGTTGCATTCAGTGTAACAGAACATGGGAAAGAAGCTGGTTTTAGGAGACTTTGTCACATCTCAGCGCTGTTGCAGATGTTAGCTTGCCATTCTGACATACATTGTGTCACCACAAAGCATAACAAGATGACCAGTGAGGGGTACCAGTGAATTTTTTTAATGCCATCTTCAAGAAGGACTGTGTGTAGCTGCAGCAGGAGCAGGGGAAGATATAATCAGTCACGTAAGCCCATACCTACACTTTGTTGAGACGATATCTACACAAATAAAGTACATTGGTAATAAAAAGAAGGGATTTTGGCTTTTCTTTATACATTATCAGCAGCAGGTTTTTGTAATTGATTCCCCGAGTCAGACCCCTAAAAGACCTACATGTAAATTTTGGTGCATAAGAAGTTGACATCTGCACTGCAGCAGCATTTTGATCTAAGACTTGTGACCCTCCTCTGGACTCACTGCACCAGGTCTATGTTCTTCTTATGTTGGGGGCCCACAGAGCTGGACACAGTACTGCAGGTGAGTTCTCACAAGACCTGCTGGTCATGCTCCTTTTGATGCAGCCCAGGATAAGGCTGGTTTTCTGTGAGCTCACACTGCCGGCTCATGTTGACCTTTCAGTCAACCAACACCCCTAAATTCCTCTTTTCTAGGCTGCTCTCATTCTTTGCCCAGCTTGTAATTGTGCTTGGGATTGTCCCAACCCGCATGCAGGACCCTGCACTTGGCCTTGAACTTCATGAGGTTTGCACTGGCCCACTTCTAGGGCTTGTTCGGGTCCCTCTGGATGGAATCCCTTTGCAGCATGTTGACCGCACCACACAGCTTGGTGTCTTTGGCAAACTTGCTGAGGGTGCATTCAACCACATTATCTTAATATGCTGCTGCCATTCCAGGTCTTCCTGCAGCTGAAGATTCTGGTGAAGAGATGATGTTAATCTTGTAAGCAACAGAGAACATGGATGAATATGAATGCCCAAATACTGCTTCTTTATACATGACATGACCATGTCCTTCGTGCAGACCTTTGCACATGTTAGGCAAAGACTGCTCCTGGAAGGCAGGCAGAACAGATGAAAAGGTGCCATTACGGCCCTTCTTTGAAGGGTTCATCTGGACTTTGCTAGTTTCTTATTGCACAAGAAATCATGAGCATGGGTAGCAACTTAAATGCACAGCGATATAGTCATTTGAGATTCACATTTAAAATCTAGGTGGGAAGTGATTCTTTATAGTTAAAGCAACATAAAATGCACTTCTATTAGTAAATACTCTGAATAAAGCACCAATTAGTATTTATAATGTATTCATATAAAGAGGAGTTTAATAGGAATGGATGGTTATTTATCACAGAAATACTAGATTTAAGAAACATTTATTAAAAATCAAGGAACAATTCTGTTTATATGCCCATTGTTAAAACTGACCATCTAAATTGCATGAACAAATTCCATACTGGGTACATATTTGCATTAATACTGATAACAAATATATAGGTGTACACAGAAAATTTCCATTATTTAAAGGAATGACAATTTCAAGCTACTTCCTTACAGAACAGCTGAACAGTTGCACAACTTCTATGAGATAACAGTTTAGAATTTTCTATTTTAAAAAATCTCTTTGTATCCCCTGGGGCCACACAAATGTCCCCTCTCAAAAAACTCACTGTTGTTACTTAGTCTAATACTCTTACACAAAACACTAGGCTGTCATTGTAGTTCCTTCTCTAAAGGTTCTCAGGAAAACTGGAGAGAAAGTTAAGCAACCTGAATTCTACCTCTTGGCTTCCGACTGGTGCTTAGCATGTGGTGTAACCTCTCTGTGCCTTGGGTCTTCCTGTGAGTGGTAGCAATAATATCCATCTGTGTGAAGAATTCTGAGGCCCGCAGCTCTAAAGCACTTCTTAAATGTCTCCTATGTTAATGCTATTATCACATACAGTTAAGCCTCACTGAGTTTAGCCATCTTTTATCTTCCATGGCTTGACTTTCTAAATCTGTTCATCTGAGTCCTGAATATAAAATTCCAGTCCTACTCTGAAGACATTTCTTCTGTTTTCCTGTCATTTATGTGTCTATCTTCTTTTCTGCTCCCTACGAAACAGCCAAAGGTTATTTAGTTTTTTACTTGAGTATCACCCACCTTTGCCCCTTAATTGGTCTATTGCTTTTCTCATTTTCATCTTTACCTTCTAGGGTTTTTTTTCAGATTCTTGTTATCTTCCTTCTTTTGTTCCCACAAATGAATATGAAGCACAGACCAAGAAAGGACCTTTGGAGTACAAGAGTGTTTATTTTTCATTGTATTGTGGTGCTGGCTTCTCAACATTACTTGAGTATGTCTTGGCATTTCAATTTGTAAACTCCAGTCCAAGGAGTTGATAAATAGCTTGTCTATTTCAATATAGGCTGGATAAGTGATGCAGTTGAAGGATTTAATTATTTAAAGACAAACTTCTGGGTTTGGGCTAGATTTTCAATACAAGAAAAAAAAAACAATTATAAAAAGGTGGGTGCTGTGAGAGCATATGGAAGAGCATTCCACTCTTAGTTACCCTTTTAATGGGACAGTGGGAGTTCTGTGTATTCAAGAGAGGAATGCAGGCTTCAGGGTCTGATTTTTCCAAATATTAGAAGCTCAGGGCCATGTGCAAAATTGCATGCATAATTACACACTTAATCTGAATGTATATTTACTGTGATTGCAAATGCAAATCAGGTTGTGTGCATGAAAATGGTCAGTTGAGTTTCAATACCTGAGCATCACATGAAGTCACAGCAATTGTGCATGCAGATTAACCATGTAATTGGGCATATATTTTTGCATGTGACCTTTTGATTCAGTGTTTTGAAAATGACACCCTTTGAGCTTGTTGTTAATGGTTGTCTCTTGTTATTTTCTTTTTCAAATGTCATTGCCAAAATTATTGTATAATACATTAGGTTGATCTTGCAGTCATTATTTTATAATCGGACTTTATTAGATTTGCTTTCTGCTGTCTTTCTTAGGAGGAATAGCCTTTTAAATCTGCAACTCTCCAGAGTCTTTCCCATCAATATCAACATTTTTATTTTTCTGTTCTTCTATAGATTTATACCTATACTTTTGTAGTATTGAAGGTTTAAAAATAGCTGCGTATATATCAGACAAAAAAAAATATTTCTTTTGTGTACAAGATAATAGAAAATGTTCCCCATTTCATGTGACAGCAACCTGACCTGAGACAAATGGTTGGAAGTCTGTGCAGCTAAACCAAATGAGTTTATTACTAAGGAAACAAAACAATAGCTAAATAGAATGAAAAACAAAACAAAAAAGCTCTGAATATTTTTTAGTATTTTTTTTTTTTAAAGCAAGGAAAGAACAGTTTCTTAGTCAGCTTCTTTTCTCTGTTCTGACTATTAATGGACCCTAATCCTACAGAACTAATTGAATTTAAGGTGATCTGGCTGATTCTTACCCCTCCTTAAAAGAAGCCTCCACTCTTCACTGTTAGAGGATAAGAAAGAAAAATTTAAATGAACGAGAGTAAAAATTCTAAAATAGAATTTCTAGGAAGTTTTCTTCTTCTTCTTTTTCTCCTTTCTCTTTCCCTTTCCCTTTCCTTTTCCATTTCTCTTTCCCTTTATTCCCTTTTCCTTCCCTTTTCCTTTTCACTTTTCTTTTTCCTTTTTCCTTTTCTTTTTCCCTTTTCCTTCTCTTACTCTTTCCCCTTTTCCTTCCCTTTTGCTTTCCTTTCCCCTTCCCCTTTCTCTTCCCTAATAGTTTATGAATGATACTGATCAAAGTACTTATTTGTTGTTAATGGAAAGTTATTTTCTATTATTACTTCTGAGGAGAATTCACCTCTTTTTTAAGAGGCCTTTCCTGTATCGTCTGCTTTGGGAGTCAAGAAAACCTAATTTCCTGTAAGGAAAATTTAAGCTTTCACTAAATATTTGATGCCAGATGCAGGACAACATCTTTGTTAGTGACACGGACAGTGGGATTGAGTGCGCCCTCAGCAAATTTGCCAATGACACCAAGCTGTGTGGTTCAGTTGATACGCTGGAGGGAAGGGATGCCATCCAGAGGGACCTTGACACACTTGTGAGGTGGGCCGATGCCAAACTTATGAAGTTTAATCATGACAAGTGCAAGGTCCTACGGCTGGGTCGGACCAATCCCAGTCACAGCTACAGGCTGGGCAAAGAAGAGATTCAGAGCAGCCCTAAGGAGAAGGACTTGGGGGTGTTGGTTGATGAGAAACGTAACATGAGCCGGCTTCAGTGTGCACTCGCAGCCCAGAAAGCCAACCGTATCCTGGGCTGCATCAAAAGGAGCGTGACCAGCAGGGCGAAGGAGGTGATCCTGCCCCTCTACTCTGCTCTCATGAAACTTCACCTGGAGTATTGTGTACAATTCTGGTGTCCTCAACATAAAAAGGACATGGAACTGTTGGAACAAGTCCAGAGGAGGGCCATGAGGATGATCAGGGGACTGGAGCACCTCCCGTATGAAGACAGGCTGAGAAAGTTGGGTCTGTTCAGCCTGGAGAAGAGAAGGCTGCGTGGAGACCTCATAGCAGCCTTGCAGTATCTGAAGGAGGGCTATAGGGATGCTGGGGAGGGACTCTTCGTCAGGGACTGTAGTGATAGGACAAGGGGTAATGGGTTAAAACTTAAACAGGGGAAGTTTAGATTGGATATAAGGAGGAAAATCTTTCCTGTTAGGGTGGTGAGGCACTGGAATGGGTTGCCTGGGGAGGTTGTGAATGCTCCGTCCCTGGCAGTGTTCAAGGCCAGGCTAGATGAAGCCTTGGTTGACATGGTTAATGTGAGATGTCCCTGCCCATGGCAGGTGAGTTGGAACTAGATTATCTTAAGGTTCTTTCCAGACCTAACTGTTGTATGATTCTATGATTCTACAACAGAGGCAAGTAGGCTCTGTTGTTTTCAGCAGCGCAGAGAAGGGCTCATCATGACTGCAAGGATTCTGGATGTTGGTTGGCATACCTATATATGTCCTGATAGGCTGGCTCTTGAAAGTCCTCTTTGCCTAGTCACTTAGGCATTACATCATTATGTAAGATACAAATATTTTCACTGGACTGGTTATCACTGGGTCGGAAAGGAGGCACAGTGGTTTGCAATTTAAAATTAATAAAAGCTTTGTAAGACTTTGTCAATGCTCTCTGTCCTATGAGACATATATTACAATCTTCTCATGCCTTCAAGTTGGAAGAGACAGATCAAAGGAAGGTAAGAGAAGTACAAGACACTGAGTTCTCCCATTGTCTGTTGGGAGGAGCTGGAGTCTCCATGTCTCTGGACAATCTTATTATATCATCCTCAATATGTTGGGTTCACTTCCTTCCACAGTCAAGATTTGTTTTCTCATCAGTCCATAAGCCAGTGCAGCCTGCAATATGATACAACTCCCACACAGAAACTGTAGCTGAACTGCTAGACAGTCACATCTTCATGTCTAACAATATCTTTGATTAGGTCCTAGAAGATAGCCCTATCTCACAGGTGATCACTTTATCTCCTCTCTTCTGTGTTTCTTGTGTCTGCTTTTGTTTGTATATATTTTCTCTCTTTTTTCTTTTCCTTTTTCTTCAAAAATAAAAGCCAAAAGCTTCAAGTTGTGTTTTCACTGTTGAATCTCTCAGATGCTTCAGGAAGAAAATTAACCTGCACTTGAATACCTTCTAATGACTTAAAGTGAACATAATATAAAGCCTTTTGGAGAATATCTGGTTGCCACTCTGATTTTTTTCCTGTTTTTCCTGTCCTAGGAGGACACAAGACCACAACAGATAAGGGAATGATCTTCTAGCTCAGGGTCCTTGTGCTTTTTCTCTATCATTGATTGCATATTCTGTTAGGGTCTGGAAAACTTTGCTCAAAAAAAAAGTATTTTTAATGAAACCCAAAAAATCTAAACATGTAAGTTTTGGCTGTAATTCAAGTTTTTGTGCACTATCGTGGTTTAACCCCAGCCAGCAACATAGCACTAAAGCCACTCACTCAGCCCTGCACAGTAGGATGGAGAAGAGAATTGAAAGGGTTAAAGTGAGAAGATCCTTGGGTTGAGATAAGGACACTAGGTAAAGCAAAAGCCCTGCAAACAAGCAAAACAAAACAAGGAATTAATTTGCCACATCCTATCAGCAGGCAGGTGTTCAGTCATCTCCAAGAAAGCAGGGCTCCATTATGTCTGGTTTTTACTTGGGAAGAGAAACGCTGTATCTCCATACATCGCCCCTTCTACTTTCTTATCCCAGCTTTTATTGTTAAGCACAATGTCATATGGTGTAGGATATCACTTGGGTTAGTTGGGGTCAACTGTCCTGGCTGTTTCCCTTCCTAACTCCTTGTGCATCCCAACTTGCTCACTGTCTGAACAGTCGGAGAAACAAAGGACGTGGTGCCATGTAAGCACTGATAACAACTAAACCACTTTTTGTGAAAGTGCTTTTTGAATAGAAAATTTGGATCAAGATTCTCTACAGGAAAATTTCCATTTTAACACGAATGAAAGTTTTTCATGTGAAAAATCAAGGTATTTTTTTGTTTGGTTGCTGTTTTATTTGGTTGTTTTGGGGTTTTTTGGTTTTGTTGTGGGTTTTTTGTTGTTGTTTCGTTTTTTTTTTTTTTTGGTGTTGTTTTCTTTTTGTTCGTTTTTTTTTTTTTTCAAAATATACAACATGTAGTGTGGTCTGTCTAGTCCACAGGGAAGTAGAAGCCACAAGAAATTGGAAAACAAACTCCCATGACACTCCAAAGGAGGTTAGAAACATGTTAAAGCGTTATGTACTAGAGTGCTACAATAAAATGCTTTGAATTTGGTATATCAAAATACAATGTTTGGTATGTTAGTTTGAATTTTCATTATGATTTCGTTATGACTCAAAACAAAGTCAAATGTTGGTCTTGAGACCAACAGAAATTATGTGACACCAGGGAAGAAGGGTATAACTGTGAAGGAAGTAGGAGACAGAGCTGGTATTAATTTTTGTTGTTGGCCACATTAAAAGGCCTAAAATATCATGCTGTGAAGCCTGAAGAAATGTCTTAAAACCACCTGATGGTGGTAATCTAATCATCTGGTAGTATTTTTGAGGCATTTGATTCTCTAGCAGGGAAAAAAAACCCTGGGAAAATAAAGGAAATCTGCATAAAAAGCAAACCAGTTAAAGAGAGCTTACAAAATAGCTCTACAAGAACAAGTCTTTGAACAGTATCAGAGGAATGTTGACTGCAAGCATTAGAAAGTAATCTGTGCCTTCATCACCAGCATCCTTTTTTTGTCTCTGGCTGAAGAACTGCTATACCATATGAAAGCAATCTGGTTCTGCCCCCCTTATTACACCTGAAGATAGGAAAACATTTTAAACTTGCAGTTAATTACCTCTTCAAATAGAATGTGTAAAAGATACAGGAAACCCCTGTGGAATCCATGAATTATCAATCATAATATGGAAAGAATTAATCCCCAAGGATAAATGACTTGGCAGGGTAGGGTTGGTATTTTATTAAAGGCCTTATTTCCCCCCAGTAAGAAAGGGTCCATTAACTTCAAACACACGGAACCACATGAATTAAATTAGGTCACTTCTTGTGTTAGAGTTTCAGATTTCATAAAGTGCAGCTTGTGGTTATGTCATGTGTTCCACATATAAAACATTGGTTGATGACTTCCCAAACTCTTCAATATTGTACTACCAGTGATATTTACCATAGCTTGACCACAACACTTTCAAAGCTGATGTTAATAATGTATAGGTCAGTTTTGTAGGTCTGACCATCTTTTCCTTCTTAATAAACAAATACTTGTGGTGTGATTGTGGGTGGCTTAACTGTCTAAGTGCCTTGCTGTGAGCAGCTGCTCAGGAAGAAAAAAGCAGCAATATGGTCCTGGCTTAATAGTAGTGATAATGGCTCATTTAAAGTATCCTTTTAAAAGTGATGTAACTGCAAAAGCTGACTTAGACATGAAGAAGGAGCAGTTGCTAGAGAGCAAAATACAATAAGGTATCTGGTTTAAATTTGCCTCCCTCCACCAATAAATTTCGTTTTCTTGTTTAGGCCACTGAATGTAGAATATGTCTACGGCAAAATTTCTTAATTACAGCAGAATTGCTTGGGCATCGTTTGTTATGCAAACCCTTGAATCACAAATCATAGCTCAGCAAATACATAGCTAAACATAACAAGAACGTTTTATTATTTATTTTAGCGTGTTACTCTTCCCAGAATGAGGCTCTGTTGAAAACAGAGACATCAGCATGTCCATTCAGCCTGCCTTGTTTCACTTAATTCATTTTGTTTGCAGACATAACAAGCATGTTACTTATTTAGTTTTTCAGTTGTAAGCAAATACCGAAGCTAGGATGCATTTGTTTAAATCCTTTAATTTAACAGTCACATACTTCAGGAAAGCAAAGGCATTTCACAGAGACTGGAGTAAAAAGCTATGTTTCCTCTCAGTTTGAAACATATCCAAATATATGACTTGTAATATTTCATTATGCTCAGTATCTGGGCTTTCTTTTATTTGAGATTATATTGGTGTAACATCCTTTGAAAGCATTATTTTACTATGTACTGCATGCCTCCTTCCAAAGCACCTTTAAAAAATAACAAACAAAACAATTAACCAAAAAAATCTGAAAAGCTTATATCATCACATAGTAAATGTGAGAAAAGAGCTAATCTGCTGCTTGTGAAGTACCTGGGCTGAGCCCTAGTTCCCACCCTGCCCCTGAACTGTTAGCATCTGCTTTGTTTCTGGGGCCTGTACAACCATGTCTTGCAGAGCTTTCTATGAAGCTTCAAACTAAAACACTTGGCTTTCAGTGTGTCCTTTCAAAGCCTTGAATTTTCTTTGCCTTCTCACTGCATCCTTAAAAAGTCAATTAGCATTTGAATTTCCAGGATGGTTTTTGCAAATCAAGATTTCAGTGGAGTTGCAAATTTGTGAACAAAAGATCATTTACTTAGCTGTAAGTGCCAACAGATATACATTGTCTTTGAGAGGCAGATTCAAGATAAATATTAGAACACTTCATTGTAGTCCACCAATGCCTCCCAAATACATTGATCAGCAAACATAATTTTTTCAGTCCTAAAATAGACAAATACTTCCCAAATCAGCATTTGCAACTCTCTTTACAGGTTATTTGATCATCTTGAGCACGCTTGTCACCTTAGCTGGCCCTGTGGGTCAATGGCTTTATGAAAAAGTGCTGTCAAAATGCTCTTGTTTATCTTTTAGCCATGCTGTTGTTCCACCATCCCTTTTGTTGTGCCTCTTTCCTTACTGCTTCATGACCCTCTATGGGGTCTGCTGATGCAGAGAGCTGTTGACAGATCTTCCCTTTCACAAGACACATGAAGATGTTCACCACAGTGGAGAATGAAATAGCAAACCTTCAGCTTTTGAAAGGTGGCCAGGTGTTGTCATGGTTACATAGCATTTAAAAAGGTCAAGGCACAGACATTGTGCTTTGGCAATGGCATGTCTTGAGAAGCTTATATACTTATGAAAGTATGCTATGAAGTTAAAGCTGGTTGTTGGTTTGGGGATTTAGCAATATGTATTCTTTCTTAAGCTTTGCTTGTGATCTGAGAAATAATTTTTAAAGACTTGGGGGTTTTAGCAACTGACTTGGGTAGGCTTGTGAAAAATTATCTAGGTGTATAAATCAGAATGTCAGTTTAATCCAAATTCTGTAAAATAAGCCCAAAACTACCATGTGAAAAGCTGCCATTCTGTGTTGGCCTAACTTTAGAACAGCCTAAATGCAGCACTGCCTCCTCGTCTCATCTTTCTGTGTCTAAATTCCAGTTTATGCAAGTGTCTCGTCTCATGATCCAGCATAAGCTTCAGTAGCAGAACTCCGGCTCTTCTATATTTCCACTATGTATAGTTGTGGCTACTTTAAAATTAGCCTGTTGAGCAAAAAGAAGGAATTACTAGAATAAGTTCCTATGTTTTGATTAATTAATGAATGGTGATAGCACTGATCCAGAGCCTTTGGCCACCTCTTCTTTTCCAGAGGTTCAGATCAGCATTTGCATATCCTGGAACTATAGTCAAACAATTAGACAATAGCCCTAGCTGAAACTGGAGGCATATTCTAACCCACAGTCCTCCCTTTCTAGAGAAATAAAATGCCAGAGGTGCTGGTTATTGTAAAATACAAAAATAATCTCTTTTTTAAAAAAACCCCTCATAATTTGCTGATGCTATACAAAATAAAAATATAACGGTTTTATAAACAAATATACAAGGTGTTTGAACAATATAAATAATTATCTAGCAGACTGAGTTTCTCTTGCAAAGTAGCAAAAACTAATTAAAAAATCATGCTTCCAAGAACACAACAAAAATAAACATGACACATACTGTGAAACAAAAAATAAGGTAAAAAGAAAGTAAGGAAGTTTCAGAATAGACATTAACACACAAGATATATGCTTATGTCCCATATTTTGTCTCTAAACTGGAAAGACATCAATTTGATAGATGGACCACTCGGTGGATAAAGAACTGGCCGGACGGCCACATGCACAGTTGTGGTCAATGGCTCAATGTCCAGCTGGAGACCAGTAACAAGGGGTGTCCCTCAGGGATCGGCGTTGGGACCGGTCTTGTTCAACGTCTTTGTCGGTGACATGGACAGTGGGATTGAGTGCGCCCTCAGCAAGTTTGCCGATGACACCAAGCTGTGTGGTTCGGTTGATACGCTGGAGGGAAGGGATGCCATCCAGAGGGACCTTGACACGCTTGTGAGGTGGGCTGATGCCAACCTTATGAAGTTTGACCATGCCAAGTGCAAGGTCCTACGGCTGGGTCGGACCAATCCCAGTCACAGCTACAGGTTGGGCAGAGAAGAGATTCAGAGCAGCCCTAAGGAGAAGGACTTGGGGGTGTTGGTTGATGAGAAACTTAACATGAGCCGACTTCAGTGTGCACTCGCAGCTCAGAAAGCCAGCCGTATCCTGGGCTGCATCACAAGGAGCATGACCAGCAGGTTGAAGGAGGTGATCCTGCCCCTCTACTCTGCTCTTGTGAGACCTCACCTGGAGTATTGTGTGCAGTTCTGGTGTCCTCAACATAAAAAGGACATGGAACTGCTGGAACAAGTGCAGAGGAGGGCCACGAGGATGATCAGGGGACTGGAGCACCTCCCGTATGAAGACAGGCTGAGAAAGTTGGGTCTGTTCAGCCTGGAGAAGAGAAGGCTGCATGGAGACCTCATAGCAGCCTTCCAGTATCCGAAGGGGGCCTATAGGGATGCTGGGGAGGACTTCAGGACTTCATTAGGGACTGTAGTGATAGAACAAGGGATAATGGGTTAAAACTTAAACAGGGGAAGTTTAGATTGAATATAAGGAAGAAATTCTTTACTGTTAGGGTGGTGAGGTGCTGGAATGGGTTGCCTGGGGAGGCTCTGAATGTTCCATCCCTGGCGGTGTTCAAGATCAGCTTGGACAAAGCCTTGGGTAACATGGTTTAGTGTGAGGCGTCCCTGCCCATGGCAGGTGAGTTGGAACTAGATGATCTTAAGGTCCTTTCCAACCCTAACTATTCTATGATTCTACGATATGTAAATGGGAATTCTTGTGATCGATAGCTATTCTAAGAAAATAATATATATATAAGTTCTTTCTACCTAAGCGAGACTTCTAAAGTAAAGATATTCCTTTTTAAATAACAAAGAGTGTTCCTTTTAAAATTGTAGAGCAGTAAACTTTATAGAAATTCTTTCATTCTCTAATACAGGATTTTCAGTCCATATGAGGTTATTCCTATTATATTCTATGGTCTTTTAAACCAAAAAGAAACATAGGAAATTATGAGACAAAGGACATAATTTTCCTTAAAAATTAGAACTCTTTTGTAATTGCAGAATTGACGTGTAAAAGGAAATAATGGGTCTCTTATATATCTACAGAAAAAAAAAGAGATTTAATGACATTATGACTAAAAATGTCCAAGTAATTTGGTCAGAGAAATAACGTGTTTATAAAATGTGACCTCTTTCACATTAAAAAAAAATTAAAATAAAAAGGAAGATTCTTTACCAGAAATTCCATCTACGCAATAGGGAAAACGCAAGTCTGAAAAAAAAGATTTCAGTTATGCTATCATTTGAGTCTGTGTGTGAGAGAGAAAGGGGATGTATAGGGAACATAAGGTTACTTTACAGTTACTGTGAAATAAAAGCATTTCATGGTAATAATGTTGCAACTACATGGTTGTTCTACTGGATATAATAAATGTGTGGCAAATTGCATGATTATGCTATCACTTTTTCCATTAAGTATTTTTTCACAAATGTTACTTAGAAACTGGACTACAGGGAAAACTAAATCAGTACAAATGAGGCCTATTGCAGCTCCCACTGCACTCTGTAAAAAGTCCCATCAGCTCCAATAAGCCTCATAGAAAACAAATGAACTATGTTTTTATTTACAGTTGGGACTCATATAGTTCAGAGACAAAACTAGAAACCTGTAAGTGTCAGTGAACGAGTTCAATGACAAGCGCTACAAAATAGACTAGGAAAAAACCTAACCAACCAACTAGACAAAAACATAAAGCTCCATATTGTGCAGATAAGCAGAGCAGCTATATCAGAAATTAAAAAAGAAAAAAAAAAAGCCCAAGCCAAACTCATAAAACCAAATGAAACATGGTAATATATAATATCTAAATATCTTTTTTTTTCTTGGGGCAACACCATGCTACCTTACTCCTGCAGACTTTTTCTCATATGGGCATATGAAGAAGTTGATATTGCTCTGTGGTCAATAAGTCTATTTTAATATAATTAGAACAACACACACGTGTGTATATGTATATATGATGATGTTTGTATAAAAGCTACTTACACTAGGCACTGGAGTGAAAGACAGAAAGTAGACGCATCTTGTCATGCTGCTGGGGAAATTCCAGTGGCTTGCAGTGCCAATTAACTTGAGGTTTTATGAGTATCAAATATTTTAAG
The DNA here is from genome assembly GCF_037157495.1 of Lathamus discolor. NCBI lineage: Eukaryota > Metazoa > Chordata > Aves > Psittaciformes > Psittacidae > Lathamus > Lathamus discolor. Next base: position 69,648,579 of record NC_088909.1, read on the forward strand.
AGAATATTTCTCTAATTTAACTGTACTAACAAGCTTAAATCCTGCCAACTGACATGATTTCTCCTGCTGATATCACAAGATCATAGAGACATAAAATGTCTTGTGTCAGAAGAGATGAGATCTGATGCGAATCATCGATTTACATTCCTGGCACCATACAAGGCAATCTGAAAGCTAAACCATGTATCTAATAACATTGTCCACTCACTTCTTGAACACCCACATGCTTGGGCACATGACTACTTTCCCACGAAGCAAGTTCCAGGGCTTTACTACTCTTTCAGTGGAAAACCTTTTTCTAATATCCAACCTGAACTTCTCCTGATGAAGATTTAAGCCATTCTCTTGCATCCTATCATCAGACAACAAGGATATCAGCACCTCCCATTCCACTCCCTGTAGACAGCAATGTGGTCACATCTTACTCTCCTTTTCTCTTTGCTGAACAAGCCTCATATCATCAGCCACTTATGTCATGACCTCTAGTTGTTTCACCATCTTTGTTGCCATCCTCTGGGCACATTCCAATACTTTTATAACATTCTTGTACTGTGGAGCCCCAAACTGCACATAGTACTCAAGGTGAGTCTGCACCAATCCTGAGTCTTAAGTGAGGCAGTCAATTCTTTTAACCAGTTAGCTGTATTGCGCTTAATGCAGCCTAGAGTGCAGTTGGCCCTTTTTTCAGTACCAGACCACATTGTTGACTCGTATTAATGTTACCATCAACCAAAGTCCTCAGATCGTTTCCTGCAGGGCTGCACTCCAGTCTCACGTCTATACTTATGCCTAGGACAGCACCGTCCAAGGTGCAGAATCCAACATTTGCCCTTGTTAAAATTCATACAGTTGGAGTTTGCGCAATGCTCTCATCTATCAAGAGCTGTCAATAAGACCTCTGTAGAATCAATGGCTCCTACTAAGTATCTTTGGTAAACTTGCTTTGTGTGTAGTCAAGTCCCATGTTCTGATCATTGATACAAACATTGAACCTAAAACTGAGCCCTAGGAAACACCACTACTGTGTTACTGTAGTTATCCCACTTACTACAGTTCTTTGAGCCTGACCATTCCTGCCAGTTGTTCAGACATCTTATTTTATCACAGCCCTAGGACAATGATCTCAAGCTGTTCAGCCCTCAGGACCCAGAGATGCCCTGGGGGCCCTGAGTCTTGTGGGACTGTGGAGGTACTGTGCAGGCTACCTCATCTGCAGCTAAAAGTTAACAGTTTACAATGGTAGCTCCATGATGAAAGGTGTAGAACCGTGTAATGAGGGGTCTGTCCTGCACCTTGACGAATGCTACTTCCTTGGTCCCCAGGTGAAACTCTGGAGGAGCTCTGGGAATGGAGCAGCTGTGGGGACCAGAGAAAGTTGCCTGGCTGCTCTCTGAACCATATTTGGGTAAATTTAAAACAAAATAGATTTATTTCTGTGAGAATTTTTCTTAATATTTCTCCGAAGGAATAATGTTTTTTCTTTCTGAGTGTTCCCACAGTACTCAAATTCAGTTTCTGCCAGCTCATTTTGTCTACTTTATTGTTTGTAATGAATATTAATCTGCTTCAACTGAAGAGAGAAAAACTTAAGAAGAGGCAAGAAAATCTTACCACCTACACTTCTCTGGAGATGGAAAGAAAGTTGACAGGAAATGTTACATAAGACACTAAACTGATCATTATGAAAACAGCTGAAATAACAGACAATACTGGAAAGCAATGTATTTTTTAAGTTACATTGGTGTAGGGCCTATAGATGTATTCTCATGAGGATGTCAAGCATGGAGAGCAGTCAACGGAAGGACAGCATAAGATTTTATATAATTTCATGCAGGTTTGTCTTCTACCTACATGCAGGAAATAGCCAGCTTTCTTTTCTGATGACTAGAAAAGATCATGAGAAAACTTGACAGCATGGTTTTTATTTATTTCAAATGGAAGCTTTTTAAAGTGTCTGATTTACTTGTGCCACTTTCCGGACTGTACTTGGTGGACTAGGAGATACATCTGCTTCTGTTTATTACATTTTGCCTGAGAAAGCCCATGTATAAGCGCTTGAAATTAATAGTTCTGTTTTGATTCTGTAAATATATCACAATTCAGAAAGGAAAAAAAGGTGAAAACAGAAGGCACAGCTATTTTAAGGGAATTATTTTCTTAGGAATATGTATTTTATAGAATCACAGTTGCTTTTAGAAACTTTAGACGCAAGTCTGGCTTCAGAATGGTAACAGCATTCAGACTACCTTCATCTGCTTTCACTTCAAATGCCACTGTTTAGTCATGTCACCATTTGATGAACTACATTGAAAAGCCTTCCTGTTAACAATGACCAAAACCCGATGTGGTTTGCATGAACCCTGAGGGAAGCAGCTGAAACACAAAGCTTGTCCTCTCAAACCTGTGTGCCTCATCCTAGGTGCTAGAGTCGGTTGACTTCTGAGGTGATAACTCAGCCTCTGTGTCTCTGGAGCTTGAATACAATGGGACAGCTGAAAGTGACAAGATAAGCACTGCCATTGAAACAGCCTGTGGCTTTCTAGATGGCAAAAGATGAAGGTACAGCCACTGAAACTCCTAGGAGAGAACTGCCTGCCACGGGGGCACCTGGTCTGTTCATGAGACCTGGTCAAGCTAGGATCACAGAAATCTTCCATTGACTCTTTCAATGGTTTACGAAAAAACACTGGCTGCTATTATTTTTTCCTTTTTTTTTGCGTGAGTCAGACCTTGCCTTGAATATTGTCTTAAAACTCTAGCCCTTGGTTAAATTGAGGATGACACTATTCCTTTTCTTATCCCTAACCACTTAACATATAATGTGATCTGCAATACTTCAATATATATAGGATACTGAACACACTAGAATTGATGACAATTGATACTGTAGTACACCTTCTTCTGCATATATTGTAAAAATAATGCTTCATTTTATTTAGTATTTTCTTATCTTTAAACCTCAGAGTGTTTTACATACTGAAGTATTTTGACCTCCATTTCACAGATGAGGAAACCAAAGGGCAAGTAAACGCAAGTAAAGGCAAGTAAAGGAAACCAAGTACAGGAAGACAGAGCCCATTGGTTTGTCTGTTAGACCACATTAAATAAAACAACTTATAAAAGTCAGATAATTTTGGTTGCTTCTACTTTATAGTGTGGAAGGAAGTCAGTTGAACAGAAAAACTAGAAAATGCTTCTAAGTGGTATATTTACAATGTATTTAGTAAAGATGAAAATGTTTTTGAGAGATGTTATATGTGTAGATATCTCCTAATGCTCCATAAATCTGTTTGAATAATTAAATTCAATTTAAGTATTGTGCAATATCTAGTTTAATCTAAATGATGTGTTAATTATATTTAAGACAAGCTGACATTTTTTATTTGGATTTTTTTGGGAGCAAATTTTACTAAAAGTATTTTTATTGTTTTATTGTTGCTCTAGAAGAACACATTAATTAGACAACAATTTAAAAATTATAAAGATGTTTTAGTGGTTTTGGGGTTTTTAGCTGTGAATTTGTAGTGTGAATAAATACTGAATGATTGTAGTGTTACTAGGGAGAGCAGAGTGTAGTGTTACCAAGGGAGAGCAGAGACTTTGGAACTGGATGTCTCACAGAGTCAAATTGACTTTGCCAGCATAAGCCTAACAGCCACACCAGCCAAACCAAGCAGAATCAAACTGTTACCATTGAGGGAGACCTTGGAGCAAATAGCAAAATAGCACCACATTCATTCCACCTCTCAAAAAATTATCACAGCGGTTGCTGTAACTACAGTGTGGTTTTGTGGTTATACTTGTGATGCATTCTGCTACACAATGGGGGGTTCAAACAACTTATGCCCACTACAGCTTTATATACTATCCACTACTGCCTTTCTGACACCTGGACAATGTCACACTGAGTTTAATGAAGGAGCCCTTATGAATGAATGCTCTCGGTCATGCAGTCAACAGCTATGTGGATGAGTGAGAAAAAGCCTGAATGCACTGGGTCTCCTAGTTCATTGTTTCTTGGTCCCTTTCCAAACTGTTTTGGTTTCAGCCACCAGCAGTGATTTTTTAATACAAGCTGTAATTTTCCATCTCTGACTTTCTCAAAGATCACACAGAGGCCAAAACATTATCAAGCCATTAGTAAAAAATCAATATGCAGCTTATCTCCCTGAATCCTATTCTGTAGCTGTAATTACAGTAACAATGAAGCCCCTGTTTCAAGAGCTATCTGAGACGGCCTATTCACAAGATCAGTGTGTTTGCACTCATTATAAATCTGCTGGAATGAAATTTTCTTTCAAAAGCATTAGATGTGTTCTTGTTCAGGCTTTGGGTAGTTGTACACATTTTAAACATTCTGTGTAAACACTCCATTTAAGATCTGCTGGAAGAGGGAAATTCATATGAACCTACATGTAGCCTTTACCAAGTACCAGCTTGAGCTTCCTGTTTTCACTCTTTGAAAATCTGATACAAGTGCAAAGATCTTGTGAGAGCAGAGGACAAGTATTCCAGGCTCTGTGAATTAAAAAAAAAATGAAGAAAAGCCATTGCAGAAGCTGTGAGCAACAGAAACATTTAGTATATCTATTTTTGCTAGACTGTTCTGCCTTAAGAAGACAGTATCTCATCAGTGAATATCAGTTATCTTTTAACACTGAAATAGTACTTCACATGTGTCCCTTGTAAGGGCACTGAAAACTGTGAGATTATACATTTATTTCTGGGGTATGAGAAAGGAGTCTGGTGGAGCATGTGAAAAGAATATGGAACCAATCCTTAGCTAGATTACTCTGTTGTTGTAGCTCTCTTTCAGTGGTGATGATGCCTATCAGTTCTGAAGAAAATATCTTTTTACTCATTCAAGTGCATTGTATGCATCCAATCAGTGTCAGGTTGCAGTCTTCTATTCTGAGTTTTGAACAATACTTCCACAGAGCAACATGCCTGTAAAACTCTTAGTGTGAAAATCTGAGATCTTGGGAAAGTAAGGCCTGATCCTACTGCTACGAAATCAGTGGGCACATTGACAAGATCCAGTTCTTAGATTTGTGATCAAGAGATTAGAGAGAACCAACAGTTCTAGTTCCATCTCATTTCAACTGAGCTACTGTTTTTCATTAGTGTTCACTTCTTTTGTCTCAAACAACCTAATTGTGTCATTCTTTTCATCAGTAGACTAGTAGGGCTAGTTCCTCTCTCAGTGAGGTGGTCTCATTAAATGTCAGACAAAGCTCTAACCACATGTAAAGGCTCTCACACATACTAGTATCAGGAAGTTTTTATCATACTTTGACTAATTTTACAAGTAGTTCAGTTGCCCTCCTAGTGTATTATGCAGAATTAATTTTCAGTGCAGCTGCAGCCTTTTCAAGTGACTGAGAAACAAGTGTGAATGTTGAGAATATATTGTGATGCTTTAACTTTATCCATGAGAAAGTGCAACTGACACAGATGGCATTGCAACTTCAAACCCTGCTGGTGCTGAACAGCGCTGTAATGTTAATTTAAAACAAGAATGTAGAAGTCAAATTAAGATGCTGCTGAGCAGGGTGTTTGAAACCCCTGACTATCATGAATGAAAGCGTTTGGTGAAATTGTCATGCAAATTTTGGTTTTTACAGGCAAGCTGTTTTTACTAAAAGGATTTGGACACTTCTCTCCTTCTAATCAGGTTAATTTATTTTTTCCAAAGTGAATAACTAGAATTAAAAAAAACAACTTGAGGACAGGGTGTATCTAAACATGTTTCCTTGCAAGAGTAATTTAGTAACAGTTTATCAACTAATCATTGCAACATTACAGACATTTCTGTAGTGTCCCAAGGTGGTTGTATCTCTCACTTGTCTTTGTAAATTTTCTGTGCATATTTTCCTGTTTTAGTAACATTTAACATACAAAAAGAATCCACTGAAAACTAGATTGGAACTATATTTCAAATGTTACAGAAATTTAAAGAATAAGTTACACAATTTGTCATTTCACAAGCAGGACCCCTCATAGAAGCTTTACTTTACAGTAAATGACAGGCACTGGTGATTTTTTTTAAGTGTTTTAAAAAACCTGTTGCAGACACTGTTGTACCTTAAGAGATGGTGTGAAGTGATGCCTTCTTATTAAGGAGAAAAAAGAAAATAATCATTTTCATAGGCTGAGCTGAATTATTTTGGTTCTTATTGTTGCTGTCATCTGTTAGTGACTTAAAAAATTGAAAGCATGTGATTTTCCATAAGGCAAGAACATAAGCATAGAAACAGACTTAATTTACTGTGCAGTAATATGCAGTAAAATGACTGACTGAATCTCATCCCTGACCAATGTGTCAATGTGTCAAGCAATTCTGTGCTTCAGATTGGTCTTTGAAAACACCCAGCCGCAGTTCATCAAGAATAGCTACAGGAAGAACTCCAATGATGGGGAAGTACTTAAGAGGTTGTGCTAAAGCTCTCTTAAGTATTGAATGGTTTCAGTCATATTTTCTTCATTAAGAAGGTGCATTTAGCTCTGATTGGTGCTTATATCTTCTGTTATTTTATCTTGTTCATCTAAAGTTTTGTGAGAAACCTTAATTTTTCTGCCTCTAAGACACCAATCAAACTCTATCAGCCCATTCAGGGTGCCAGACAGCCTTCATTTGAGGAAATGGTGAACCACATGCTTGGGATCTATGTAATTTTCAGCTAAAGAATACAGCAGTGCATAACAGAAAACGGTTTTGGAAAGTCTACTTTTGACGAACTGTTAATGTGGAATTTGTATTTTGTCTCTCAGATAATAAAACCCTGTTAGCCACATCCAAAATCAGAACTGCAAAAGGACTCGTTAAAAATCTATTTTTTTATATTCAGACCAAACAGATATTATTATGGCCAATTATACCTCTTTGCAGAAAGACACCACTGTTCTTGGGCAGGATTGTGTTATACCAGCATTTGTAATGCTGCCTTGCTTGTTAATACAAAATGCTATTTACAAAAAATGTATGAGAGGCTGGATTGTTCACTATGTGGATATGATAATTTATTTTCTGAAAGAACTCAAATGTTTTTAGAGTGGATTTTGCATTAAAACAACAAAACATATTTTTACTGATTTTATCAACAAGACATTTGCTCTTTAAATTTTAATCAGCATGGCTGGGAAAAGAATGCAAAAAAAGATGCTATTATAACAGTTTTTCTAGGAAAGGGCTGTGAATAGTTAAATATGTTCATAATATAGCAGGGTTCTGGAATTGTGGCTCCACCTATTCAATGTCCATTTAAAGAGAATTACTGAATTCAGCTTAAATGCTGGCATAAGCATTTTAAGATAATGAGATAATCAACATCTAAAAATGAAGTGGCAATCAATTTCAAGTGTTTCCAAAATTTTACATCCTAGTTCAGATTTCTTACTAAACATATTTTACATTTGAGGAAGAATGAAAATGAAGACCTACATAATTCTTCTGATAAATCGCAAACCCACTGTATGTATGCAAGTTGTGCATACCATGCAAATCAGAGTAACATACAAAAAATGTTATCATAGTTAAAAAAAAGCTATTATCCTAGGTGCTTTACAATGCCATTCTATATCTCAGTATTTCTAGAAATCTGTCTTAGAATACAGTAATATTTTATTTGGGTAAGAAGAACACATGAGACAATGGAGAAAAATGTCTTTTCAGTGTCAAAAATGTTTCTAAGCAGAGTCTTCTCAGACTTTAAAGCAGTGATGCTGAAAATCTGGGCTGTGGGTTTAGGGTTGGGAGGGAGGGAGTGAGCGGGTGGGGCAGAAGGGAAGAGAAAGCTTAATATCTAGTTAGAGAATTGGCAGCTTTCTCTTTCTTCTCCATTACATAGATGTGCACAAAAGAAATGTGTTACGGAGTGACCTTATGACTCTAGTTAAGCAGCAGGCAGTAGCATAAAATGGAACCTTGACATTTTCTTTTTGTTAGACATGTCAAAATTTTAAAAAGCTGTTATTTTAAGAGTCCTTTTTTCCCCATCCTCAAACAGTTCCAGTTGCTGGGGAGAAGGGGGAACTTTCTTCACTGCAATAAATATTATACTTATTCTTCCTCCTTATTAAACTTGAAAAATGTTGCACATAAAAAGTGAGCACCAATTTCTAGTGTCTGTTTTTTAAGTATATACCTAGCAGTGCTTCAGTAGGGTCACTTTTCAGTCATATGGAAATATCTCTGGAGATGCCCAGGCAACAAAATTCAGTATATTTGTATTTTTTTAGAGGAGAGCACATAACATTTTAGAGGCACCTGAGGAGCTGCATCCATTTGACTTACAGCTTTTCTAAGAAATGTAGAATACTATCATGGTATAAGCCTATAAGGGAAACATCCTCAGCTGATCTGAGGGTATTTTTAACCTAAAGAATAGTGAGAAGGTTTAGATGAGGAGGTCAGAATTTATTTTAACTTTCTTGCCTGAAAATATGGAGAATAACACTGTTTGGCATTCATCTTCTAGAACCCTCCTAAGCATCTGCCCTTCCTTTATAGCAAAAAGTTCAGTAACAACTGTACTGTTAAAGAAAAGTCTCTCTAGAGATTAACTAACTTGTACTTTTACAGCTGTTAATTACTATGCTTTAAATCACTAACTGAACCACATTTGTCTCTTCATTCACTCTGCTTTCTGTAAGCATATTGGGCGTAATTTTAAATGCATTAAATATGTGTTACTGCACTAAAAGAGAAAATTGAAGCTCCTCAAAAATAGAGGACACAGCAAGCACCACTACAGCAGTAGTGGAGAGGCAGACACAGAGGGAGCCTCATACATCAGATTGGAGTAGTAGAGGAGAAGGCAGACACAGAGGGAGCCTCATACATCAGATTGGAAGCTAGTAAGAAATAAGACATGAAGCTGGAACAGGGAGGGATATGGTAAAGTTTTTCATTTCATGTTATTCTCCTGAGGCAGATCTCCCACCCATATTCAGGCCTGGATTCAGCCAGATAATCAGATCCAGGTTCAACACTTGAACAGTCCTGCTGATTTCCTTGGAACAGCATCGACACTTGGAAATTCTGTCTTTTCATCTTGCTAAAGGATAGTTTCAAAACTTTATGCCTTCCTTTCTCAGTCTGGTCCCAAAATATTTAAAAAGAAAGATTTCTTCTGTGATTTAGTCTAGCATTTCTTTCATGAAGCCAAGTACTCCAGAGTGATTTGATAATGGCAGAAATACTTCACTATATATGAGGGAACTCAGCCTCCTCTATTAATCAATGTAGAGAAAGCCATACAGAAACAGATTTGTGAACAGCTTGTGAGGCATATCATCAAAAATGTTGTAAACTTTGGTTATCAAAAATGGAAATATTTTTGTACATCTGGTGGTGTAAGACCTTTAAATTAGCCCTGGAAAGGAATATCTATCCATATTTTGAAGAGACTGAGCATTATTTTGACAGTAATTTGATGTTGCTGATGAAGCCGTCGAAGCTGGAATAACAAGAGGAAAAAAGATTTTGCATATCTGTAGTCTCTCCTATGAGTCATTTATGCAAATAGACATGTAAAATAAAAACAGCTGATGGCTGCATCTAGTCGTGCAATTGGCATTAAAAAGGAAACCTAGCTTTACCTGGAAATGGAAAAAATACTTCTGTATTTTATTTTGGTTTTACTTAAATAGCAAGTTTTGATCTAATAGTCTAGAAAACAAGGTCTAAGCACTTTTTTAAAACAAAAATAGGATAGGTTTAGCCAGCGGGTAATGATACCAACTTCAAAGGAAAAGGATCAAGTGTGTATCTGGCAAAAATACAGCATACTGTTTTATGACATTTATCTTATTACAGAAAATTTGAGTTTGGGCTTATTTGCTGTTATGAACTTCAACGTCAAAAGAGGGAAGGCAAAAATGACAACAACCCCTAACACATTGAAATAGCCTTTTCAGAAATTTCAATCAGCTGGTATACCTATAATTTTAATGTCTAGGTTACATATTCATGGAAGTATTTCAGCCTGATCCCACCATTTCTTCACTTTTTTTTTTGTTTTTTCATTTAGAATAGGGTAGGCCTGGTTCCTAGAACTAAGTAAAGCTATCTTATCTCTAGTTGTACAAAGTTAGAATATTTTGTCAATTTCTGAATAGTTATCAATAGGAGGGCTGTTTCTGTAGTCTTGTGTGTACACTAGAGCTAAATTCTCAGCTGATATGGATTGATGCAGTTGCATGGAAGCTAGTGTAATTCCCTCAACATATAGCAACTGAAGCTTTGGCCCATTTCTTCAAAACTATGCAAGAACAAATTCATACTATTTTAAGATGGGTATTGCCTGGCACTGTAATATCACTCCCTAAAGTATCACTTTCTGCATTGCTATTTATTAATTTGTTAGGCCCATTGACTAACATAGCACTGTGCATATGTTCAGCTTTCTTCAAAGTCTGAATTATACCAGATTCTGTTGAAAACATGCTCTCTCAGCAAGCTTTATCTTATACCAAGGGGCAATAGAGTGAAGAATTGAATGTTAATATTAAAAGCATTTCTGTACTAAGCATTTTGTATTGAACTGTTTTTTTTTCTAACCTGAAATGTAAATATGACATTTGTAACAATCTTTTTCTCATGTCTTTTGATATGTTAAAGCAATTTTTATTATGGCGTTTCCTCTTTCATTGTCCACTGTCTTTTGAAGTTACAGACAACTTTCAACTAATGCAAATATGAAAAAAAAGGCAGTAAATTCCCACCAAACTTTGCTCTTGATTATACAGGTATTACAACAGGATCTTTGTTTTTCTTATTTTCTTCTGTTTCTTTGTTTTTGCAAAGCATATTTAAACAGAATGGAGCAATGTATGGCTCAAGCATCACAAAAGTCATCTGGGAATGCTCATCTTGACTTACAGGGTTTGACTGTAAGTGTGAAAGTCTTTGAAAACAGATGATAAGGGTGAAAGTGTCCATATGTCCTTTAAAATCACAACACCATCTAGTCTGTAATGAATGAATGTATGACCATACTAAGAAGAAATAAATGTGGCGTGCTTAACAAACTAACGTTACCGGGCATACCTCTAAACACATATAAATAAGTCCTTTAAATATGTGCAAAAATTTACCTCCAGTAGAAGATATAAACACACATTATGTCAAAAATAGGTTCTTAGAGGTAAGCTTGTAAATACAGACACAGGCAACAAAAATAAAAATTATCAGGATTACATTAAAAATTGTCTTTTGCAGGTTCAGGAGCTTAAATTTTATTGCAATTTTCTTAATCATAGTAACCTCAGTTGTTAGAAATAACTGCAGTGTTTATGTGAGTAATCTAGTATGTGGTCTACTGCATCCTCTTTACTTATCTTCCCATAACCAATATTTTCATTTTGTCTTTGACCTGGAATTTGGTCTTGCAAAGAATTTCAGAAACCATAGTTACCCTCTTGGATTATGTGTTTAGAATTTCATTTTATCCTCTAAACTTGTAAATCAGATTCTCAGTTTCCATTTACATTTTCTATGCTTTAGTTTCTTAGCCTTGTTTGTTTTTTCCATGTCTTGATATTTTTTCTTCCTTTATGAGTTGTCAGTCTTCTTTTTTTCTCATGTATTTCTTATCAATACCTTTTGCTTTGGTTACCTTCTGGTGTTGCTGCAATTGTAGGCTAATCACTGGCTTCATAACATAGCATATAGTGACAGTGCATATATGACTCAAAGCAGAGACGAAAATTCAATGCGTATTTCATTGGGATGTTTTAAGTAACTAAGAACAGGTTGAAAATTTCAGTGTGTCTTGTGTTCAGTGTGTCTTGTGTTCATAAAACCAGAGTACAACCAAGACTTCTATATATGGGTGCAGGGCTAGCTTGATTACATGGCATATCTGACTTGTTGGGATTTTCACTAAAAAAAAAATACAATAAAATAAAATTTAAAAATTGCTGTATTTTTCTATATATTTCTCTAACACCCAAACCAAACTTCAGTCAATTTTGGAAGAAGTTCAATTATCTTTTAATAAAAATTATATTCATGTTAGTGCTTTTTTATTCCTTAAAGTACATGGAAAGAAAGTAGATATTTCCCCACCAAATTTACCAAACACCCAGGTATCGCATAAGCTCCATTATATGAACATTTTGAAAAACATGGTCAAATGCTGCCTTTCTGCAGAGGCTGAAGATTCAGGAAGGTTCTCAACATATTCTTGCTTCCAAAACAGTACTGTAATTATTTCATTGTCTATTATTACCATTGCAATTCAGGACTTCAGCGAACAATGTGTTTAGCTATATCGGTGGTATTTTTACTTTGACTTTAAGAAATCTAGATTTCTCACCTCCCTAAGGATGCACATCACATGCCATGTGATGTCTAAGATACCAAAGAGAATCGAGAAAGATAGGGTTATCTGTGTTATTTTCTCTAGATATGATTTTCAAAATACAATTCTATTTTCAAAAGACAGTTCTAGTTTGATACCTGAGAATCTGTCTGGATTCCAAGGACATCAGCCAATGTGTTTCACCTTGCACTGAAATAAAAAGTTACATTGAGTTACATTGAATAAACCTCTTGAATTTAGCTCAGCCATTAAAAAAGCAATGAATATTCTTAATATCTATTTTCTTAATAGTAAAGGTAATACATCTTTAAATAACTTGTGAGTGTTATATTTGCCCCATAGTCATTGAGAGCTTTCCTTCCAGATAGCTGGCTCCAAGCTCCAGATAGCAGCCAGCTGTCATTCATTAAATATTTTAATATTGAGTTAAATTAACTTTTAAATTAATAGCAAATATGAATTAAAAAACAAAACAAAACAAAAAAACCCACCCTCCTCTTTAGCCAGAGCAGGAGAAGTCAGTGTTCAATTTGTCATTTTCTTATTCAGCTCCCTCCATTTGGTTTTGATTTAGCTCTAGACCTTGGAAACCAGAGCCCACATCCACACACAAAAGCTGTTTCAAATTATGTGCAGCAAGTTTTTAAACACATTAGCAACAAGAACAAGCTGTCCTCATGCTAACTGGTCCTGCTTTGTTCTTGATTGTGGAAAATCTCACTTTAACTGCCCTCTAATTTGTTGCAGATAGCTACTGCACCAGCAGCTGCCCTGGCATAGGATTAAACACACATGAAAATGTTATTTTTCCACAAATTATTGGCAGTGCCAAAAGCCATAAAATCCCTTTCGGAAAAATTCTTTTTATTTTCCTATTTTTTCTATTTTCATATTATTGTTATTACAGTTCTGCCCCCCCCCCCCCCCCCAGCCTTTCTCTCCTCAGTCCTTTAAAAGTACATGAATGTAAAAATTTCTTACTTTTCTAATGCAGTTATGCGGGTTTGATGTTTTACTATAAGCTGGTTGAACAGGTTTCACATTGTCTTGCATGAGCTGAGAATCTGTCTATCACAATATCAAATCCTTGAAACTAAGATAAAAATAAGACGCAGGGAAACCTTCTGGGGTCACATACTTTCAGATATTCTAAATTGGCTTAAACAAGAATATAAATTAACAGTTCAGAATCACATTACAAAATGGCAGAGAAGAAATTCTTTAAATTGTTTTCTGCCATTAATTGCATTTAATGCCGTATCTGTGTTGTCATTGACATTACTCAGCACAGCTGTTTCTGCACTATTATGTGGGGATTTGTAAGCATCTGGCATTTTTGTGAATTGTGACCAGGGAGCACTTAGTCACTTTCTTTTTGTGATGTCTGAAAAGATCCTTGGCGACTAACTCAATATGTAAAGAAATATTGATCTACTTTTTGTTTCACCCTTGCAGAGAGCCAGAGGATTTGGTAGTGGTGGAGCCCCTGTATGTGCAAACTTTGTCTTTATTCCATTTCATTGAAGATGCCATCCATTTATCAACCATACTGCCATACCCTTTGAGAAAACATTGATTTCTGCCAAGATGACTACAGGCACAGTTGTTTGTCAAAGAAGGAAAATCAGTGACCTGACTGTTGGCAGGGCTAGTTGTCTCTTCTCTGAACCTATTCAGTGATTTCTGTCCATTCCAGCCAAAAGGACTGGTGTTTCATTTCCTCTTCCTTCCTTCATATGGAGCTCTAGCAGTGCCTCTTGTAGCTTTTTTGAAATACATGGCAAAGTCGGTTGAACACATAGCCAAGTTTGGTTGAATGTAATTGAATAATGTGCATCCTTCTTAGTAGAGGTTCTAAGCAAACATTCATTATATAAGTATATATGTGACTATATCTTTTTCTCTAAAAGGTTTTATTACCTGTGCACATCACTTGTTTTAAAGATGGGTAAGGATGAGCAGCAGTACAATGACAAGAAGCTGGGTGGTGCAGCTGACATGCATAATGGAGGGGTTGTCATCCAGAGGGACCTGGACAAGCTCGAGAATCGGGCCCATGTGAGCCTTATGAGGTTCCACAAGGCCAAGGTCCTGCAACTGGGGAGGGGCAATCCATTGCATCAATACAGGCTGGGGGATGAAGGCACTGAGAGCAGCCCTGCCAAGAAAGACTTAGTGTACTTGTAGATGAAAAGCTGGACATGAGCCAGCCATGTGCTCTTGCAGCCCAGAAAGCCAACTGCCTCCTGGGCTGCATCGAAAAAAGTGTGTCACCAGCAGGTTGCAGGAGCTGATTCTTCCCTTCTGCTCTCCTGAGACCACACATGGAGTACTGCATTCAGCTACTACAGGAAAGATATGGACTTGTTGGAGAGGGTCCAGAAGAGGGACAGAAAAACAATCAGAGGGATGGAAAACTTCTCCTGTGAGCAAAGCGCTGAAAGAGCTGGGTTGTTCAGCCTGGAGAAGAGAAGGTTCGAGGTACACACTTCTGGCATTTAGTACTTAGAGGGAGCTTATAAAAAAGAGGGGGAAAGACTTTTTAGAAGGGCCTGTTTAAAGTAAAAGAGAGCAGATTCAGCCTGGACATGAGGAAAAAATTCTGTACAATGAGGGTGGTAAAACACTAACCGGTAGTTGTCCCATCCCTGGAAATATTCCTGGTCAGTTTAGGTGGGGCTCTGAGCAGCCTCATCCAACTGAAGATGTTCCTGTTCATTGTGGAGGGGCTGGTCTAGGTGACCTTTAACAGCCCTTTTCAACCCAAACTATTCTATGACTCTATGATATAAGTAATTTATTTTGCTCCTGTAAGGTAAAATTTTCCCTGTTACTCTCATGTTGGCTCAGGTGGGCTGTTGCTCTATCACTTCCTGTTGGTTTATCTTCCTGTTTTAAACAAAACTTGCTCATCCTTGTAATGGTTAGGACTGATACTACCTCTTCGGGTTTGGTAGTATTTCAAATTATTCTAAGGGAATAATATTTCAAATAATTCTCATATGATTCCTTGTAAATTTCATAACCTTTCAGGTTTCGTTTATTGCCATTTTTAGTACTCTACGCTCAGGTCATTTTTCTGAAAAGCTTAGCCTCCATCAATTTTTCCTTTCAATATGATCTATTTCATTTGCCTCCATGGTGCTACATACAGTCTGAAGAATGTATTCAGAGATAATATGGATTATATTGTTGCAATGTATTTATGAATAGTATCATCCCCAGTTTCAGAAGTGAATAATATAATCATTAGGATCCTGTCTTCTTTGATGACTTCTCTTTCAACAAGCTCACAAGACTTTTTTTCCTTCCTACACAGTATCCCTTAAAAGACAAGTTTGAAGTGAAGTTGCCCTGAATACCTTTGCTCCAGTCTTACTGTTATGACTAAATGGTTCATCGTTTTGGGTCTGGTGAATAATGAACCACTTGCAAGAGTCTCAGCTATGTAATCAGAGGAACTATGAACATTAAGTAAGATATCTGTATGAAGTAGAAGCCTCACGGTCTTGCAAAAGCATTGGGAAATTTTTCCAAATTTGAACTTCTTGTCATATTGACCAGGAAAGTATTTCTAAGGTCTGGTTAATGATTTTGTCATGTTTAAATTGTGCTTAAGAATACCTGCCAGTAGACATTGATTATCACACACCCAAGTGGTGACAGGTAGCTGCTGTTATCATTTCCAGAGAAGGTGGGAGCAGTAAATATTAGGAATGAAAAAATGTCCAAATTGCATTTTGATTTATTATGATTAAGACAGCCTGAGAGGACTGGCAGATTTGAATCTGAAGAGTTCACAACATGTTGTCCTGGTTTCAGCTGTAGCACTTATCTTTCCTCCTTCCTACTAGCTGGTGCAGTGTTGTGTTTCAGCTTTAGTCTGAGAACAATGCTAATAAACACACTGATGTTTTAGTTGCTGCTCAGTAGTGCTTACCTTGATCAAGGACTTTTCAGTCTCTAATGCTCTGCCAGTGAGGATGTGCATGGGAAGCTGGGAGGAAACAGAGATGGGACATGTGACCCAAACTAACCAAAGGGGTATTCCATACCACAGCATGTCATTCCCAGTATATAAACTGGGGGTAGTCACCTGGAAGGGCAGATCACTGCTCAGATCAGGCTGGGTATTGGTCGGTGGGTGGTGAGCAATTGTGTTGTTCATCAGTTGTCTTCATTGGGCTTTTTCCTTTCCCTTTTAAATTTTATATTCTCTCCCCTTGTTATTACCCTTATAATAATAATAATAATAATAATAATGATAATAAATTAAGGGATAATTATTATTATCCCCTTGTTATCACCCTTATAATAACAATTATATGTTAATAATATTATTAAATAATATTATTAAATATTATTATTATTACTACTAGTAGTAGTTTATACTTTAGTTATTGGACTGTTCTCGTCTCAACCAGTATGGTTTACATTCTTTCGATTGTCCTCCCAATGCTGCCCAGAGGAGGGCCAATGAGGGGAAGTGAGCAAGAGGATGTGTGGTTACGAGTTAGCTGGTGTTGGACCACGACACATATAAAAGAAAATTGGTTCCTATACATAGATTCTCCCCCATGAATGAACACCGAAGATACTAAGCTGTACCTGAGAATTGGACCACCAGTTATATACATGTGGAGTGGCAGCTAATTACTTTACAATTAACAAAACCCTTGGCTTTATTTCAGATAACATATATATGCATGTTTTCCTTTTATTTCTGACCACTTATTCCTTAGGATTTATTATTTGGTTTTGGAGATGATTTTTTTATTTTTTCTCCTTTTTAACCTAAGTTTGGCTTGTATTTGGTTATTTCAGAGTAATCAGAAAACTGTTATTTCACAGTCATTTCAAGAGTGATTCTTAGAGATAAATAAAGAAGATTATTCTCAATGACCACAATCTCAGTCCAGATCACACAAAGACTTTTAGACAACATCATTTATTTAGCCCCAGGATTTAATAGTTAGTCTGGTAATGCAGGCCTCTGTGTGGAATACATATCTTTTAGTGGCCAGCATTAATTCACCAATCTCCTTCACACGAAACATATGCTCAAACTCTTCTAGTCTGTAAGGAGTCATTAGCATCCTTCAGGCAGTTTATCTGTATATTAATTTAGGAATGTTCAAATTTTAATTTAAGTCTGTTACCACAACTTACTTTTGGAAACTTCCTAAAATTTTGAGGTTACACTAAGATTTTCACAATTCATGTATTGATGCTGCTCTGTATGATCATGAATTCAACTAGTTCTTCAGATAACTTTTTTCCAGTGTCTCTGTTTCATAAAAACTATCTCCTACGAACTATTCTGTGAAACCCATCTTCTTCACCTTATTTATATGTAAAATTAATAATTTTATGCTTCATTTTAGTCTTAATAAGTAACAGTTGATGCTTCACTTCTGCTTTTACTCCTTCTATCAAAATTTGTTCTTAAGTCCGTTCAAGCCAGAAAGGGCCATTCAAACCAAACTAATGGGACTGTACTTGCATTGGTCACCATTTCTTCCTTCTGAAAGTATGAACATATTTGCTATTTTTCTACAACAAAATATTGCGTGGACTCAGTAGATTTGTGTTGAACATGCAATAATTGTTACTACAGCTTTATTTGTCTCTTCTTTAGTGTTCTGGCATGGAGAGCAGCTTATTCAGCTTGAATTTATTGCAGTTTTAAAATTTTACATCCAGCTCCATTTGAATAACTTCTCTCTTCATACTGTGTCCTAATCTTTGTTTTTTTCAGTATTACAATTTCTATAGAAAATTGAATTGAATTATTCATTTTGGTGTGGGTTATATAAAGAGGCAGAGAAACCAAAATAAAGAGTTATGATATAAATTACCCATATCTGACAGCGTTCAAGGCCAAGTTGGATGAGGCTTTCATCAACCTGGTCTAGTGGAAGACGTCCTTGCCCACGGCAGAGGGGTTAGGACTAGATTATATTTAAGATCTCTTCTAACCCAAGCCGCTATATGATTCTATGACCCTATGGTATATTCTTGCATATCCAATTTGATATATTTTCAATGCAATTCCACTTGACCTTTACAAGTTTCTCCTTTCATTTCTATGTTCCTCAGCCTCTTAAAAAATAGCTTCCTTTGTTAATCAGTTCCTTTTCTGGTCCCTAGGAGATAGACACATTTTCCTGATACGCTTCCTGAGGTAATTAATCTGGAGCGCTTCCTTCAAGTTTGATCGTTTGTTTTGTTTGGGTATTTTTTCATTCCTTCTTCATGGTATTTAACACCTTTCACTTCAAGAAATAGTTGTAAATTTATGATATTTTTATTCTCTTAGTGTTGAAAAGGCATTATTTTCTCAGCTCAATTACCTCTGGCTGCTATTTTTAGTTCAGCTGCAGCTTACAGTCCCACTTCCTGTCATGAGCACTGGACCATACAGTGGTGGCTGGACTTCAGCAGTGTGGTTCTGTTTAACTTTGTAAAACACTTTGCTTTGCAGGTTTTCATTCCAATATTAAATACCCTGGCCAAGTCTTCAGTTTGGCAATCAGTGAACAAGGAGTTTGGCTGCAGCTCTGTGGTCTGGACCAGATTCCTTGCCAGTTGAAATTTATTCATATCTCAAGATATGTGGAGGTCTTCCTGGAAAGAATCCAGAGATCTATTCTTTCCTCATGTGAGATAATGGCAAAATGGTGGCTATATCAGAATTAACACTGATAGTTTTATAACTTAGTGGTCTCCCTGGCTGCCTTCCACTCAAAAAAGCTGAGCTAGAAAGAGATAAAACGTCCTTCCTTTTATTCCTCATCCTGGTATCAGTGCTGCTTAAGAACTTCAGAAAATGAGTTGTAAAGCAGGGATAAGGGTTTTCAACTTTGAGATCTTGTTTTTCATCTTTTGCAGTTCTTTCTTTTTGAGGACCCTGTGTGAGCTATCCTATTACTTTGTGGAGGTCACAAGCTTCTCTATGTCTCTGCAGGAAAAAGATAGATTAGAAAGGTTAGGAAATATTATGAGAGATCTTACCTTCTAGGTCTTGTATTTAAAGAATTGTTTAAGCTCTTTTCTACAACAGAAAACGTGCAGAACCACCCCCAGAATTTGATTATAAAATAGCATATTCTTATGTGGGAAAAAAAAATGAAAACCACATTCTTTTTGAGTTTTCTCCATAAAATTTTTGAGGAACAACCCTGGGGAAGATGAAGGAAGACTTAAAAGATTCTTCATTCTTCAGGTAAGGGAATGAAATACAAAAAAGGTTTTCACTCTAGAAATTGACATTTTGATGCGTATTATTACCCATTTTTTAATTACGCTTTTAGAAAAGGCATGAGTATGTTGTTTTATTTAGTGATGACTTGCATCCCTAGACCTTTAATAGTCTCACAGAGCTGTCATAAAAACCAAACACCAGGCTCCTGATACTGGACTCTCACTAAAATATTACTGTGTTCTTGAAAGTACTGTCTTGTGATGATTTTATATATGTTTACATATGTACACCTTTCTCTTTAAAAATTTATCTGATTGCTGGGTAAGCCTGATTAGGTGTCTGATTCTCCAGTATTGCAGTGCCATATAGCTTACAATAAACTGCAAAGGAAAAGTAATATTTCTCCTGTGAAACCTGGGAAAGATCTCTGATGTTAAGCCACATCTCCAATTGTTTGTTCAGGTGTTTTGATGTTAGCTGCTCTGTATTTTTTTGATACTACTCAGAAAAGTTTTTCTCACTTTTAGGCAAAAAGTATAAATTTAATTTCATAGACTAATAAGAACCACAAAGGATAAAATTCCGTTCTTAATTATACCATTACAAATCCAGAATAAATTCGCTGAAGTTAGTTCAGCTAGTCTGGATTTCTCCCAGATGTAAGAACCCAGTACTCATCACATGCTTTAGAAATTCTTCTGCTTTAACAGGCACCCACCATGATAAAAGAAATACTTACATATCTTTGAATGAGCACATAAAAATCAGCAGTCTTTCTGGTTTATGTGTCTCTAGTGTAAACCAGTTCCCACTATGTTTTTAAAGAATAATTTTTCAACATTGCAGTTTGCCAGAGAGACCAAGATAACTATTTTTGCCAAAAGAATGAAGCATATTCTCCTTCCCCTCATTCTGTTCCATCTTTTCTTGCTAATTCTTGAAATTAATCCACTACCTTCCACAGTGTTACTCAACCAAAATGTAGAAAGCAAAAATCCCTCAACAAATTCAGCATTGTTTTTCTATTTTTCAACCTCTTTTGGTAAAATTCCATTTTATATAACACTAGAAACATTCTGCTGCAACAGAAGGAGAAAATTGCTGATTTATTTTTAAGGATAGCACGTTTGAATGTACTGTTAGTTTTTTCAAAATATGCAATTAAGCTTGTAGAATTCAGCACCTATAACCAATATGGTATCGCTGATACAGCAAAAATATTTTATAAATTCTAACTGAATGTCAAAAAGGACAGAATTCAGACATCCCAGACTAATTTAGATTGGAAGGAACTTGTAGTAATCATCTAGTTCCATCACCTTCTCAAAGTAGTGTTCCCATAAATTTAGATGAGTTTACTAAAGACCTTGTCCAGGACAGTTTTGAACACGTACAGAGATGGACATTTCCCAGATTCTCATGACAGTCTTCCTCAGTGTTTTGCCACCCTCACTGTGAAGATCTTTTCTGTATGTTTGGCTGGATTTTTTTTTCCGCGTAGATTGTGACCACTGTATTAATCCTGCTGCTGGAGACCTCTTAGAAAAGCCTGACTTTGTCTCCATTATAGCCTCTTATTTTACTTGATGACAGCAACTTGATCCCCTTAGTTTTCTCTTCTTGGATCTACAAGTATACAGCTCCCACAGCCTCTTCTTGTATGTGATGTGCTTCAGCTTCTTAAACATCTTTGTTGCCCTCCCTTAGACTGCCTCCAGTTTTGCAACATTTTTCTTATATTTGGAAGCAATACTCCTGATGAGGTACAACAAGAGATAAACAAGAGGGAATAATCACTTCCTTCAGATATTTGGTTTGTGTGTATGTTTTTTTTACATGTCTCTTGCTTCTGGAATGCTTGCAGCTCAGAAGTTTAGGACAAAGTCCTTGTCATTTTAAACTTAAAAAAACATTCCTGGTCATTGATTCAAAAATGATTAGGGTAATTTACATAAGATAAAAATTTCCTCTGGAAGTGATGAAGCCAAAATGTACTTTGGTATGTCAGCAGGTGCTGAACTTTGAGACTGACAAGTTCCACTGAAATCCGTGTCAGTTTTTGATGTTCTGCATATGCTGAGTGTTTCCTAGTCAGTGGTCTACATTTTTTCTTTTGAGGAATCTTTCCTGTACTTACAAAGGTTAAGATAGTCACTGAAGCATTGTGTGTTGTCATAGACATAATTGTATTCTCATATACAGCCACAAAATATAATGAAGACTTCATAATAATAAAGGTCTCTCTTCTGAACAAAGATAAGATATAAGATTTGCACAACAAAAGTGAGAATTTCTTTCCAACTTCTGTAATTACTAGAAGTAGGAAAGTTACAGTTTTTCATATCAGTTTAACCAGACCTCGTTAACTTACTTTTGCTTTCTGAGATAGTAGGAGTCAGGGACAAGAATCTTCTTTACTTTCAAAGGTTAATTCTTTTCAATAAGGTACTCACAACATTACATTATTAATATAGACTTTTAAGAGTCATGTAGCCAGACATTCATCTTTGTCATCAGTGTTATCTAACTAAAAGTAGAACTTCTATAATTTCCATACTTAAATTTTCATAACTGAGGATTCTGAAGGATACACAGTAGTGTGCACTTCTTTAATCAATGGAAACTTAAGATAAAAGAGATCATCTGACTTACCATTTAATAAAGCTATATACAGTGGACTAATGCAAGGAAATGGGAAGTTTTTCTGGAAGCTTGTCAATACACAGGAGTCTCATCTAGATTTGATTCTGGTGAAAAATGCATTTTAATTTTGAGCTGATTGAATTTTGACTCTAGAACTAGCATGTCAATCATGAAACAATTTGAAATTGTTTATGAATATTGTCTCTGCCATACTGTTGATTTTTCAGAAACAGTGTTTCTTTACTGTAATGTCATATATATACATGTATTATAGTTCTGACTTTCAGGAGCTAATTATCATAGAATCACAGATTCTGCCATTTCTGACAGCAGTACTCCCAGACACATTCTAAGACCCAAACCCCAAAGGAGGTGTGAATAGGTATTTCGAATGATAACATGCTGTTTATTCACTTTCCAAGCGCAAATTTATTCTGAATTCACTGTCTTGTCATAATTAATGTAATTTCAAAATTATCAGATATGCTTTCTTGGAACTTTCCAAGGTACTTCCAGTGTATTTTCTAGGCTCCTCTAATGTAATCCTTTGCAACTACTTCAATCCTTTTCTTCATCTTAATTCAAACATACTAAAGTATTTGAAAGAAACACAAAAGTGATGAGAGGGTGTTAGCATCCGAAACTGAAGATATCCTTTCCAGCAAGAAAACATATTGTTCAGGCAATGGCATGTTGCTTCAATATCTCTTGATTTTATCACCTATAAGGCTTCATTAATTATCAAATTTTACTCACTCTCTAAATTAGAAACAAACTAAAATATTAAAACATTGGGGTATTATTAAAACAATTAGCAGGCAAAGTGGCAAGTGAGTTGCTCATTGGAGCAGACACTATTTGTTCTCAGTCTATAATGAAAATACAAAATGATAAGTGACTTTCAAAATAGCTTGCAAAACCCTGGGCAGCCACCACTTCCAGTATACATCACACTAGAAAAGCTCCGATTATTTAATTAGCTCAAAGATGGAGGATTTCCATTTGCTTCCAACTTTCCTTTCTTTGTTATGTTTCTAACGCAGCCAGAAAGACAGAGGTCTGGTACTGTATTTGTGTTTGTTTATGACAGTCATATGTTAAGTCTAGAATTAAAGCAATTCTGATCTGAGTCCAACTGGGAACTCTACATGGAGAACAGTGACTTTTAATTTATAATAAAACAGTTGTATAATGAGATATCCAAGGAATAAGTAAAATAAAGACTCTCCAATTCAACTCATTGACAGTTCTGAGAACTGGACTTCCATCTGATTTTGGTTATTGGAGAGAAAAAGAGGACTTTGGAGGTAAAGCATGAAATAGGTGTTTTCATCTTGTGTTTCTGACTCATCGATGGTGAGTTTATCTAAACGTATTCAAGTCTACTTGCTAACATAAACTTGAGGGGGTTCATCTTTTCAAATCCAGGCTTGATTTAATTTGAAATTTGATGTTATGAAGTAGAAATGTTGGTATTGAAAAGACAGATGGACCATTTACAGGCTGCTGTGTTCACAGAGTACATTTTTCACCAAAGTTGGGGAAAATGGAAAAAAACATTCTTGAATTTTCAAGGCTACTCCATTTTGCAGCAATTTGAAAACTGTTCTTTGAACAACGTTTTCCCTATGTTTACTAGTCCTCCATTTGAGAAAGAAAGATTTGTTACAGCACCACAGAGAAACAATGGGAACAGATCTATGACTTTCAGCAAGAGGCATCAGTAGCTCATGGAGCAGCCTCAGAAGCACATGCTGAGAGAAACTTATCACAGAGTAGCTTAAACCTCAGCAGTTACCAACCTGAAAGCTGTAAAACTTCAGTTCCAGGCCCTCAGATGATTCACCTTAAAGTGTGGGGTATTTTCCCATAAAATGGAACACCTGCAATGAAAATATTGTAATAAATTTACATCAAATAGCAATCACCCATATATGCAATAGCTTCCTGAGATGTGAAAGGCTTTGGTTCAAGGCTATTTCCCGGTGCAGGCTGGGGTAGGTTTAAAAACTTCTGTGATCTCCAGAAGACTGTCCTTGCCACTCACTTAACAGGTTATCAGAGGAATGTGTCATCCAATGACAAAAGTGGAACTTGTACGTACACTTCTCCTAATTCTAACCTTCAAGCAAGCAAAATCTTTCTACCTGCAGATGCAAAATAAACTATTTTGATATTTTTTATTCAGAATTATTCACATTTATGAATAATTCTGAGCCAAATGACTTTTTGGTGAATAAATCATTCACCAAATGAAACTCACCTATGTGCATTAGAAAGCATAGTTCAGAACTGATGTAATTCAGAGCTATTATGCAGATAGCAGCAGACATATCGATTTTCTTCAATGTAAATTTGATGCTGTAACTTCATATTATGTTATTTTCCTCAATGTAAAGGCCTTGCAAGGAATATTTCTGTATTTCCTATGGATTAAAATAAGTTTTTTATCTCCTTTTCAGTGAAACAATTACATTGCATTTCATAAACCATAACTTACAATTCATAAACAAAAAGGAAACAGTGGATTTCTGCATGACATATAGAGTTAGCTCATATGTAATGAACCTGATAAGAAACAGTACTAAAAAGAAAAATAAAAAAATACCCTCAAAAAAACTCCAAACCAAACCACCATTGTACTTTTAATAAAAATTTTCAGGTATATGCAATGAAAGAATTTCAACATAAACGTATAAAAAGTGCTGAGCTTTTCTTTCTGCCTGTTTGTACACAGAAAATAGCATGCATAGGCCTAAAATTTTCAGAAATAAAAAAAAAAAAAAAGTTTACAAAACAATAATACTTTGTTTCAGTTTTTGTTTTCCCGTGAAAGAGTATATATTTGGCTATAATCTGCTTGAAATGTGCAATGAAGTGGTCCACTGTAGAGCACGGAAATATAGTAGCTATGTTCATATTATCTGGTGATAATAAAAATTAAATTTCCGTAACTATCTTTCAGCTTATATTAAGATATACCAATTTTAAATCTTGGGACACCCATGAAGAGAGTCAAAGTAGAATAATATTACTGTTCTTTATGGAAATCTCTTATTCTCAACACTGCTACCATTCTTAGTTGAAAGTGCAATAGGACCGAATCAAGATTAAGTCTCTCTTGCAAAAAAATATGTATTTATTTAACTTTATATATCCAGAATGGTCTCCTTAGAGTCCTTTTGCAGAAATTTCATGGGATCTCAAGAATATTGAGGACAAACCAGAAGCTGGGAAATGCAAAGAATTTACACAGAAAACTAACGCATCGCTTGGCAACATATGACCAGTTATCCAGAAGATATGAAGTCATTCTTAAAAATCTAGCAATAATTGGTGAAAGTCAAGAACAGGAGAATAATACAAGAGTAAAGCATGAAAATTACTCATAAGGCTGAGAAGGAGCAAGCTTTCAGTAAATATTTCTTTTTACATTCAGAAAAACCAAGCAGGTTAATGTATCAATAACAAAATGGTTTGAATATATGTTTGGGTTTCTTAATTATCTTTGAGTTACCTAAAAACTTGAAAGAGCCCTAAGAATGTTAAAATGTCAGAACATTTTAAAAGTTAAACACTATAACAATAACTCTGGCTGAATTATAGAATTGGACAGGGTGATCTCATAATCCTTGGCATTCAACTTTCTAGAAATCATAGTGCATTGGGAAACATCTAGAATTTATTAGTAGGGAAGACTGATAGAACAACAGGTGTACTAGATTATTGAGAAGGTTAGGTAGACAGTTTGTCAGCAAAGAACATAGTTTTCTTGATAACTTCAAATAGCAAGAACTATTTAGTGTTTTATAAAAACTATACAAGAATAATTAAAAGGTACGTTTCTCAAATATGCAGAGGGATGTTCTCCTGATTTTTTTTCTCATATGTGCCCCATGAGCTTAATAATTCAGGATTTTATTTGTCATGGATAGTTATTCAGAGCAAATGTGTAGGGAAGTTGATAGGGAATACAATGAATAAAGAATAAAACCTTTTGCATAATTGCATAAGAATGGCTGTAGGGTTTCAGAAAATGGCCTAAGAGATGTGTATTTTGTTTCAGTGGTCACTGGATCAAGACCAAAAAAAGCAATCAGCAAAACGTTGGCAGCAAAGTAATCAAAAAAATTCGCAAGCAGACACCTAGGAAAGAATAAGAAATATGTCGGACATTTCAATACTACTCTTCCAATTATCCAATATGAAACTTTTAAAAAATGGTCATTTAAAAAACGTAGCACTCAGTTAATACTGGTAATGTGCTGATGAATATACCTCTGTGTGATGTTTGAATTGGCTCCAAAATCTGATGGGTGAGGGAAAAAAAGGGGGAAAAAAAAGGAAAAGAAAAGCACTCACAAAATCAATGCAACCTGTATTAAAGGGATTAAAATTTGGCTAACCAATAGACCACAAAATGTAACCCATAAATGAAGACTCGTCTTCCTGTTGGGGTTGCTTCTAGTTCAGACATGCAGGAATCTGTCCTCGCCTCATTGATCTTCAATACCTTTGTAAATGAACTGGAATAAAATATGGAAGCATTGCTTGTAAAATGTGCAGATGATACAAAAACTGGTGGAGAGGGAAGTAACAACGGTTATAGGTCAGTTATAAAACAGGCTGATCTGAATCATACAGTGAAGTTGGCTCATTTGATCAACATGAGATTAAACATAGCCAAATGCAAGGTCACAAAATGTACAAAGAAAAAATGTAGACTGTGAGTTCTATATGAGAGATAGTACCTGTAGTGCATTAACAGTGGAATGGCTCATCATAAGTAATCAAATAAAAATGAGGGGCCTTTGTACCAAGGAAGTTTTCTTAGATGTATAGACAATTCCCACGCAGAAGGTGGCCATGGTATGAAGTCTTCTCTATGTATAAAGAAGAATATGGCAACTCTGCTTCAAAAGGAAATGTTAAGACATTGGACAGGAATTTAGAAACAGTCTCTATAAGTACACAGACTAGAAAACAAGTCTATTGAAAGACAGCTAAGATTCAGTGTTACATTTATCTCAAACTGTTAAGAGGAGTCTTCATTATCATCAATGTGTCCACATAAAAAAGAGTTTTCTCAAAGTGAATAAACCTTCAGTTTACCAGGAGAAGCCATAAAATCCTAATTCTTGTATAACAAATCTAGGAAAATTTGTAATTAGTAACTCTTTAAATTCAGTTATGTTTTTTTAAATGTAGTTATTTTTGTTTTATTAATATTTCACCATTTGAACAACTTGTTCAGAGGTAGCAAACTTTTTATTCCTTGAATTTCTGATATCGAATTACCATCTTTCTGAAATATTTTGTGATTAAGCACAAGTTACAGGGATGTTGAACATCTTACTAAACAGAAAATTTTACTAGAAGATCAGATTATTATAATTTTCCCTTCAGGCTTTCAATATTTGCATTTAGATGCACTTTTATGAATGTTTTTCTTCCGTTTTGGAGACAGTCTGCTGCTATGCAGCTACACCAGCCCTGGGAAGCTGTAGCTTCCCAATGCAAAGCCAAAACAGCATGCAGGAATTAGGAAGTGATTTATAGATAGAGGGAAATGGAAGGCACACTCAGGAAGGCTAATGTCAACCCATTCCTTTTGCCTTTATTGCAGCTGCATCCACAATTCAGTGATATATGTCAATATTAGTGCTTTTGCGCTGTAAATATTTTTAAAAGACTAGTCAGGTTGTTTCCAGTGGTGTTTGTGTTTTATGCCTATCACATGCTAAAAGGCATGTGTCCTTCCAATTAAATAAAATAGTTCATTTGGAAGGGGCCTATAATTATCATATAGTCCAACTGCCTCGCCATTTCAGGGCTCGTTAAATGTTAAAGCATGTTATTAAGGGTGTTGTCTAAATTCCTCTTAAACACTGACAGGCTTGGGTCATCAATCATCTCTCTAGGAAGTTTGTTCCAGTATTTGACCACCCTCCCAGTAAAGAAATGCTTCCTAATGTCCAGTCAGAACCTTCCCTGGCACAGCTTTGAACCATTCCCAGGAACTGAAGTTAGACTAGAAGGTCTGTATAAAGTTCCCTGGGTCTTCCCTAATGCCTTTCTCGTAAATTGCAGTAACCTTGCTAGATTCTAGATAGCAGGGTCCCGCTGTAAAATCCACCAGGGCTCTTTCAGTACTCTGAGATGAATCTTGTCAGGCCTCATGGATTTATAAACATTTGAAGTTGTGGTCCTCCAACTCAGAGGACTGGGCAGTCCAAGGTCTATCAGTATTATCTAAGACTGAAGCAAAAATGGTAGTAAATGGTGTCACGTCTGCTTGTCACTTGGTCACTAGTGATGTCTCTCAGTTCAGTATGAGGTCAGTGTTGTTTAATATCTCTATTGATGATCTGGATGAGGGGGTTGAGCGCACCCTTAGTAAATCTGCAGGCGACACCAAGCTGGTCAGGAGTGTTGATCTGCTGGAGGGTAGGAAGGCTCTGCAGAAGGATCTGGATAGGCTGGATCGTTGGGCTGTGGCCAGTGGTATGAGGTTCAACAAGGCAAAATGCCAGGTCCTGCACTTGGGCCACAACAACCCCGTGCAACGTTACAGGCTTGGGAAAGAGTGGCTGGAACTCTGCTCAGTGGAAAAGGGCCTGGGGTGCTGATTGATGGCTGGTGAACATGAGCCAGCTTGTGCCCAGGCAGCCAAGAAGTCCAGCGGCATCCTGGCCTTTATCAGCAATAGTGCAGCCAGCAAGGCCAGGGCAGTGATCGTCCCCCTGTACTGGGCACTGGTAAGGCCGCATCTCAAATCCTGTGTTCAGTTCTGGGCCCCTCACAACAAGAGAGACACCACCAAGGTGCTGAAGCAGGTCCAGAGAAGGGCAACAAAGCTGGTGAAGGGTCTGGAGCACAAGTGTGATGAGGAACGGCTGAGGGAACTGGGGATGTCTAATGTGGAGAAGATAAGGCTCAGGGGAGACCTTATTGCTCTCTACAACTACTTGAAAGGAAGAAGAAGGGAGGAGGTGGTTGGTCTCTTTTCCTAAGTAACAAACCATAGCACAAGAGATAATGGCCTCAAGCTGCACCAGAGTAAGTTTAGATTGCATATGAGGAAAATTTTCTTCCCTAAAGAGATTATCAGGCATTGGAACAGGCTGCCCATGAAAGCGATTTGAGTCACCTTCCCTGGAAACGTTTAAGCACATGCAGATGTGGTGCTTGGGGACATGGTTTAGTTATGGACTTGGCAGTCCTGAGGTAACAGTTGGACTTGGTGATCTCAGAGGTCTTTTCCTTCCTAGCTGATTCTATGATTCTATAAAAAAAAAAAAAAAACCAAAACATTGAATACCACTGCTTTTTCCTTCATCCCTGAGCATGTTCAACACACATTAGTCTAATGTTTTTCTTGGACCTCCTCTTGCTATTAAAACACCTAAAAAAGCCTTTCTTCTCTGAGACAACACTGGCCAGTTTTAACTCCAATTCAGCTTAGGTCTTTCATGTCTTCTCCCTTCATATGTGAATTATGGCTCTGTAATCTTCCTGTGATGCCAAAACTCTCTTCCAGTGACCAGACAATCCCTTTTTCCTCCCAAGTCACAAGAGTTTCCTGTTAGCCAAGCTGGTCTTCTGCCCACTTGCTTTACTTATGACACAA
The DNA here is from genome assembly GCF_037157495.1 of Lathamus discolor. Classification (NCBI taxonomy): domain Eukaryota; kingdom Metazoa; phylum Chordata; class Aves; order Psittaciformes; family Psittacidae; genus Lathamus; species Lathamus discolor. The sequence goes on from NC_088909.1 coordinate 69,678,382, forward strand.
TATGGGTTCTGAATACCTTGCTGAACTTCAGGACATTTTTTTTCCCAGTGGAATCTGATGACAACTACATTCAAAATAGTTGGGTTAATAGTTGATATTAAGAACTTGCAAAAAAAAAAAAAAAAAAGGGAAAAAACACCAAAACCCTGATTCTCTTCTGAAAAACTTTTGTTTACTCTGTTTATAAGAGAAGGATTTGTGATTTGGCACTTAATCTCTGTTATATAAACCTTGTTCTGTGGGGTATTTATGTACATGTCTTCATAGATTGCTCAATCACGTCCATTAGGGCCTGAACCCAGGACTAAAAGATGTGAGTGCCTTAAGTGCAATCTAAGGAAATGTCGAAGTCCTTGCGAGTTTGCCTATAAAGCTTTATCTAAGCACTTAAGTTCTTAAGAGGGTATAGGCAACTTTGAGTTTGGTTGGCTTTTATTTCTTTTTCAAACACTGCTCACTTATCCTATTGCATGACTCTCTAATGCAGGAAGCATAAGCAGTCCTTAGAAACCTAAGATGCTCATATCTCACAGAAAAAGTCTTCTCAGGGAAATAGGGCTCCCTGTGTCCTCAGTCTTTATAATTTCCTGAAAACTGGATTGCCTTTTAAATACTGTTTTTTAACTTCAGCTGGTGAGATGGAAAGTGCCTTCCATTCATGTAGGTCACAGAATAATGTGAGATATCTTCCTAGAAGGTAAGAGATATAGTTTGAATGGCTTCAGGCTAAAGGAGGTCCAAAAGCCACATTTTTCACTTTCTACCACTTCAACCACTACCACTGCTGCTGCCATTTTTCGAAGGGCACTTCTCTTCTGTTTCCATCCATTTGTTTCCATCTTGTTTCCAGAATGGATGGTGTTAGCAGCTTTTGCCTTTGTATGTAGGTGTCTGTTAAAGGGGAATAAGAGAAACCTCAGGTACCTCCCATATTTCACTGTTCCCTGTGAGCTAATTTAGACATCTTTGCTGCTGTATAGGTTGTTAACAGATTGCGTGAGAAAAGTAGATGGCTTACTTGACTTTGTGCATATCAGTCCTTAAACTCAAGGAGAAAAATGGGAGGACATGTCATTTCTATGACAGTCTTCCCTTGTGAATCTGGACCTTCATGTTGCAAGGTAATGTGTACAACCTGCATAAGAAAGAAATACCTTTACTGTTTTGGCAGGGCCAAAAGAAAATAAAGAGGGCATAAAGATTATAGTTGTTTATCATAAACTGAACATAGAAATTAATATCCTGATTACAATATAATTGCAACAGACTGTTTAGAATTCATCTTGAAATTAGTAACTTGATTATTAAACATATAATGGTGAAGAGTATCTGTGTAAATAAAATAACACAATACAAATAACTAGAAGTTGCAGTCTGGAAATTAAAAAATAAAATTATAGGCAACACACTCTATAAAACATAGTCAGTAAATTTGCTCTACTACTATTATTGCCAGGATAATGTAACAAACAGATGGAGGATTTAATATAATTTGGTTAGCTAATTTTAACAGGCTTGGCTACAAGTGTTAACTTATTTTTATATTTGATTTTCACTGTATTTGCTGTAGCCCAACTTGAATGGTAAAAGCTGGAATCTGCACACAAGTACAGTCAATGACATGTTGTCAGCAGAATAACATATAGGCTCAATTAGAAGAATTTATCTTTCTGTCCCATAAAAAAAAAATAGTTTGGGCTTGATTTCTCTCTGCGCTACTCATAGAAATAATTGTAAGCCATCAGCTATACTACTAAGGGCCTATGATCAAAACTATATGCATCCCAGAATGCTACTAAACAAGAAGAGATACCAATTAGCTGAATCAGTCAGTACTACAATTACGTACAATTTTTGAGTCTCCCTGTGAAAAAACTGTAGGCTTCTTTTTAAATGAGTACTAAAGCCACACCATTTTCATGTCAAATTTAACACATGAGGTAGGAAAGAAAGAACACCATTGCATTATTTATGACAGCAGGTATTCTCCAGTTTCAATTGAACTCTGCATAACATGCACTATATTATGTGGGAAGGTTTCACTTTTTTCAACACTAGTAGCCAACTAGTGCTTAATTCAGAACCTATTTAGTAATATCCACAAAAATTGGCTATTAGTTTTAGTTGCCTGAAGATCATAATTCTTATTCATATAAATAGAATTAATCTGTAAAAGTAAAATATTCAGTAATAACTTTTGCAAGAGCAAGCCACTAGAAGAAGCTCTTTGAATTCACACTATGTTTAGACTCATTAAAACAGTGAATGGAAGAAACTGTCAGAGAATTTGGGCTTAAGAAACAGAGCTGCTCAATGTAGAAGATAAGGGTGGCTATCCAGATTGTCCTAGTCTGTGGCACTTCAGAGATTTTCAGTGTTTGTACTAGGGTTTCAAAGAAATATAAAACTGTAAATGTTAGTGCATCCATGGATATTTACATCAAGACTGGATAAAAGTTCCTCTGACCAATGCAGCATACAAAGCAAAACAAAGAAGATTTTGATGTCATAGAAGGACAACATATTTGCTTTTGTGCTGTTTTTTTGGGGTTTTTTTTTGTTTTTTTTGGGGGGGGGGGTTGTTTGTTTTTTGGGTTTTTTTTTTTTTTTTTGGTAGAAATCATACCTTACTTTTTGGTCACAAAGGAGTTAAAAATATATTTTTCTACCTGGTTCTCGTATGAGAAATAATTAGAAGAGAATGTCTCCACTGATTTTAGTTGTGCATAGCATAGATTTGCAAACCTGCTCAGAGCATAGTTAAGTTATTTGCTTTTTCCTTTCTAGCAGATTCTGTGAAAAGTTGTCACTAACATTGTTGTCTGGCAGCCATTGGAATGATTTCCACTAGCCAATATAAGACAGAAAAATGTTTAACTTCAAAGCTCTTGAAACTCTGCAGCACATTAATAAAATGCCATTTTTCTCCATTAATAAAAAGTGAAAAATAAGGTAGTGATCATATTAATGTATTTATTATATTTCTTGTGGATATGATTGTAATGTGGTTTATTTGGCTGAGTCCTGAAGGAACAGTAATCTGCTTCCTTTTTTATGAAAACCTGTTTTGCAGGATGGCAAGTCCTGTTTTACAGGATGAGCAAACATGTACAACTCAATCTTTTCCTACTGAAAGAAAGAAAATACGGAAGGTGGAGCTAAGTCTTGTGGGTGTTAAAAGTGAAACTACACTAAAGATGAACTAGCAAGAACAGGTAGAGGCAGGAACAGCATTTAAAGTGACAGATGAGAAAAATAATTGTGCAACAGCTTTTCAAATACCCAAAGGGTGGATGTGAGGGTAGTGAGACACCAACACAGGTTGCCCAGAAAAGCTGTGGCTGCCCCACCCCTGGAAGTGTTCAAGGCTAGGCTGGACGGAGCTTTGAGAAACCTGGTCAAGTGGGAGGTGTCCCTGCCTATGGCAGGGACCTTGGAACATCATGCTCTTTAAGGTACCTTCCAACCCAAAATATTCTATGATTCTATCTTATAAATAGCTCTGTGGAATGGAAAAGAAAGCTATGTGTTTAAGATGTACTCCAGAAAAGGTAGCAAAATTAATATATACTTTAGTTTTGAGAACTTTTGTAATTGCAAAATGTCCCCAGGTTATGGGTGTGAGTAGAAGGCTGAAATGTTGTGAGGCTGGAGATGATTAGAAATGAAGGAAAGCAAAATCACAGGTAGGAGATGACAGAGATATTCAGTCTTAAGTCAATAGTTGATGATGAAAATTTGCCAGTACAGATGCTGGAGGAGAAATGGATATCCCAGCTATTGGCATAGAGACTTTAAGTAAATTTATGCTCATGAGCACCTCATGTACAGAAGTAAAATAATAGTGACCAAGCAGTGTAAACTTGTAGAAAGGATTAGAAGCATTCCTTATAGGAAGTGCTGAAAAAAAAAATTCAAAAAAATACAGAAGCTAGAATCAGAGACAAACAATTTTTTAGATAAGAGTAGAATTATGACTGTACATTTGTTTTGATTAGGAAGAGGTCATTATAAAAATTCATTAGGGTGAAGGTGGCAAAATACATGGGCATAGAACAGTGACATTATGAATAATTTCAGTATATTGCAGTCAGAGCCTTATCATCTAAGAGTCTTATATTTCACTGTATAATTTACAGTAGTTGTTTTATACTTCAAGTAGTCATCTTCATAGCCATGTCCAGACTGTTAGAACATGTGTAATTTCCAGTACTGTTGAATGCCTGTATTCCTTAACCAGATTAAGAATAAATACCACCTGAAACTAAACTTTATAGACTCCATCCTAAAGAAAGGAATAGAATGAAAGAATCAACAGAAAGGTTTCTTTTACTGGAAACTTCACTAGGTCAATGAGTGCTGTGACCTGCCAGGTGTGAGGCTGAGCTAGATGTAAGGCACCTGATGAATTGACCTTCATCTTTCATCTATCGCAGAAGTGATAGTGTGTGATAATCCCAGTATATTTTAAATGAAACTTGTGTAATGAAGAGCAGAATGTGGGTCTGACAACTTTTGAAAATAATATTGACTCTTCAGACTGGATAACTAGTGACTGATTAGTGTGAACATGAGGTCACTGAAAGTCCTTAATAGAAGAAACTAATCTAAAGTCACTGCCAATGAACTGTCCATTGACTGAGAAGATATATTACTGCAAGATCTAGAGAAGTCATGAGCCATATTCTGCCCTTAACTATACTTGCATAACTCTGGAATATGGAGACTGTCTCATAATTATTAAATTATTTTAATGCTTGATGTTTAATTTGTCTTGCCCATTTGCTTTTCTTCATAATTTTCAGAATATTCCTCTCTAGCTGAGAAAGGTGGACAGCAGCACAAAGGTCCGAACTTGTCCCACAGCTGCCAAAAGCTAACAACTTCTTTGTGAACCCTTTTTGTCTCTTAATGGTAGACCCAAAGGGTAGGAATTTTCCTATTGATTTCAAAAAGCTATTTTGTCTCTCCAATATACGGGTGGAATGCCAGCAAACATTAATTTAAATATGAAATACAAATTCAGTAAAATCCTAAAGCCAAAGAAGAAATGTCCATACAAAGCATGCAATTACTTTCTGTGTACAGAATATTTTCTATTTTCACATGCCTGTAGAAAGAAAGGAAGGTGGGAGGGACAGTAAATCTTTTAGATAGTTTGGCATATGTAAATGTTGTATAAATATGAAGAAGAGTATAGGAATATTGTTGCCAGTGAATAGCAATAATTCGATGGATCATTTTCTTACAGGGGACATTGTACAGCACAGTACTTATACAGCAAGCAGCATCTGCTTTCTGCTCTATTACTACCAGAAAGAAGCTAATGTAGCACAGCTTGCCTTGAAATGCCTGAATAATTATTTCAATGCAAAGTATTGGAAGACTGGGTCTAATAGGTACTAAAATTGAACTCAACCAGAGAGCAGCTAGATGCATTATTGATTATGCATGTGCTTCAGGGTCTTGCAGCTTTCACATCAGCACTTGCACTAAGTAATAAACCTAGAAAAGTCTTAACATATCTGTTTAAACCATCTAAGCATTTATTCTAGCAATTAAAAATAAATGTGGTTGTGAGGTTACCACGATGAAGGATATTTATTTAGTTCAGTACTTTAAAGCTTCTATTAAATATTGTGCTCTCAAGATGACCTCTAGCTTCTACTCATGAGATAATATCAGACAGGTTTTTATTAGGAATTGATGTTTCTGTTGCACATCAGTGCACAGTAGATAATCTGGAAAAAAAATGTAATACATTGGTTAAAGGAATAGAGTATGTTATTAGTAGCCTTTGATCTGCGAAAGCTGCCAGTCTAGAGGGTGTTAATTAAGCTAGTATATAAAAGAAAGAGCCTATACGTCCGCATAAGCATAGCACTATTTATCTCAATTTATTAGGATTTTTCTTTTTGATCACTAGAAATTTTGACTACTGAAATGCCTTCTCTTCACTTTTAGCTCATTAGGGAATAAGCTCCTCACTCTTGAATGCCTTCAGCCCACTGAGGTATTCCAAGAATTCCAGCTTTTTAAGGAGGGACTTTTGGGAAGAATCTTCTCAGGCTGGGGAATTAGTGGGTTTTTTAATTGTAAATACACATCCTGGAAATTAGCCTGAAGCTGTTCTCCAGGTTGCTGTATTCTCCTCCTTCCCATTACAGACCATTATCTTTCAATGCAGCACATTTAGTCCTGAATTGATAAGTATTGATGAAGCCTGCAAAGCATACAATTTCTTTTGAGAACATCAAAGCAGGACCTCAGAATCTGAGGATTTCCAATAACATGGAGGGACATAAATTGAAAGACTTTATTTGAACAGGGAGCAGATGGTAAAGCTAAAATCTAAAACAACAAAATAGCAAATCTGGTTGCTCTAACTTTTTAGGTGATGTTGAAACCTTCAGGCAGCTGATGATCAATTAGTGCTCCACCACAGAGGCATTCAGGGCTGAATGATCAAAATGTATTCTATCTGAAAGTAGCTTGACAAGTCAACTTAAGGACCAGGGTAGAAATATGCTGAGGAAAAAAATCAGAGTACAGCTCAATCCCTTATTTGGCTGTTGCAAATGCTAGTATTGCATTATTTGTACAACAGTTGGAGTCTGAAATTCACCACAGTCTCAAAAAGGAATTTAATTTGCACCCTCAAAATCCATATGTCCTAAGTGTGACAATGCTTTTAACCTGTTTCTTCGCTATATCTAAGATATTGTCAGCTGTCTCCCACATGTGTTCGTTATCCCCTTCTTCCAGCTATTACACAGGGTTTCCACAAAATCCAAACTTTCTTCCTACTTATCCAAAAAAGCCAGAAAGTGAGTAGTGGGATTCCAGGGAAAAGTGCTGGCTTGTTTCTTGAAAGAGGTCTGTAAGAACCACAGATGTGGCCTCAACCTTGCCATAACCGAGGAAACAGTGGTGGATAGGGAGGAACTGAATAGGAATTCGTGTCAGAAATGAAACCAATTAAAAGTTAAGCATTCACTTCAGAACGTATTTCCACAATGTGAAGGTGTTAACTGTGCTTTTTTGTTATGGGTTGAGTTCTTACTCCCTTATCAAGTCCACAGGCAGCTCCAAGGGAGCAAAAGTGGTGGTAGGTTTCTGGAAACAGGAGAAAGAATGTATTTTAGGGGACACAGGGTAGTAAAAAACCTAGGGTATGACAAGAATAACAGTCTCCCATGATTCATATGTTTGTATCTTAGACATTCTCTTTGATGGAACTTTCACAGTATATGATACAATACAGAACATTTAAACCCTTTGACTGTAATTTTGCTATAGCGTTGGAATGAGGCTTTGCAAATTTGGATGGGAATTTGTCAGAACTGGTAGGTTGCTAGGGCATAGAAAAAAAAGCAGCACTGTAGATAATCAGCATTGCCCTATGCCACAAGTCAATACAATTGTTTGAAGATGAGGAACAGTAACATTATGTCTGTTACCAGAGACTATGTATTTTTTAAGAAGCCTGTTACAGGCAATAATTAAATCTGACTGTATGTGTTTGTGATGTTTAAATATTGTGGTCCCATGTGAAAGGATTAGCTTAGAGTAGAAGAAGTGAAGGGCTTGACCTTCAAAGGTACAAAGAAGCCCAAGACATAGGTTGTCTCTTAATGGGAGTTTGACAAGTGTCTAATTATTTTTAGTGCCATTGAGGATCTAACAAAGTTTTTCTAAATCCCATTTGGCACCACAAGATATTTTTGAAAATCTGGCTTGGTGTGACTTGCCTAGTAATATACCAAGTCAGAGGTAGTCAGAGTGGGGTAAGCCTGTCTCAGAGCAGCTGCATTGATAATATTCCATAGCATGCCTAGAGACAAGCTGTATCTTTTCAAAGGCTTATATTGGCCTGAACTGTGCTACAGAGAGTGGCTCAATTAGGCTCAGTGCAGCTACCCATAGGCTGCATCTACATGATAACTTAGACTGTACTTTGATTTCAAGGAATGCTTGAAGAATTCTATATTGAAAACATCTCAACTCTGCCATTTTAACACGTTCACTGGAATGACATTGCCACTCATACAGTAGTCCTGACTTGGTTATGGGCTATGAGTATGTTTCTTTGTGAGAATGCAGTGGGACTTCATCTATTACAGGCCATGAAGCAAACAGCTGTCAACAAGCCTTTCTGTTCCTCTACCACATCAATCCTGCTCCACAGACATGCACTGTGAGGATGTCATGTACTCGAAGCCATTGAATCTTTCATCTGAGATCTTGTTATGCTAAAATACATTTTGTGTAACTAAGTATTTATCTCTTCTGCTTTCAGAAGTCCATCAGAGACTCATCGGCTTTTTGCGAAAAGCAATCATGCAGGTAGACTGTAACACTGAATATCATGAGACATTTGGAGCAGCTTAATGCAGAATTGCAGCGCTTGATCCACCGCTCGCAGAGCTTGTCTACAGACAAGTGGATGTATCCCAGACACTTGCATCCGTGCAGGGTGGGTAGCACAACTGCTTCATGGGGCACAAATATCCTAAATGCAGTGAAGACATCTATGATACAGCCAGAAACTGAGTTCCCAAATATTTTCTTCATTTTCTGTGGTTTCTGCATCAACAAAAATACACAAAACCTATGAGCACTTTTCGACTGTGAATTAGAGAACAGGGTGGACAGCCCTTGATTAACATTTTAACAGAGCTTTTGGACAATATTTACACTCTGTGCTATCCAGCTGGAATCTATGCGGTGTGTCCCCAGATCAGCTTGATAACAAGCTCATAACAATTTGTTGATAGCAGACTGGCTGATTCATAAGCTGCTTGTCACCATTTCATAAGTGATATACGAGTCACAGATTTAAATAAATCCAATATAAGAAATATCGGGAAGCCAATAAATCTGGCTATTGCTTATGAAACTAGCCCAACATCTCCTGCACTGTCATTCTGCTTTTTCACATTTTGCTAAGACTATCTTCTTAGAATTTACTGTATATGCAAAACCAGCAGTGCAAGCAAGATGGTAATCGGGGCATAAAAAAACAGAGACACATGCACTCTCCTATGTATTAATAACTTAGTGTGGGTGGGAGGAAAAGAGACGGACAATAAAACAGACCTCAAATAATGCCAGAATGACAGAAGTGATGTAATGTTCAAATTATAGTTCTTTGAAGTAAGCTCTGGGTGAACTAAATACATAACACATGGCAAAAAATGTGTGGCAACTGTGTGGTAGAATTTGTCTTAATTAGGGCTCCATATGAAAAGATAAATCTTCGTAAGCAGGAATAGGGGTTCAGCGAGCTGAAGCCAAATATTCATCATGCCATTTGAGTTCAGGAAGTGAACTAAACATGAGTTTGCATAGTGTATTAGAAAACAAGTGTATTACAATAGGAAAATTCACAATGTCTATTATTACCTGAAAATAAGATATATCTTATGCTAAACTCACTGTTTAAATTTTAAAAATCAAAATCATATTTATTCAGAGTGTCATCATTAAAATGTGTTAAGATCTTTTTGTCACTTTGCATGGCCTGGGTTGTGTTTCTGACACCATTTGTATCATACCAATCTATAAACACTATTAATGTGGGTGCATGGCAGAAAACAAAGTTTCAAAATTAGCTTTATTATGGATTGATTTACTCTTGCTGACCAAAGAAAGAGTGAAAACCTGCTTTTATTAACTGTATCTTAGAGATGGATTAATCCTATGTGAGTAAAGGATTTAACCAAAAATATTTCATATGCAGTAGGTAAGAACCTTAGTTAAAAACCAAACAGAAACCATACAATGATTCATGTATATACCTTGAACAGCAAGACCAAGGCTGGCACAGCTTCATATCTGTTGCAAACCTGTTGTCTGTGAATTACAGTGAAAAAATTTTAGCCCAAATGTTTAATATCCAGAACATATTACAAGGCATTTCAAATTTGGTGACTATTTTTTCTATTACCTGGAGGAGTTACGGCTAATGGCTGCATCAACATTTCGTAGATTATAATAATGTACATAAAAGCAGATCTGAGGCTAGTCACACATTTTGCAGTTAGCTGCGCAGGCAAGTAGAGCCAGATTTACCCTGTCACTGCCTGCAGATTTTGACACTTCTTCCAGAGGTTTCATTTTTTGGGTTGGTGTAATTCATGGACTATGGGGCCTTTTATGTAGGAGTGATTATTCTCCCACCTGCTCTTCAGAGTCATCAATCAGATCAGCTGATCTGATTTTAATAAAAAATGTCCTGCATTTTTGCTTGTTAATAGTGGGGACACTTGATTGTTAAGATGCATAAATTCAGAATTAACATGCTGCTGTTCATCCCTAAGAGAGTCAGTAGAACTGCATATGCTAATTTTGTATATGTATATATTTGGTACTTAAAACATAAACTTTACATTGGAGGAAACAAGAAATGCAAATAAATAATAATTTGTCTTCTTCTGTAGGATTTTGAGGTCTTTTGTTGTTACATTTGTACAAGCTTTTGTACAAATCAGAATGTATAGGGTGTAATTTTGTACAAATCAGAATGTATAGGGTGTAATTTTTTACTGGTGTAAATCAGCACAGCTCCATTTAATTTAGTATTGTCACCAAATCTGAAATGCCTAGTAGTATAGCCTTAATTTTTTAAGTATTTGTGATTCCTACTCCTCCATACTTAGGACATGGCTAAAAGTCTGGTATATTGCTTACAGGGCTATATCTAACGTGTGGAGAGGAGATGTGATTGTGATCCACAGCAGTTAAGAAAAGCTGGGTGGGTAAAGAATTAGCATATAAGGTGGCTTTGATTCTGCATCTCAACCTGTGTGCAAACAAGAATTAAGAGGTGCTGTAAAGATTTCCTTTCTATTGTGCCTGAGAACTCCAGAGAAGGTGGAAAATGTGAAGAAGACCCAAAAGAGAAAGCACATACAATTCATTCTGCGAATTTCACTTACAGGTGGTTCCTTTATCAGGAGATATTTTTCTGTAACACCGATGTCATGATTCTTTATAGTTAAAATACATTTTAATAATAAAAGAAGGTCATGAAATTCAGCCAGAATTCTTCTAGGTAATTCAGGACTAAATACTTGGGTAAATTCTGCTGAAGTAGTAAGATAGGCTACTCTTTTCCTCATGGTCTCTAAACAGCAATGAGACTACCACTGAAGACCACTGGAAGGTGTTGCCAGCCCATAAGTGTTGGTGGGTTTGGGTGCTCTGGGTGTGCCATCAACAATGCTCCTCTTCTGCCCTATTCATGGTACTCAGGATGCAGTACCAGGTATTCATGGTATTCATGGTACTATTCATGGTACTCAGGATGCAGAGACAATTCCCTCTACACACCTCTATTCCTTCTCAGCTGTGGTCCTAAGGAGGTCCCAATGGTTGTGGTCCTTCAGGATACGACAGCCTCCTTGGCACATACATACAATTGGCTGTAACTAAGCTGGAGGAGAAGCATCCAATGTTTTATGCCCAGGGGTCTTGCACAATCAAAAGAAAATGCTGTTTTATTTCCAAACCAGCAGCAGCAACAAAGATTAGAGCCCAGTGACCATAGTGGCATGCTTAGTGCATATGTGTGACAAGAACAATATGTCATTTCTTAATGAGAATCAGAAATTTTTCGCTCTGACAGTACTGTGAGATTTTCAAGACTTTACTGCCACTTTTAACATAAGTATGTAATGCTTCTTTGTCTATAGTTATGAAAGTACATACATATACCAAATGTATATATGAATGAGGGGAGAAATGATGCATGCATAATAAAACAGACGGTGTGGTGGTGACAACTTGTAGGCTACATATCAAATTTATTTAATTTAATAAACAATAACTTGTCCTAATGTTTTAGGCCAACAAAGTCTTCCCTGGCTCCCAAATGTTTGCTAAAATAACTTTTTTCCTTGTTAATTTCCAGTTCTTGGCTGCATTTTGTGCTAATTTTAAACATATGTCATATACAAAATATGTTAATTTTGAAAGCCAAATCTGGCAGGAGATGATTGTAGAACTGGCATAGAGGGGTTTGGGACAAATAAACAGACAAGCTCAAAGCTGGCAGGCTGCATTTACAATGCACAAAGTGTATTTTTTTTTTTTTTTAATCTTTTCCAGTCATTTCCATGTGAGAACAGGCAGGAATAATGAAGGAAAGGCAAATGGTCTGTGATAAAAATTCAGCATGGAATGAAAACACCTTTAATTTAGGTGTCTCCTGCATTTTAATTTATCTCAAAAAATTCAAGAAAATCAGCATGCAGTGGTTAACACAGACCTTCTGGTCCCTAAATACTGTAGATAAAAATTCTGGTAATTGAAATGTGATTGTGTTTATGATATATATTTACACTTTACTGGAAGAATTGCTAATGGAACTGTCGATAGTAAGACAGTGAGTGGATATGATTTTTGCAAAAAAAACTATAGATTGCTGTCATTGGAAACAGTTGCACTTCTTCACTTGTTTAGTATGCTGCTTTGCAGAAGTGGTGTCTTCTCAAACGCACTCCATGAAGTATTAAAATCAGTTAAAAATAACAGAAATATCTCTCTCCCCAGTACTGATCTCTGTGTGAGTTCAATCCAAAACTTACTGAAATTTACAGTCTAGGTTTTTATTTTTGTTTCATTAAGATATTTTTTATATTTGGGACTAGGTATGTATGTTTTATTCCAAAATTACTACTGCAGTTACTTGTGCACATATATATTCTGAGCTGATTGTAACAGTAGTTCTTAGTATGGCTTAATACACATAAATACTTTCAATTCACAGAAATTTGGTAATGATGGACTTAATTCTTAAAGGAAGATCACTTAATAAAAAAAAAATATAGCTGCATACAAATGTATAGCTATGTATTTAAGTGCAAAGCTTCCTCAAGAGAATGCAATAATAAAGGGTAAGAAAGTACTGTAAGGAGAAACAATAGAAATCTCAAGAAAAGAATGCAACCTTAATTCTGTCCTTTTAGTTAGAGGCACTATAAATTTGAATTATGGCTGCATTTGTCCTATGTCCTATCTTTTCTGCTTCTTTAGGTGAAATTTCTCTTCTATATGATTTGAGCATATATGCTTCTTAAATTTCTGAATTGGGACGAACATAGACTTTTTAAAATATTCGTTGTTTGGATGCTCTGAAAATTTTTAGTAAGGAGCATTAATGATGTCAAGTGTCACAAAAATATATGCCTGATTTTCAACTATATGCATGTATTATAAGTTTTAGTATAAAATTCAGACATAATGAACCAAATTATGTAGTCTAAATTAACACTTTTTATAGTGGGGAAACAACATTTTCTGCCATTATACAAATGAAAAGCAAATGAAAATGAATAATGTTTTAAATAAAACAAAGCTTTTCTCTGTCAGAATGTTTTGACTTCACTGAGACTACATTTTTAGGCAGAAAACTATTCCATTCTGTAAAACAATTGCCCACCTCTCACCTAAACTAACCTACGATCCCTTTAGAGAGCAATGTTATGAATAACTTCTGTAGGTGGGCTATTCCAGGCTTATTTCTGCTTTTAGTAGTTCATACCCAGCTGTCTCAGACAGACACATTATTTCCCCAAATGCTGAGGCATAAATCACTACTGATCCTCTGTCTGAGCAAAGGGAGAAATAAGGTATGAAAGAAAGAACTGACAGAAAGATTATCAGGCTTCTTTGATGATTGATATTGCTGCTGAGGAAAAATAAGACCTGCCATCATTGTCACTTTCAACATCAAGGAATTTCTGCAAAATTCCTGTTTGGAGGTGATAATTGGAATACAGTTACTTATACTGGAAATTTATGGAAAGAATTACCTTGCAACCCGATACCATAGGGTGGTTACTTTTGGATCATATATTATACAATGAAAAGAAGGCTATGTCCCATGACAATTAAAAAAAAAAAAAAAAGTTTAAGTAAGCTTTAATATATAAAATGTATAGGATGTAGGAATTAGATTGAGAAGATCTAAAACATGCTTATGTGCAACCCTGCCTTTTTTAAAACTCATATCAATAAAAGGTTCTCTCAGCAGACTGTTAAGACAGTTACTAAGGGACACAGTTCTTGGCTAAGAAAAATACATACCGTGATCCTTGAACCATATCAGTGAATTGAAATAAGGCAATAAAACTGGAATTCACATTATGTTCCTTTAGCTGCCCCAGAGTTTAAGCTTTTTAGACTCCCCTATACTCAATAGAAAGAGATTATAGACTCCCCTATAAGGAGATTCATCCTGTCTGTCCTGTATAGCTCTACTACATGCATAAATTGCACCCAGAGTATTCATTTTACCTTTTAAATATGAGAAGATAAGTTAATAAAGTAACAAGAAGAGACTAGACAAGCAGCACATGCCAGACATCTTCTGCTAAGATATACAGTATTGCTGCAGGAATGTCCTGTCCAGAAGGACTGATCATATGTAATCAGGGAAGAAGAAATTTACAGCCAGTTTAGGAAAACTGGAGGAAATGGTTTCCAATTAAGCTTTACTCTCTAGACTTTAGAAAAAAATTAGTGGTTTAGAGCACTGAATTTTTGAACTCTGGAAATAGCAATAGAATTGCTCTTAGCTAGACAAAAGATTGTATATAGACCATTCTCTTTCCCTACATACTGCAAATACACTTCTTCATTTTCTCACAGTCTGCAAACGATGGGGCATAATGACAAAATAGAAAAAATAAGCAAACAAAAGCACAGTGGTCTGTATCATAAGAGTGTGGGTGAAACTTTTACTGTTGTTAGGCAGGGATCAATGGAAATGACATTCAATACTCAGAATAAACATAAAGAGAGCTCAGTTACTCTTCTGTTAATTTAGTGTAAGTTATTCTTTTCTATAAGGGACTTATTTTTCTTATGTTAATTGGTCTTTCATTATTTTGCAATGTGCACTCAGAGATAAATAGTAATTAAACTGTATGTTCAGTGAGAAGTTTAACTTAAATTGAAAAACATAAAGGTTTTTTTTCTTTACTAGAAAGGAAATACATGAAATTTGAGAAAAGAAACAGAATTTACCTGGCCTGGTTAACCTGAAAATTTATAGAAGGAAAAAAGTATTGCTGAAGTCAGATTTATCACAGCTTGGGTTTTAAGCTGACAGAAACTATTGGTAATATTTGCACATTTATATCTGAACAATGCATATCTTCTCAGAAAAGAAGTTCATAAAAATCCTGTTACACCAAAGAAAGAGTTAAAGCAGAATTTTAGTTCACAACTGATTTAAAATAAGATCTTGATGCCATGGACATTTCAGAAGCTTAAGTTCACTCATGGGAGTGACAATATCATGTCTTATTATCAACAAAACTGGTAAATTGGTAGCCCTGCCAAATTTCAAGGATGTCCAAAAAATCTCATTACTAAGATTTTATTTGCTTGTACATTTCTTAAAATTTAAACAGATTGGCTGAAATTTTGTACACTGAATGTCCTTTGTATAGTGATCTCATTAGTTTATTTCTCATCAATTCACTGAAAGAAATTGAGACATTTGCAGTATTTCATATGAAATACATTCTCGTTGTCTTAAAAGAATGAGTAAACCTCCCTTTGAGAAGCTTCATTGTCCATTTTTAGAGCAGATATTTGAGAAAGTCTGCTATCCCTTGAAAAAAGCATACTCTTATATTAGGAGTGTAAAATAGCATATGTAAGGATTGCACACGCAGTTCTAAATCTGGGACAGAATGTCTGTTTGACTTTAAAGTTTTAACAATTTTTTTACCATTGATGTTGCTGTGGTTTTTCATGAAATATGTAGTTCCTAGAATTTATAGATTGGTCTTCAGGAAGAACTAGACTTTGGGGAACCAATAATTGAGGGGATAGCTGCTTACAGATTTGCAAGATATTATTTTCCTCACACCTAATGATCTTTCAGTAATGTTTAAAAATCATCTGTTAATTTCATAGTTATTTAGTGCCTTATGAGAAATTACCCCCCTGTCTTTATTAAAAACACTACCTTCAGAGAGAAATGTAAATCATTATGCAGCAGTGAGAAGATAATTCATAAAATTAAAAAAAAAATAAAAAAAAAGTAGCAGTCTTATCGTAATTGGTTCAGACTGAATCAATTTTTTAATCTCCTGTGACTACATACCAAGAATAGTTAGCAAGCAAGAAAACACCAAACAGATAGAATTTTCTATTCCTTGTAAGTACCAGAATGTTAAAAAAAGAAAGCTATTTGACAGAGTAGAATCAGTTTCCATTTGGGCAACTTTACATGCTTTGAAATGTGTAGTTAATTTTTTTCATGTTATGAACACTTTTAGAATCAATGGAAAAATTTCACTAATAGAAAACAATCAGCAATCCTTGAGTTTCAAAGAGGTTCCAAACAAAGGTGACAGGTTTTCTATTTACCATTTCTGAAGTTTAGCGTGTTTCAGAAACCCTAGATGAAGCAAATGGCATATAAATTGCTTAAAAAAACAAGTTAATAAAATATCTTAATATAGATTCAATCAGATGTAAATTGTATACCTTCAAAGGTAAAAAAACATGTTTCTATGATGAAGTTCCCACAAAACATTGTGTCAGTTTTATATCAAGACAATTTTTACCCACAAACTTGTTGAAAATATGACTTATGCTGTTTCAAAGAAGCTAATGAATTTCTTAATATTGTGCTGTATTTGGTATATTATAAATACATGCTGTACAGGAGATTTTTATATGCATATATACACATTATAAATATTAAATTGTTGATATATGTGCATATGTATATGATTTAATTCGGTAGTTTTTCTTCCAAAACAAAATTCTCTTCCTACTTTCATCTCTGCCTTTCTTGCTTTTTCTCTCTTTCTAGGTTTTCTTTAAGCCAAGCTTTGAGTCTTTAATCCAGATCATATTGCTAATGTCTGACAAGTGGAAAAGGTTTTACAACTCTTACTTGAATTTTAGGAAGATTATAATTTACTGGGTTCAATTCTTCTTTAATAAGGATTTATTTATTTAATATGAAACCTATTTTACTCTAAAATTGAGAATTTTGTCAACTTTTGATTTTAACTGATTTTTTTAATTCTACTTTCCAGGGGACTTTTATGTTCACAAGTAGCATCTACAGCTCTTTCAACTATCTAAATGTGGGGTTATACCTTTTGCAAAGATTTCACTTTGCTCTATTGCACAGTGGAATAGTGCTACCTTTACATACGACCTATCTAAAATATGTATTTTTGTCATTTGACTTCAAAGGAGTGGAGGATCATAAATGACTTTTACAAACTGAAGCACAGAGAGCAGAAGTGTGGTGGTCATTGCAGAACAAGATTAGATCTCAGGACTGCAATTCACAGACCATTCTATTTTAAGGTACATTGCCCAATTCCCTCTAAAATACCATTTGTTCTGAGGATTTAGCCAGGGCAGCACAACACTGACAGAGGAGGACTGGCATATGAGAAGGAAAATGAGATTTTTCAGTCATTTTCTGTACGATTTATTAGCATTAGGGGTGTGTTTCTGTAATTATGGTCTTTAAATGCATTAATACCATCTATGTTTTAAGGGTGTTAATAACTTCAATGAAACTGAACAATTGCTTAAAGTTATACATAAATTTATATCTCTGAAGCATCAGATCCCTGATCATATTTAATATTAAAGTTAACTCATTCTAATAACAAGTTAACTAACTTGAAGTTAGTTAGGGCAGCAGTCAAAACAACCTTGTGCAGAAAAATGCAAACTTCTTCCAAGAAATAAAACAATAAAGAACACCAAAGAACTAGTGGAAATTTTGTACAAACTTAACTTTCTAGGCCGTGCTTTTGGAATTAAAATTACTTTTGATAAAAAGTTCAGTTTTGTGGAAGCCTGCAATTATAGTAGATGATATAGTAGATGAGTTTAAAACAGGCCTCATATTAAACGTACAGAATGCATTTTGGTTTTAGGTGCAAAGGAAAAGCATGGAAAGCTTTTCTGAGGCTGATTGATTGGTTCATACAGTTGAATCTGAAACAAGAATTTGATCACTGAACCTCCCTATGTACCAAACCAGCTAAACTGCAGTATTGTTGCATGGGAGGAAATGTTTGTGTAAGCAGAGCAGTTGCCAGTTGATATTCACATCACAGTTTTGATGTTCAGAAAGTGTACAGAAGGTGAAGAATGCTACCAAATGTGCAACAGAGGCTGTCACTGAACATGAACATTCTGAATTTTCACACCAGTTCTATCTGCCTAGATTGAAAACTACATGTGTGTATGGGTGCGTTCATCACTTTCATGAGGTTCTCTTAAACTTTCCTGATTGTGACAGGTGAATTATAAGGCATGCAATAAAAACATCACCTCCCTACAGCCAGAGTGCAGGGCTTGGTGGCCAGCTGGGTGCTGCAAAGGAGTCTATCCATCAAACAGCACCTGGACTAGGGAATTGGTGCACTTGGACTTGGCTACCAACTGATGTTTAGTCTTATCCTGCTTTACCAATGTGTTTTACAGGTGCTTGGCTTTTGTCCTAAAAGCCAAAGTAAACGAAATCTGTATCATCTGTGAGATGAAATACAAATTGTCATATGGGCAAAAAAATGAGATACTAAAAGGCTTTAATTTTTCTTCTCCAGTGTTTTTCATTATGCTCCATGGACTTGGCATTTCATGGTGAACTTCAATAGAGGGAATATCGTGGGGTTCTTCCCAGATTCCCTCCACCCTCCTCACTATGATCCATTGAAACATATATGCTCAGATCAAAAGATAAACAGCAAAAAAACAGCTGCAACAATTTAACTTATCCCTCTGTTTTCCCTGCTGGGTAGTAAGATTGTTTGTTAAAGAGTTTCGAGTTGTAAAAATATGTCTTTCTTAAGAAAACAAAACATTTCATGTTTCTGAGCTAAGGAAAAACACTCGTTTGACCTTGGAAATTGGGGGGGAAAAAAAAAAGCAAACAGTTTTGTTGCAAATTTTTAAATATTTTGTTTTGATGATGATTTCTTCTAGTTCACGTATTTTACATTTAAAAAAAAAGAGCTGATTACAAAATAAGGAATAGAAACTACAGTTTCAGAGTGTTAAAATAAAGTATTTCTCAGATAAATAAATTCTTCGTTCTTATGTTTTAATTTCAAACACATTTCTGGTACATTATCTGTGGCAACCCGCTCTTGTAAAGTATTCTGATACAGGGTTCTACTGAAAATTTTTATCTAACTTTTCTGTTAAGTATGGATAATACATGTTTCTCCCGAAGTACGCTTTCAAGAATTGTTATCCATATGAAAATTTGTGTTCTGTATACACTCGGAACCAAATCTTTTTCAACTATTCAACAAATGATTAGATAACATTGCTCTGAATATTTAAAAAATGCTCCATTGACACAGGTCACATTAAAATTTTCCATTTCCTATATAAACACTGAGAATGAACACTTCAAATAACCAGGATTCATCTTCTAGCTTCAAGGTGAAATAGCAGCTGTCCCAGACATTAGTAATTCCTAAAAAGCAACTGATTACGCTTAGCTTTTATTTAAAACATGGAACTTCTTGTCAGTCACATTTAGGCCCTGCTGCCAGAGAAGAGGCAGAATAAATGTTCCTTATCAAATAGGTAAAAGAAAAACAAAAGCTTTAAAAGCTTGATAAAAAAAAAATAAAAGGGGGGGGGGGAACAGGTTTCTGTATACAATGAGTGAGTTTTGGTTTAGGGTTGCCAGTTTTCAATCAGAAGCATTGTCAGGTCATTGAACCCCTGAGAAGTATGGGGTTTTTTTTTGTCTCAATATTTCTCCTGTTATAGTTTATACAAGGAAATAGGTCAGAGAACTAAAAATTCCAGCTAGTGTGCAGAAGTGTGCTTTTGTTATGTTTGCATTTTTCTGACACAATCTGGTTCCAGTGAGTAAGGAATCTGTATGAGAACAGAGGTCACTAAATCTACAGCAGTTTTCAGTTGTTTCATGTGTTTGTCAGAAATTGGGTTACCTAAGAAATAAATGGGAAGAAAATAATCTTCTTGACAGGTCATCCTTACTTTTTTGAATACTTCTCTTGAGCTATTTTTTTGTGTGTCTGCATCACAGTACTACTTCAAATATGAATATTGGGATTTAAAAATCAACGGGGGAGTAAAAATTGCATAAAGTCAAATGCAGACTTAAAGCACAAGAAAGGTTTGTTTAACATCATCTGAAGTTCACTGTCTATAAAGTTACCATTGGCTATCCAATACTTTCCATCAATCTTTATCAAACTGTATGTGTCACTAATAAACACAGTATAAAATCATCAATTCCCACTAGGAAGAACTCATCACAGACTTAGTATAGATTTATAATAATATTCACTACAATTTATAATAAGTGAGGAAAAGAGCCTTGTGTCTGAAAGTCTACATCTTGTAGGTGTTCTATATTTAAGCATTGATGTGAAGGGGTGTCATGACTAAGGAAGAAACCCTGCTAAAGAAACATGGTCTGTGTTTCGATTACAGTTCAGATACAGGTCATTTCTTACACAAGGACAGATGATATTAGATCAGATTTTAGGGGAATCATTCACCCTGTCTGATCACAGCTTTTAACTTTCAGAAAGATTCAAGAATTGTCTAAAGTGACCTTTGGCTATTTGTAAGAAAAAAGGAGAGAAGGAGGAAGGAGAAAGAGAGAATTATTGTTCCAGTTACATATCAAAAATAGGGTGGATGTTTCTTCTTACAGAAGTAACAGGAATACAAAAATGGAAACAGAGATTCCCTGGCATTACAGCACAAAACCAGAAATCTACAGATCTGTGAATTTATATTATAGCTTGATGTGCAAAACTAGACAGACAAAAAAGATATAGTTACTGTATTATTCAGCAGCAAATGAAGGAAAAGAGGGGAAAAAATTATTTAATCTTGCTTCAGATTAGGTGAGATTATTTAATCTCATTTTCAGATTAGACGGGAAACAAAATTGTTCAGTTTGTGTGAGGCATCAAGCTTTTGGGGGGACGTATACTCACTCACTTTAGTGGGAAGTGACCTTCTAGGCCTATTGAACGCTGGCTGCTGATGATTTTGTCATACTTGAGCATAACTGCTTACCCTCTGTGTTTTAAGGAGAGTTTGTAGGAACTCATGGGAATATATTTCTTTTCAATACTTTCCAGCATAAAATGTTTGTTTAGAAAACATTTTCTGGAGTAATAATTGCTTTGTTATTTTGAGTTTTAACTTACTGAATACCCAGAAAAAGAGAAAGCATTGTATATTTTTCAATGCAGCAGAAGACACATCATTTTCCCTACCTTAGACAAATTACCTGCAGATAAAAAATTGTTCTGGAAGAAACAAAGAGGATTGATACTGGACTTCTTTGTTGGTGGTGAGAACTTGGTGGTGCACTAGCTCATCTCAAACTCCAGTGAAAAGATGGTGAATTCTTTTTTAAGGGATAGTAGGAGCAACAGCAATGCAATAGGGGGAAAAAGTAAACTATATTGTGCTTGCTCTTCCTACTTCTGATTCCATAGAAATCTGCTGTAGATGACAAACTGACTCAATAACCAAA
The DNA here is from genome assembly GCF_037157495.1 of Lathamus discolor. NCBI lineage: Eukaryota > Metazoa > Chordata > Aves > Psittaciformes > Psittacidae > Lathamus > Lathamus discolor. The sequence goes on from NC_088909.1 coordinate 69,699,926, forward strand.
ACATGCAGTGAAATAGCTGTGTTCCAGGTGTACACCACTAGTTTGTTAAAAGCTGAGCTTTCTGCAGACCATACCTTTAACAGCTGCTTTACTGCTGTGGTGTTGAGAGGTCATGTTTTCTTTCCTTCACAGAATGCATTTGCCTTCTTTCATACCCTGCTGTGAAGGCATGACAGACTAGAAAGACAACATTAGGCAAAAGTTTTGTCAGTTTTTGAGCTGAATTCGGGTTTAGATTTGAGGCATCCAGACAAACATTCAAAGGGTTTGGTTTAAAATGTCAAAGTGTAACATCAGCAACAGCCAGGATAAAGAGTCTTAAGCTTACCCTTAATTCTCAGGTTATTTATTTGGATACCAAGAGTTTGAGATATTTGATTATTATTATTATTATTATTACAGATATTCTGCTGGGAATCTTACAAATGTTTAGAAAATATGGTGTTACAGGCTTGATACTTTTTTTGCCATGTAATTTGGTTTCCCAGGAGAGTTGGTGTGTCATTTTTAGGAAATCCAATTTTATATTCTACATGTTGGCCATGTTCTATATGTCCAACAAATATATATATATATATATATTTAAATAATTCCACAGGATTTCCTTGGAAAATGATTCTTATGATTTATTTTAACATGACGTAGTTAAAATGTTTTATACATACTGCATGAATACACAGTACATTTGTGTTTTTTCTGAGCAGTAAAAATTATTCTGAGTAGTTTGTGTGAGCTGATTACACCAGAGTTTCCAATTAAGAGACCTGCATGTGTATGTAACATACTACAAATGAAACTTGGGAGGCCTGAATTTATAATTTTAGCTGTTGCTGACATTATATTACAGTAGTTAGAACTGCAAAGAACTGTGAAGTGATTAACTGATGGTGGGAAGCATGACATTTATTTAAATCTAGTACTCTATTCGCAGTTGCCTTGCCGAAAGACTTTGATGCATATGCCAAGGTTATAATAATAACATTCTTAAGGTCCATTTACTACAAGGCTGAGCAGTCACAGCTCCTGTTCAGTTTGCACCAAACTCAGTTTTTTTACTAGCAATGAGAAAATCGATGTTGCTGACCCTAAGAATAGAGAGTCCTGCTAATGGCTCACAGGTGTTTTCATTAGTCTTAAAACAGAGAGGCTGTTCAAAGACTGGCAGTCATAGGCTGCAGGTACATAATGTGAAATTTGGTATGTGCAACAGATGCTGTAAGTTAAGGTGAATAAGTGTAAGTGTACACAAACATGGAACAAAATTTGAAAAATGTATCAAGTTGTGCAAAAAAAGTTGACAGTTGATTATTTAGCTATACTTGCAGAAAGGATGAGACTATCATTTCCTGTTTGATCCGTGCCAGATTAAATTACCTTGGAAGTCCCAGAAACTAAAGAAAATAAAAACGAAGAAAGACATCAAGCATTATGCTTGTCAATGGGTCCAGTATTACAATGAGTTCATAGAATCATAGAATCATAGGATAGTTAGGGTTGGAAAGGACCTTAGGATCATCTAGTTCCAACCCCCCTGCCATGTGCTGGGACACCTCACACTAAACCATCCCACACAAGGCTTCATCCAACCTGGCCTTGAACACTGCCAGGGATGGAGCAATCACAAATTCCTTGAGCAGCACATTCCAGTGCCTCACTACCCTAACAGGAAAGATTTTCCTCCTTATATCCAATCTAAACTTACCCTGTTTAAGTTTTAACCCATTACCCCTTGTCCTGTCACTACAGTCCCTGACAAAGAGTCCCTCCCCAGCATCCTTATAGGCCCCCTTCAGGTACTGGAAGGCTGCTATAAGGTCCCGACGCAGCCTTCCCTTCTCCAGTCTGAACAGCCCCAACTTCCTCAGCCTGTCTTCATACGGGAGGTGCTCCAGTCCCCTGATCATCCTCGTGGCCCTCCTCTGGTCTTCTTCCAGCAGTTCCATGTCCTTTTTATGTTGAGGACACCAGAACTGCACACAATACTCCAGGTGAGGTCTCACAAGAGCAGAGTAGAGGGGCAGGATCACCACCTTTGACCTGCTGGTCACGCTCCTTTTGATGCAGCCCAGGATACGGTTGGCTTTCTGGGCTGCAAGCGCACTCTGAAGCCGGCTCATGTTCATTTCCTCATCGACCAACACCCCCAAGTCCTTCTCTGCAGGGCCGCTCTGAATCTCTTCTTTGCCCAGTCTGTAGCTATGCCTGGGATTGTTCCCACCCAGGTGTAGGACCTTGCACTTGTCGTGGTTGAACTTCATAAGGTTGCCATCAGCCCACCTCACAAGCCTGTCGAGGTCCCTCTGGATGGCATCCCTTCCCTCCAGCATATCAACCGGACCACACAGCTTGGTGTCATCGGCAAACTTGCTGAGGGCGCACTCAATCCCACTGTCCATGTCAGCGACAAAGATGTTAAACAAGACCGGTCCCAACACCGATCCCTGAGGGACACCACTCATTACTGGTCTCCAGCCAGATATCGAGCCATTGACCACAACTCTTTGCATGCGGCCATCCAGCCAGACCTTTATCCACTGAGTGACCCACCTATCAGATTGATGTCTCTCGAGTTTAGAGACAAGGATGTCATGTGGGATGGTGTCAAGTGCTTTGCACAAGTCCAGGTAGATGACATCAACTGCTCTGCCCCTGTCCATCAGCTCCATAGCCCCATCATAGAAGGCCACCAAATTGGTCAGGCAGGATTTCCCCTTAGTGAAGCCATGCTGGCTGTCCCCAAGCACCTTGTTGTTTTTCATGTGCCTTAGCATGCTGTCCAGGAGAATGTGCTCCAAGATTTTGCCAGGCACAGAGGTGAGACTGACTGGTCTGTAATTCCCTGGGTCTTCCATTTTCCCCTTCTTGAAAATGGGGGTTAAATTTCCCTTTTCCAGTCGTCGGGAACTTCACCTGACTGCCATGATTTTTCAAATCTGATGGCCAGTGGCTTAGCAACTTCATTCGCCAGCTCCTTCAGGACCCGCGGATGGATTCCATCAGGTCCCACGGACTTGTGTGCATTCAGATTTTGAAGATGGTCTCGAACCAGATCCTCTCCTACAGTGGGCCCAAGGTCTTCATTCTTACAGTCCCTGCATCTACTTTCTAAGACCTGGGTGATGCAGTCAGAGCCTTTGCCAGTGAAGACCGAGGTGAAGAAGTCATTCAGAACCTCAGCCTTCTCCAAATCCAGGGTAGCCAGTTCTCCCTAAAGCTTCCTCAGGAGGCCTATGTTGTCCCTAGTCTGTTTTTTTGTTTGCTACGTACCTGTAGAATCCCTTCCTGTTATCCTTAACATCCCTGGCTAGGTTTAATTCTAACTGGGCCTTAGCCTTCCTAACCTGGTCCCTAGCTTCCCGGACAACATCCCTGTACTCTACCCAGGCCGCCTGTCCTTCCTTCCACTTTTTATAAGCCTCTTTTTCCTTTGAATTTTCCTCAGCAGCTCCTTATCCATCCAAGGAGGTCTCCTGTCCCTCCTGCTGCACTTCCTTCTAGTTGGGATGCAGCACTCCTGAGCTTGTAGCAGGTGATCCTTGAATATCAACCAAGAGTCTTGGGCCCCCCTGCCCTCTAGGGCTATATCCCATGGAACCTTACTAAGCAGGTTCCTAAGGAGGCCAAAGTCTGCTCTCTTGAAGTCCAGGGCAGTGAGCTTGCTGCACGCTCTTCTCACTGTCCTGAGGATCTTGAACTCGACCATCTCGTGATCGCTGCATCCAAGGCTGCCCTGGAGCATCACATTTCCAACAAGCCCTTCCCTGTTGGTGAGCACGAGGTCAAGCATGGCACCTCTCCTTATCGGCTCCTCTATTACTTGCAGAAGGAAGTTGTCTTCCACACAATCAAGGAACCTCCTGGACTGCTTGTGCCGGGCCGTGCCGTCGTTCCAACAGATGTCAGGGTGGTTGAAATCCCCCATGAGAACAAGGGCCTGCAAGCGTGAGGCTTTTCCTATCTGTCTGCAGAGTGCTTTATCCACAGGTTCTCCTTGATCAGGCGGCCTGTAGCAGATCCCCACAGTAATGTCTCCCACGGCTGTTTTCCCTTTAACCCTGACCCACAAACTCTCTGTTGACTGCTCACCTGTCCCCAGACAGAGTTCCATACTCTCCAGCCTATCCCTAACATAAATGGCAACTCCCCCTCCCCGCCTGCCGGGCCTGTCCTTTCTAAAGAGCCTGTAACCTTCCATTCCAACACTCCAGTCATAGGAGCCATCCCACCATGTTTCTGTGATGCCTATTATATCATACCCCCATAGATGTGCACACATCTCTAATTCCTCTTGTTTGTTCCCCATGCTACGGGCGTTTGTATAGAGGCATCTGAGACGAGCTCCAATTGAAGCCGGCTCGTTGGCTGTAGCAGCTGGAATATATCTACATTGTTCCGAGCATTTATTATAGGTGTTGGCAACTGACTGGGTGTGTTGGGATGGAATGATGCCCCCCTCAAAATTGCCTTATTTTATACTGCTTATCCTGAATTTCCAAATATCCCCCTCTTAGGAAACCCCAAATAAGTCTGGCTTAAAAATACTTATAAATATTTATAAATAACTAATTTGTTGTCTGTTTCAACTTATAACTTCTGACATTAGATTTTTGATCTTTATCCATAACCTAGAAGGCTAACAGCTTGTTATATTCTTAAGCAATGGTTGTAATACAACAGATTGCTTTTTTAACATTCTGTATGAATCTGCAGTTTAAAAACACCTCAGTGCATTACAGCACTAGTGATAAGATGACAGTGAGTTGACAAAGAGTTTGTAATGCTCATGTGTATGTAACCTGCAGTCTTGCACAATGAAGATATGTGGAAAAAGACATAACAGTGTGGTAGCTCACCAAAGCTAATACAGCAATAAGTTTATTGTGAGTTTCAAGACACTTAGGGTCTTCTCAATGATGCCTCTGAGCACATTCACAGTGGTGGTTTCCCTATCTCTAAATCTCTCTTACGTGGGCCTGTCTCACCCTATGTCCCACTGTGGTGCGAGGAGATGGCTTACTGAAAGTGACTATTGTTAGATGTTTTTGTTGCATGACTGAAACTCTTAAAGAGAATAATTATTTTAAGCAGTTTGTACTTTAGGCAATTTTGTACTTTGTATATTAACATATTTGTTTACAGGTGTATTTCTACAAAGAAGAGTCGCTCTCAACATCTCTGTGTTAACAAATACCTGTTCAGTAAGCATTCACAAACAGGAAGCATAAAAAAGTCTTGGACATAATGAGCACATAACCAAAAATGAAATGCCTGTTTACTCAGTATTCCCAAAGAGCTGCCAAAATGATAGAAATTCATGCACATGGTATTCAAAATTAATGCAATTCTACAGCATTCAACCAGAGACAAAGAGAGTTTAGGTAGGAATAATTATGCTCCGTTTTGTTGAGGTTTCAGAGGTATTCACTTCTCTTGGCTGTTCTGCCAGATCAGATAAACTGAGGATGTACTTATAACTATAAACTGAAGATGATCTTATAAAATAAGCCTTATCTTTAGATTCTTAGACTAGAGAGATTTGGATGAGCTTTGAATGGACATTTAACCTCACCAGACATCTGAATCTAAGCAAATTGCTGAATCTTTTCGGGGTTACATATGACCACATAAGAGTATGGGCACAGGAACTTTTGGATTAACAGAGGTAACTTCTAATATTTAAACCAATTTATCAACATCTCAGGAAACTGAGAAGTGGCACATCTTTTCTAGAAATACTAACCTGACTACACAGCAAAGTTATCTGTTGTTAAGGGGTGTGTTGAATCTTAGGGAGTTCTTGTACATGCTTACAATATCTAGGAGCTGTTTTGCAGATTCTTTTTTCCAAATATAAACTATTTTAAGAAGAAAAATTCTGTCAGATTTTTAATCCTAAATATTTTTATACTACAGGTACTCTAGAACATAGGTGTCACTGAGACTGAACTGATTTGAGCTGAGTCAACAAACTATTGTCTATTTTTATAATACCGTAAATGCGATTTCATTACTTACATATTGTTGATTTAACTGCAGTTTAATTAAACTGCTTTCCTACATGCTGTTAACCACAATGTGATTTCAAGTGCAAATATAAATTCAAAAGGTCATCCACAATCACCGCATCAAAGCATAAAACCAGATAGTGTAAGTTAGTGATGGATAACAACTGACAAGTTTTCAGAAATTTGCCAAAGGTTGGGTTTGGCTGACTGCTCATAGAAGACGTAGCTGATCTGAGTGAGAGCGAGGTTAGTGCAACTGAAAATGCTTCTGAAAAATCTTGTCCTTAATTTATTTAATGTGTTAAAATAACACGAAATAAATGTAAGTAAAAAAAAAACAATAAAAAATTTGGCTTTTGAAAGAATGTTAGTTGGCTAGAAATAGGAAACAAAAAAAATAAGAGAAGTTAAACTGTGAATATCAGTCATCTAACTACATTCTAATTGTGCTAAATCATACACTATATAATTAGTGTAAGAGTGCATATTTTAATGGTACTATCACAATTATAGGGTGATATAGTTGTGTATTATAACAACTAATGTTATGAACATGATTGACAAACATGATTCATACTTTTGCTGCATACTCCAATAAATGTTTTCTGGAAAACAAAAATATGTGATTTTCAGCAAGCAGTACCATAATTCAGAAGCCTGCTATAAACCAGAAGATAGTCACAAACATACTTTGTGAATACTGAAGAGTGAAGGCACTCATTTTTTAAAAAAAACTCATTATTTCTTAAATTACCTATTTCTTCAAAGTATTTGAGACACATTGCAGCTGGAGACCAATGTCTATAAATCAGAAAGAATTTTACTCAAAAGTTCCAAATGAGTTTTTTATTTCAATGTCATCAGCTTTTTAATAATGTGAACATCATATACAGAAACCTGTAACCAAATAAACTTTGAAAATATTTACAATTTCATCTTAATTAGAAAGCATAACAATTCCTGTTTCTATGGGTTAATGCTTTGAATTCTTTGATTAGCTTCTGTTTTATATTAATAAAATTAAAAAGATATCTTCTAAAGAAAAAAGGCCCATAATGAAACATATATGAAATGTCCTATTCATGTTAGCATCAGAAGTGTTCCTTGGCATAGTTCTAGCCCTTTTTTTAAGTTAATGAGTTGGTCTTATAAGTTACTGCAGTCTTCAGTTACTTCATAGCATGAATACTTATGTAATATTGTTATCAAAAGTTCTTCATTGACATCCACCTTTCTTAGAGCAGTGTCCAGAGGTTTAGTTTTAGCATAAAAAGGTGAGAAAATAGTATTCCTACTTCTGTCAGACAATGTCACACATCTGGTAAACTTTGTCAGGCTTTTTGCCTTCTTTACAGTAAGGGAAATATTGGAGTAAGAAACAGGAAATGTCACCAGATTTTTGGGAACAAGCTGAATTGCTTCTTTGTGGTATATAAAGAAGACTAAAAGAGTTTTGGAAAGCACAGGCATGTTTTTTAAAGTGCACCTTTCCTATGTGACTTACTGACTTGCTAATTTTTAGACTACTATAGTGGATTCTCCTCTCCCCAGAACCTTCAAAGAGTATTATTATGATTATTTCTTTAAAGCAAAAGAATAATTTGGTGAAATATTGTACCTTCCATTTTATACACAGGATCTGATAACTGTACTGCAGATGCTGGCTGTGGATACATTAATGTTATACTTTTCCTCCATCACGCTTATAAGTTCTGTTTACTTGAGCCTGCTTGCCTACAGATACTAAGTAGATTTGAAAGTGGGATTGATTTGTGGATTTAGTACATAAATCTGTAGCAGTCACAAGTATTTTTTTCTCTACTGTTAACCATAAGGGTGGGGAACTTGTGATCCAAAGGTTAGATACAGCCCATGACTGTATTTCCACAGGCCCATTTCTATCTCTTTTTATGCACATCTATTGGCAGTTACTGGAGCATGTGCTAGTGACTGTAAAATATCTTTGAAAGCAGGGAGAGGGTTCCACTCCCCACCCTCTGATAGTATCAAAATTAGTATTGAATGTTAAAGGAGAAATAGAAAAAAAACAATGCCATTAGTGGAAGAGGATCAAATTACAGTGAACTTCCCTCCTGGGTTCACTGCCCGAAATAATGACTTTATTTGGAACAAAATTATTAAAAAGTGGCACTTTAAAATATGCCCTGTGTCTACTTTGGAGTCAAGTGGAAGCAGTGCTCTGTGGAATGATGGGGTGGTTGGAGTGGATGTATTTGAGGATCAGAGATATGGTTTAAGGTAAGCATTGAGTGTTCTTTGTGAACTGAAAAATGTAATCAGTAAGGAAGCTTCCAGGATATTTGAACCCATTCTCAGAAGTCGTACAATCTATTTTCAGTAGAAGCAGCAATCTGTCAGAGGGACAATGCAGTCTGAGCCTCACCTGGACACTGTCTCTGAGGTGGGTAGCCATGCATACTTTACAACTGCTGCAAGCAACTTCACAGAGATTCTTTCTATGCCTACATGATTCTTTCTTACATGAACCTTTCTGTTGCATTCTTAAAAGAAATACGGTCTGCCAGCTGGGTGCCTCAGAACAATTTTGGCAACAACTCATGAGTAGTTTGTGAGCATTTTCCTTCACTCGTAGAACTACTTTGTGAGGCAAATAGAGCGCAAGTAGGCTAACTGCAGATAAAGTTTGTGTTTTATTGTGAGAATTCTTTGAAACATCAGTGAAATTATCTGTAAAACACCACAGGCTGGCATTCTTCCAGGCAATATTTTGATCTAGTATAGAGCAAGCTAAATTTAAGAAATAAAAAAGAAAATCAATCTTTTGTTATTTGCCTGGACATCTAAGCATGACTTGCCCCTGTACTATCAGTGCTGCTAAAGGGTCACATCAAACTTTCCTACTTGCTCCTGATTTGTATCTGTTCTTTTGTGAAAATGTTAAGAGATATCCACAACACAATAAAAGAAAAATACATTAGCCTTATAATTCCAAGAAATTGAAGAACAACGTGCATAATTCAGTGTTTGGTTGAGTCTTTCCCATTTTTTCTTAACTTGTTTGCATGCTGTTTTGCTAGCCAATGATCCTGAGAGAGATAAGAAAGGCTTAAGACATCTTAAACTTTTTTCTGGAAAGATTGTTGTCCTGGGGAATGTTGTTGCTGTTCAGGTCAGGCTGGGTGTCAGCGAGTGATGAGCAATTGTGCTGTGCATCACTTGTGTTTTCTGAGCTTTCTTTTTTTTTTTTCCTGTTGTTTCTGTTATTATTATCAGCATTGTTATTGTTGTATTATGTTTATATTACCACTATATTTTACTTTATTTAAATTATTAAACTGTTCTTATCTCAATCCAGATGCTTTACATTCTTATGATTCTCCGCCCTATCCCACCCAGGGATGGGGGGAAGAGTAGAAGAGAGCACCTACAGAGTGCTGAGTTACAGACTGGGTTTAAACCATGACAATCATAAAGATCAGTCAGATAATTGCTTGTCTGGAGTAGAATTCATTGAGTTTAATTAAAAACAAGATTAAAAACTGTAAGTACAGTGTCATTTTTAATCATATGTCTCACTCATTTATACATTTTCAGGAGTTTACAAATCCAAGATGAGGTCTCTGCTGTGAGTTCTATTGTATTCATTGATTTAGAATAATAATCTTGGGATGCATCTGTCCTTGGGCATTTAGAAACATTAACAGTCTGATATCTTTTTGCTTGAACACGCAGGTCCTGAAACTTAACATATTTATTCCAGTAGGTCTGCTAATGGTTCGTCTTACATTAACCTGCTGTGGACAGTGGACAGATGGCTATCTTCTGCTTTATTTCTGGATGTCGCTAAAAGTATGTCCCACCTCCTGAATAGACTCAGAGCTCTAACTTTAACCCCAGTCACGCTGTGGTAAAGCCAAAATAAGCAGTCTTGTCAGATCAGGACACATAGGATTTGGGGACTGCGTATAGCATTAAAATACAAGTGAGCTCTAAAGCAGTGAAAGTAGTAGCAGTCTGGATAGAGCAGAGCATCGGTCACAACATGCGAGTTGACTCAGCAAAGAAGTTACCTTTGCTGTACTTCACACAGAAATTTCACAAACGCAGCCAAGCTCTCACTTGTTAGCTGCTCTGTGGTAACTGTTTGCAGCTGCAGAGTAATTCAGTTCAGCTTGACTGGGATCAGTCAGCTTAGACCATGTCTTATTTGCATGGGCAGAGAGCAGGCGGAATGGTGGTTGCTGTGGCTTGGCTGATGTGAGCTACACATTGTCTCACACCTCAGTTATCAAAATGTACTGAACGCTGTTGTAGTTTATGTGATTTTCTGTAGCTAGATCTTTTCCCCTACTAACTTTTGGGCTGTATAAAGATGTCTTCTAAAATAACTGCCTTTATGTAGCATTGCACAAGGTCTGACTAATTAAAATGCAATTACCAATTTTCTCACCCTGATGACTGCATTCACTTTTTATTAACTAGTTCAAAAAAATGTACTGGAAAAACAAAGAAGATGCGATAAAAACATTAAGAGGAGAGATATGATGGAAGCAGAAATCTAAAAATTTGTTGGTTTAAGCTGGAAATTAAATTCCTTAGTAAGAAAGACATTCAGATAAGTAGGATAAAAAAGATCAAAAGAAGGTCAATACAGCAATGACATTTTATTTTCTCAGAATACAAAACCTAATGCACTTTCAATGAATTAAAATGCAAAATATATATATATTTCAGTATAGTTTTAGGTGACAACTTTATATTCTGTGAAATTCGTTGCCACAGGAAGCTTATTACATAAGTATTTGCAGAATTGTGAGCTGGATTAAGACTAGCTTTGATGAAATGACAGGAATTATATTCTTCTTGCTTTAATTCAGAATCTGAGTGCCTCAACTCTGGAGAAAGCTTTTTTCCTGTGATACACGAACGTGAAACTAGTTATCTGTTGTTAAGCGCATACCTTTCCCTCAGATATTTACAATTAGTTTGAGACCACCAGATCACATGAAACACTGTTTTGTTGAGGTTGTTGACAGATTCACTATTCCTAAATCATTTAAATAACAAAGTCAGAAATAACTTGTAGTACAGCCCAGTAAAATAATTGATTAAAATATTTAATAAGCTTGTGTGCAAGATAGAACTCTAGATGGAGCAGTTCCCTTTGTTTGAACTTGCTTTGCTGGGCGGATAATGATTTCACTAAGTTAGCAACTATTAGACAAGTGACTGGCAGAAATATGATAACAGAGTTCTGATGAAACGTTAAAACTTAGACTGGACTTCCATAGTAAGAAGCTTGTGTATTAGTATAGGAAGAAAACCTGCAGTGAATGCTCATGTTCCCAAATTTATTATCTGAAATAATGGCAAAATATATTTCATGAAATTACAAGACTGTATAATGGAGCAAAAATTTATTCAGTATTTCTCATCAACCTTCTTGGCTATATGATTTGCTCTAATGGCAAAACAACATTTAGAAAAGAGGAATATGGAATAGGTCTAGCTAAATACTGGCGTTATGGGAAATAAAATGCTGTGTCATCTGTCAGCGGTATAGCTGTTACCAGATTCATTTAAAGTGCCTTAAACCCCTGCTTATTGCACTTTCAGGTGTCCTGTCTCATGGGAGAAAGGTAGAGGGTTGCCAGTGGCCAGGCTGCCCTCTCTAAGTCCTCATTCACAATCAAGATGACCAGGAAAATAACTCAAAGCATTCTGCTTGGACTTCTGAAACCACCACGAGAAGCATGTTCAGCCATTGAGCACCATGAATGCTACCAGTTTTCCCTCACCTGCACCTTCTCTAGAGTTTTCTAGGACAGTACACCTCCTTAGCCTACTTCCAGAGAAATAGTCCCACTCACTCCATTTCCTTCCCCTCCTCCCTGCCCCCCAAATATTTGTAACAGTCCACTCACTGCAACGTCACTGCAAACTTAAAGATGAAAACTACAGAAAACCCCCAACTAGCAAGAGTAATTTCCTTTCTCCAAGCAAAGGAGAATTGAAAGAGTAGATTCATCTTATGCTCCCTTCCCTAATTAAATGTCCCTTCCAGAAAACTGTATGCAAAACAAATGGCCTTTCATACCTGATCTCCCAAAACCAGAGTGAATGCTTGAGGTAAAGCTGAGCACATTAGCTTAATTCTCCTTCCTTTTGGAATGAGACTTCAAAGAAAGCAGGCCCTGGAGTCCTGCCTTTTCTTAATGGCCATTCCTCATTTTGAAACTATCCTGAAGCTACCTAAGCAAAATAATAACTAATGTGTACAAAGACTAGATGATGGGAAGTTAAAATCATGTATTCCATAGAATATACAACTCTTTGAACACATATCATATGACAAGTTCTGTTAGTGGAAACTAAAAAGAGATTACTAGATTAGAAGACTTTACGCATTTCTTACATCTGTTTTAACAGCTTGTGACTTTCTGTAGTCCCCTAGTTCTCCATCATATACTACTGAGTATCGTAATGTTATAATAAACCTGGAAGCAACTTCAAGACTCAGTATTCTATCAGAATTTATTTCAATATTTTTCATCAAGCAGTGTAAATGTGTATCTAATGTAGCACTGACTTTCTTCAGTAATGTTGCCTCCTAAATTCTCATGCTAATTGCCTTACTTTATGACTTTTTTGTAATGTAATTTCCTAACATTTAATTTATTAGAGAAAGGTAGAGGATTGCATGCATTTTTCCTGCTGTTTTTCCCCTTAAGTTTCCATCTTCTCTCTGTCCCATTCCATCCTGACAATCAAATTATACATATTCTCTACATTCTTCGGAACTTGTTTATACAGAAAAAAAAAAATAATTGACTGTTAAATGAGAAGGTAGACTAGGGTGCATAAAAATGACATATTAATATTCTTTTTTGATGGTTTAAGCCAATTGGCTTTCATTCCATCCTGCTTGTCAGCACACTACAGGCATGTATTCATAGGCTGTTAATTAATGCTCCTCCAAGATTTTTCTCCTACTGCAAACCATTAATAGAGTATATTCAAGGAAAGAATAGGACTTGCTGAGCCTCTGGCAAAAAAATCTATCACATTAGATTTGGAGAGACAAGATACTGATCCACATTGCTTAATGTGATGCTTTGGCAGAAGACAATTTATAGGATACTTCTGTTTACCAATGGTTGGATGTCTGAGTCAACAGAAATGTTTTCTACTTCTTATCTAGATGAGTTGTGTCACTGTAGATGAATAAATTATATTATTTGACTTTATGATTTCAGCACATTTGTCACTCCATATTCATATACATGACAAAATAAAGTGGGACATACATTTTCTAACTGGGAATTTCTAAATCAATATTCATTCTACAAAAGGAGCTATGTTAACAAATAAATATGTGTGACTGGCAGAAAGCAAAATGGTGCTTGGAAGACCTTACAAATCACAAAGGGAAGGAAACACTTAGTTTCTTTTGAGTGAGTAGTAGATAGCAAGACAACCACCACACTGTACTAATTTAGATGTGATCAGAACAAGGCAAAAGATTAGAAAGATGCATGGGGTTTAATAACTGGTTATGAAATAATAGAACATTAACTCCATGGTAAATAAATAGTGATTTTTTTCTCAGAACACGATATCTAACGTCAGACCAATCATAATACATAGAGTAAAATTATTCGCCAGTTCCTTTAGAAACAGGCCGCAGTATTGCCATTAACTTCACTAACCTGAGACGTGACTGAAAATGTTGGTTCACAGACACACGTCTCTTGCAGAGTTTATACAAACAGAGCAGTCCATATTGAAGCATTAAATCTCCACTAATTATTAAGTTAACTATGATTTGAAGATTCAGAACTTTCACAGTGTGATTCCTTCAAAAGTTTGTCTGTTGTCAAAGTTACTTACCTGTTCCCGACACTCACACAGGGACTCATTTGAATACATGGAGTAATATATCTTTTCTGAATTCTGCAAGGTTTTTAATCAAAAAAATAAATGAAAAAAAAAAAAAAAGGAAAGGAACAAATCACAACAGGACCAAGCTCCCAGGGCTAGGAAGAAAGATGTGTTTTCAGAACACATCTAAATCAAGTTTAATATTGATTTAAGGTTTAAAATATTGTTTTATCACAGAAACTGTACCCAGTTTTCTAGTGAAAGTCCCAATTTTACATGATATCACTGACATTTAAAATAATTTCCTGAAGAAGAATCTAGTTTCCATCATTTTATTTCATGTCTCACAGAATAAATAATCACTTCATGTAACACACCATAGTACTCTTTAAAAATTAGGCTTGCCTCTAAAAATAGGCCTGTTTTCATTGTAGTGGGGTTTCTGTGCATCTTTAGCTCTCACAGCACCAAAGCATGCACAGGATTTCTTAAAGACAAGTGATATCAAGAGCAATATTTGAGGGTTTGAGGGTAAGGATAAGTATTCCTAGATCCAGGCAACCACCTAAAAGACATCTCACTAAACCTCCTCAATAATTCTCTCACAAAACACTTTTAAGATGCAGAACATACTCTAAAAAACCTCTATGAGCCCCTTGAGGCCAAATTACAGTAGAAACAGTCTAGATGTTTTGTAAGCAAGAGTAGGCATAGTTCAAAACAAGACAAGAAGTTAAAACACATCATAAACAAGCATCAGTTTTCATGCCTTCCTGAGCCCGAATCTCTGATGAACAACTCCCAATACCTTCAAGCTGCGGTGCTATAAGGGAAAGCGAAGTGATCTGGCTTTGGTGGTTTTCCTTTTATGGCCATAAAGGAATCTCATAAAATAGATTTCTCATGGGCTATCCCATCAAAGCTATTCTATCTGTCCCAAAGCCATTTATGTAGACTGTCTACATAACTTTGCACAAGAATGTTCACGCTTGTCAACATACCAGGAGATATCTGAATTCTCTGCTTAGACCTTTAAGCTCCACTCTCCTCTGTTGAACAGATTCTGCAACTGTAGATCTTAAGAAATATGACTGAAGAAAAAAATATATGGTGGCAGTTGTCCTTACTTTACAGGAACTTACTTGGAAAAAGGACTTAGCACTATGATTTCTGCTAGCTTGAGCACTGATTTTTCTAAGCACTTACCTGGTTTTGGTCACATAACCCTAGTGTCTGCACAAGGAGAAGAAGAAATAGTTGAGTGCTACTGACAGCTGAGTGGTTAATGTTTTCTCTGCTAGATGTCAGCACTCGTTTTTATCTGATCGCTGCAAGCAGTTTTCCAAGCAGTAGGCAAAATCCTGCCTCTGCAGATTTCAGTGGCAAAACTCAGCTGACTTCACTGGGCTCAGGATTTCATTTAGTGCCTCTGTGTTTTAAAACTCAGAATTTGCCAGAGGCATACAGTCCTTCAGAGATAAATAATTCTTAATAAAAACAACAACCCCCTCTCAAAAAAAAAAACAAAAAAAAAAAACAACAAAAAATGCCAAACAGAACAAGAGAGAAAAACCCATTGCTTTCCTAGCAGCTAAAAATCTTTTATTGCAATGAGTACAACAGCAAATAATCTTTCTCACTGTATCTTGAGGGGATTTATGGTGTATGTGAAGTGTAATCTCTCATTGGATCACAGCAACCTGTTTGTTGCATTCCAGTGAGAGCTGCTGTTCCTATGTATGCAATTGGATGATTTGTAGTAAGTGCTGTCTTGGTGTTTGCTGCTGCTGACAGCTCCATTTCCCATCAGTGAAGCTTCACCTAATCAGGGAGGTTTTGTTTTGCTCTTAGGCAAAGTGCATTTGCCTTTAATTAATAATTCCAATTTAACTGCATAAAAATATGGAAATAACCAATAATGATGCAAGAATAAATGAACAAATTAAAAATTGCACCATTAAGCTTAACAGCTGATTGTGTAAATTCATTCCCACTGTCACTAACCCCATCTACTCGACACCCACTGCACTGACAGTCTCTAGCAAGTACCATGGTGGTTGTTTAGACAAGTTGTAGGTCCTAATAGTCTGGAGAAGGGTGTATGAACCTGCTTCCCAGCAAAACTTTTAGATGATGCATAAAGGACTGGCCAAGTTGGGGCTTTGGTGTCATACTTTGACATATATTTTTGGTATGCAAATACAGTTCATTCAAAAGATGACTAAATATTTCCTCCTCAGCTATCTTGAAATATTAATATAATGTCTGAAAAAAAGCAAAGGACTAAAGGCAAAGGACTTCTAAAGAATCAAACTCCTTCAATAAGGATCAAGAGTACTGGAATGAGATGAATTATATTACTTGTAAAGCCAACAGCTACTGCTGTCATATATATATATATATATATATACACACACACACACACACATTCATTTCTGTCTAACCAGGAAGTGTCTTTCTACAGCTCCATAACTTGCATGTTCATAAAAAGTGTCTGATTGTATACCTGGAGTGACAGAATTTGAGTAAAGGGTTGTACAAATTGGCAGCATTGTTTAAATGCATGTGCATGTACAGCCTATATAAACAGGGTAAGTGTGGAGCAGTCACATTTTTTAATCTGTGATTAAAACAAATTGATCTTGTAGCCCTCAAGTATTTTTATATTAATGACATAATGCCATTTCTTGCTTAGTTTTAAAATCTTCAGCACACTAACAGGTGAGAGTCCAAAGCAAGGTCAGATTACTATATCTTTTATCTACCAGGTTCTACCTCTAATGAAGACAAAATCAAAGCTTTTTTCATTACTGTATTGGCTGTATTTTATGTCATAGGTTTTGAGCCCACAGCAAGCTAAATACAATTGGCATGAAAATCATACTGTTTTCTGCAATACTGTTTTTTAATAGCCCAGTGTTTTATTTGGCTAATAGTTTCATGCAAAGTGGGATGGCAAACATTGAAAATATATTTTGTTGCCCATTTGAACATTGTAGCATAGTTTTCTGTGATTTTTTAACATATTTTTTATTTTTATGCAATGAATATGAATTTGGTGCTTGAATTGATGTTGACTTTGAACTGTTTCCAAATTACTCATCCATATATAAAAATTGATCAATTAATTATATATGAACACATAAATGTTCATAAATACATGAACATGCACATGTAAAAAAACTAGCACTTTTCACTTGAATATTTCTGTTCCATTTCACGTTAAAATCTTGGTGATTTGGGTGTATACTCATAGGTGCATAACACAACAGGCTTCCCAAATAACTTTATACTATACGCTGAGATGCAAGTCTTTTTTGCAGGATTACAAGCACTTCTCATTTCTTGGTTCATTATTTTCCTCTCAAGAATTTCTATTTCTTCTAATGTGCGAGTTTATTTTTATAAAGAAAACCAGAAATAAACAAATGCATTTATTTATTTTTTTTACTCGACATATCCTGATTCAACAAATCAAAACAAAACAAAACAAAAAGGAAAATCTTCATTTCTTAAAGACGGGGAAAAATGAAATCACATACATGGCTTTGGGTGAATACAACAGATGTTAGCTCCTCCAACCATAATCTACAACACCAAGTAGTCCTTAAAGACTCTGTGGGGAAGTGATTTCCAAAATGCCTGGATTGCCATGATATTGCGTTTGAATTCTAACTATTACTCATTTCAGTTAGGCTCGGTTTCAGGAAATCTGAGAAGCTTTGAAACATATGTGCCTACATTGCTAACTGTCTCCCCCACACCCCCCCGCCTCTTCCTTTCATTATCTTCTCCCCACAACCTTTTTTTCATTTCCCTTGACTTCATTCAGCTTTCTCATGCTGGCATCCATAATGAATAAATTCACTGGTACAGCTAGGAATATATTACTGTTGAATATTCCCTGTGGCAAAGTTTCATCAAAATTGCTTATCAGTGACAGATGCCCTCTCAGAGATGCAAAACTGCCTAACTCAGCCCTCCCTTTCCTACCCAGTTTTGTGATATGTGAATGAAAATGGAGGTGGAAGGACGACAACCTTTGCCTCTACAGTACAAACTTTGTAAGTGTTGTAATTATTCTGATTCCCATCCAGGCTGCTGGAAGTTTACGTATTCCATGTGCGCTGGCACCCACCAGGCAGCAAAAATAAGGCCGGCTTGAATAACCTCATTGTTTGAACTGCTTTCCAAAATTAATACTCTCAGTACATTCTTTCAAAAAAAGGAAGGAGATAGGAAATAACACTCTCAACCTGTAAGAATAGTTCCCGGTTCACTCATGTTCACACACACACAGTGCAATGCCAGCACTTTCTCTAATGACAGATTCAGTTCTTTGCCTGCTCTAGCTTTTTCTATAAGAGGGAAGTTCCTTCTGCTTTAACATCACTAAAACACATTATTTAAAATTTGGCCATCACTTCAACAGACAGGGTTTCAAGTGTGATACTAATGCAAGTAGATTTGTTGCCATTAACAGATGGCAAGATACTTGGGATACGTACTTGGCAAGACAGCAAGGTACCTGGGATATGTGTCGGTGACAGGGAGGTGAAACTAGATAATCTTTAAATACCCTTCCAACCCAAACCATTCTACTATTCTGTGATTTTGTGATATGTGCTGTTGAACTCTTGCACATAACTTCAGCCTCTGGGAATGCAAGAGGGTGCAGGTACCTTTCTACTCTGCTCTTTTACAGCTGCTGTTTGTGCTAGAATGTCTGCATTAGATGAAAAGGGCATTCACCAGGTTAGCAGCAAACATGACTTAGGACAGATTTCTTAACCAGTTATTCACCCTAAAATACCCAATGACTGGAAAGGGTTTCAGGCACCAGCTTCCCAGTGTGCATTCACTGATGTAATGCCTTTGGCACAGTCCCTTACAATGTCCTTCTCTCTAAAATGGAGAGATACTGATTTGATGGATGCACTGTTCGGTTGAATGAGGAATTGGTAGTGATCACAGCTCCGTGTCCCCATGGAGATCAGTTACAAGTGGTATCACTACGGGGTCATATCACAACCAGTACTGTTTTATATCTTCAACGACATAGACAATAGGATTGAATTCATCATCACCAAGTTTGCTGACAACACCAAGCTGAGAGGTGTGGCTGACATGCCTGAGGGACAGGAAGCTATCCAGAGACACTTGGACAAGCTGGACAAGTGGGCTCAAGTGAACCTTTTGAGGCCAAGAACAAGGTCCTGCATCTGGGTCAGGGCAACCCCCAGTATCAATAAAGGTTGGGGGATGAAGGGACTGAGAGCAGCCCTGAGGAAAAGATACTGGTGGATGAAAAGTTGGACATGAGCCAGCAGTGTGCTCTTGCAGTCCAGGAAGCTGACCACATCCTGGGCTGCATCAAAAGGAGCACGGCCAGGAGGTTGAGGAGATGAGTCTGCCCCTTTACTCCTCTCTGATGAGACCCTCCTGGAGTCCTCAGTACAGGAAAGACATGGACCTGTTGGAGAGGGTGCAGAGAAGGACGCAAAAATGATCAGAGAGATGGAGCACTCTTCTGTGAAGAAAGCACTGAGAGAGCTGGGGTTGTTCAGCCTGAAAAAGAGAAGACTCCAGGGATATCTTATAGCTACCTTTCAGTACCTGAAGGGGGCTTATAAGAAAGATGGGGACAGACATTTTAGCAGGGCCTGCTGCCATAGGACAAGGGGTGATGATTTTAAACTAAAAGAGGGGAGATTAAGACTAGATATCAGCAAGTAATTTTTTATGTTGAGGAAGGTAAAACACTGTAAAGGTTGCCCAGAAGGTGGTAGATGCACCATCCCTGGAAACATTCAAGGTCAAGTTGGACGGGGTTTTGAGGGACCTCATCCAGTCTAGACGACCTTTAAAGGTCCCTTCCAACCCAAACTATTCTGTGGTTCTATGATTCTGTGTGTGCAGGGAAGGGCATAGCACATCCCTTATGCAAGTCCCTGTTTATAAATGGAGATGGAGGTATGAAAGCCTGGTTTACCAAAAGTCATTGAAAGACACACTCAAACGTACAAGTCTGTTCCACTACTTAGCAAATCTGAGCTGTTCAGTATTTCTTCTGAAGAAGGGTAAAAATATGTGGTTTTGCTGTGCACAGACCACATGAAACCCGGTCATTTTTGATGTGTTGGTTTGGGGGATTTTTGGGGGTTTGTTGGGGTTTTCTTTTCAGATATGAAAGGCATCCCCATACTGTCAGGTTGAAATATTTTATATTAAGACAGTAGAGCAAAGAGGCAGTCTCCAGACAAAACAAAGTACCAGTATGTCTTTTACGCTACTACAGGGACTGTGTCATAATAGAAGTATCTTGTACTGAGGATTCTCAGTACTCTGATGAAGCATTTCCAGGAAAGTAAAGAAAACTACTGAAACATCCATACTTCCCCACTGCAAAACAGTTCACCCCTTTTTTTTTATTTCCAATTTTACCCTTTCTTCAAAGTCACACATGGAATGTAAAATGAAACAAAAAAAAACTGAAACAAAAAAAGTGTTCTGCACACTCATTTTACTTATAATACTGCTGTTTGCAACATGATGTGTACCTGGGTTCAAAATGTAGTTTGTTCTCTTGCCAGTATTTCCGCTCTTTTTTGGAACTACTGCACTCTTATTTGCAATGGTAGATCTCCAGTACATTCTTTAAATTCGAGCTTGGCAAAAAATATTTTAATAAGAATACAGCAAAAAAGAGAAAGAGACTTTAAAGAGAATTGTTAAGGTCTTGCGGTACAGAGAAATACAAGAGCGCTTGTACTGTTTACAGTAAAGGCAGTCTCAAATCAGTTCCCCAGACCAACTTGCTGCAAGCAGGAAATGTTGAAAGCTGCTGAAAACAGCTTTCCCTTTCCCGCTCCATTTCTCTCCTTCCTTCTCCCCTGCACCCCTATGCTATTAATTCAGCTTAAAGATATTTTGCACAGGTGTTTATGTAACTGTGATACACTGGGAAAATTCCAACTCAGACTGATTCAGCTCAAAGATCTCCTAACCACACTTCTATCAGCATGGTGGGGTGGTCTATATTCACAGTAAATGGCTGGTTCAAGAAATTCTGCAGGCTTTCTCTAACCTCCAAACACAGGCTCCTTAGCACTGCTGTGTATCAATGAATCCATTGCTAGTCATGAATTTCCTGTTAGGAAAAATATTGCACCCTTGATGCAAGCAGGGTAAAAGTTTAAGTGACTGTCTTTTTCTTTTCCCTGTGGTTTCTGTAGAAAACACATCTCCAATTGTTTTACCATAAGCTAAGTTGATTCAACCAGTTGCCACTATATAATTTAAAAGTGGCTGAGGAGGTATTTAAGTCCCAGCTATTCCAAAACATTACCTTGCAAGGCTGCAAAAATTAATCTTAAGAAATAAAATTAGCTTGTATAGCTAAGGTAACTATTTAGCATTATAAAATCTAAATGCTGAATCATTTTTTGATGCAAAATAAAAAAAAAATATTGGGAAATTGCTCTCTTGGCAAAGTTACATACATTCATTTGAAACAAAGGATCATTTAAAAGCAAAATAAAGGAATCTGCGGTGCACATAGTCATTGAGAGTCTTTGGCTGTAAATTCTCCTCCCTTTCCTCTGTGGAAGCACATGTCTTTGCCTGCTGTTCATCAGCCTTGATTTTGATGGGGTGATTTTTAGTCAGCTGTCTCTATCATTTTGGCACAGACAAAAATCCTTTAAAAAATGTTACACTTCATCAAAGTGTATCATGAGACTTCACGGTCATTATCTCAATGGCCGCTCTGATGTGCTACAATTGGCAGGGCCACAGACGGTGGGGGGTGTATTAGAAGAAAGCCAGTGTTTCATGTGGAAAGCTGGCAAGCCTCTCCAAGCTTCTGTCAACAACTCAGCGGTCTGATCCGATGCACTGAGTGCTGATTATGCTCTTGTTTCTGTAGGAAGTAAACAAGAAAATGAATTCCACAGCACAACACAGCTTCTTTGTATCTTCAAAATGGTGTGGCTGGAAGCCAGCCAGCCTCGTCGAAAGTTGGGCCATTTGTGTCATCAGGGCCCTGGTACTGATGGAAGCTTTGATTACAGCTTGGATCCAGCACGGAGACCTTTCATGGACAGCCACTCAGCAAATAAAGGCACTGATAGGTTGTTGGGTCAATTTAGCCATAAGGGTGCAGAGCAAGGTCCTTTTGAAAAGACTAATGGATTAGCTACACAACCAGTCCCACTGTAGGGCCTTATTTCTCAAGTAACTTCATGACTGCTTTCCAGCTTGGCAGGGACTCTCTGCCTCTAAAGCTAGCTCCAGAGCGTTCTTGTTATCAATAGTGCAGCTCAAAGGATTAGACACAAAGAGCTTTACAATTTAATGAAAACAGCTGTTGAAACAACAATTAAGGCAAACAATAGCTTGCATGAAAAACTATTAATTATGCAAAGTTATGCAGAAAGTAGAATACTCTTTTATTCATAACCACCTAATGTGACTGACAGAAAGTTAGACACCTTCTTCACTGTTGATTTAAAGGTTTCAGCAAGTGGTGTCGCTTATAATAATATTCACCATTTTTTATTTTGTTGACATTTGAGCAGCTAATGGTTTAAAGCCTGTAAATTCTCTGTGGCATGGCTGCAGCAGGAACAAGTAAAACAGTAATCTAACAGCTAATATTTCAAGTAAAGGCAATGCTGAGCTCTGGAGTTTACAGCGCTGCTTTACCAAAAACAATGCTTTATACAAGCAGCACATCATATCACTATTTAAATGTATTCTTCCCTTTTTTAACCTGCCCCCTTTACACAATCTTTTCCATCATGTGCCTTTGTGTGGATGCCTTAAAGGCAGGCACTTGGCCAAATCACTCACCACAGGTTGCTTCAATAATACCCACTTGTTGCCCCCTTCTTCTTTCATTGAACTGTTAGCCCCCTACTTTCTTGTCTTCCTTCTCACTGACTCTCAGAAATTCATTGCTTCTCTATTTGCAGTCTCCATCCTTGACTAGCAATGCTGAGAATTGACTTACAGTCTTTTGAATACAGTGTGTTCCACATCTTGCCTTTTTACAGCACCTTGAGCCATCATACCAAGAAGTCCCATTTAAAATGTCATTAAATTTGCAGATATAAACACTGTCTTATGCCTCCAACTACTATTTATTTCAGGCTGCCAGTTAATTGGCATGCTCTAACACTCTTATTAAGCCAACTTGAAAATATTGCTTCAAAATGCCCTGGGAATTTAACTAATTTCATGCTAGAACCTAATAAGTAGGATCTGACGCTCTTTCATATCTTCAGTAATCCATTAGGTGACTGTAACTCCTTTCAGAAACTGGATGAAAGCTTTATTAGTCATAGGGTCTCTAAACATGTCACTAGAATTTAGTACAGTATCAGCACTAAAATGCAATTGACTTTCTGACTAAGCAGACTTGCAAGGATGCCCCAGAATGTGGTTTGGTTATCCATTTCAGAAGCTTTCTGCTAAACAAGATTATAATTTTATTCAAGCATTCATTTGTGTTTCCTTAAGCAATCTTAATTTAGGAACAAATACATAGTAGTGACATAAACTAAAGTGAAATAAAATAACCATTCCATACTGGATCAGCTCTGCAAATGATGTAAATGGAGTTGTGTCAGATTATGTTATTTAAGAATCTCACCCAATATTCAAATTACTGTCTTGTAAATCTACTTCCTTCTAAAGTCCACTGCATAAACTTTCTTCCCTCCCCCACTTCATCTGTTAAATATCTTCCTTTTCCTCTTTTTTCCACTCACTTTCATAAAGTGAAGAGTTGTTTTATCCATGCTGGCTGATGCTTTAAGATCAGATCTTCTGTCACCATTGTGTCAGCTTGTGACAGTTCATTAGCACATTTGCTGGCAATAATCCAAGTCAACGTATATTTGTTTAAAATATCAAAAATAATTTTATTATGCGAAAGCACAAACTAATTTTCCAATGATAAGTTAGACAGAAAGCAAATGTCCTATACGGCAAGTTGCAATTTATATTTTTTGCTGTAGACTTCTAAACAGCATCTGAAAAATTAATGCAATTGCACCAGTTATCCAGATGTGATCTTTCAAACATCGTGGGCTTTGGTTTTCTTAACTTCTTAAAAATTTTTTAGCAGGTCTTATTCAGTGGTACTTCTCATAGCTGTCACGCTGGCACAGTGCCCCCATCTCTTCATTAGTCATTCAGCTCATGGAGCTTAATTGGACAAGGCTAGAGCGAATTTGACAAACATCACAGCAGCAGAAAAAGCAATCACTCTTTCAAGATGAAAATTTGTTTGATGTCTTACTGTGTAACTCATTTACTCTCCTTGGGCATCATGTGACCTGAATGTTAATCAGCCATTGATTGGCTTCTCTCCCTGGACAGTCACGTGGCAAGAATATTAATGTGCTGGGACTGGTAGCAGCATTGGTAGGCAACCTTTGGATTGGCTGCCAGGTTAAGATAGGGAGATAAGTGGGTGCTTGATGAACACTTGACAGAACTTCACAGAAAATTAAGGCCCTAAAATAGCATGAGAAAGTCTTGTCAAATCAAGCATGATTATCATTGAATGCTTAAGGAATTCATCATCTGCATGAAATTGATACACTTCAGCACCAGCAGACCCTGCAGTCAGCAGGGACTCATCAGACTTTTATTTATATGTGTTCACCAAATCACATTAATTCTGAGAGCTAAAACATGCTAAGGATGAAGGTTATTTTCTGTTCAATCTAATTTATCTATGACAATAATCATCACTAATAATATGTCAAATTAGATTGCAGTCATTTTATGCATGCATGCTGATTTGGAAAATAGTGTTAAACCGTGCCATAGTAATTAACAATTGGTAAAGGTGTGCAGGGCCTGAAGTCATCAGCTTATCTGGATGGAAATTTATACTTTATAGAAGGGACTTATAGATACATATTCTTACTTAATTCTGAATATAAATTATAATCTGTAAGAAGCAGATGTAAATTTTTTTATTAGACTAATAATAATTGAAGAAAGTGTGTCCCTTTCTCCAAATTATTTTAGGCCAAATTCTTCTCCTTTAGAAATGGAAAGGGGTTATACAATGGCTTCATAAGAACCAACAACTGATCCTTTGTTCTTTTTATTTTCCTTTTTGTTTCTTCTGTGGGTTAACTTTCTCATAATTTACCAACTTCCAGCTTTTAGTACAGACTTAGCAAGGTTCTTTAAGTACTTATGCACAACTCTGTTCACTGCACAAGCAGTAACAGCAGCTGTAGTACTGTAATTGCACGTAGTATAACAATGCAACAATTCTGTAATAACGTTACAATTCTGTAACATCTGCTGGTGTTAGTAATTTAATACATTCAGATCTCAATGTGATGTTGGTGGGTTGTTTTATTTTTTGTTGTTGTTGTTGTTTTGGGGGTTTGCTCTCATTTTTTATTTTAGATGAAAGGAAGATTGGAAGTTGTGCAGATTAGTGCTCCCAGAATCACATATTTTTAGAGAATCGTTAAAGCAAAGACTGCTTCTGCTGAAACACTCTTAATAAGAATTCTTTTTCTTTTTCACAGTAGGTATTTCATGGTACTGATTGCTTTAATAATACTTTTACAGTCTTTTGACTTATAAAGTATTACTGTATTACAGAATACTTGGTTTTAAACTGTCTGGTAACAAAGTTTTAAAGGGGCATTTATATCCCTTTTGGCTGGTTTGGCTACAAGAATTTGCACACACATGCATACATATACACACACAAAATCATGCTTTGGCTTACAGAATTACATTTTAAAAATAAGGGGAAAATAATCCGTTGTTTCTTATTTTCCCTACTCTAATCTCTTGTGATCCTGGTACTGCTTCTCTCTCTCTTTGGAGGCCCTCTTTATTGATTAAATGAATCTGCTTGAAAGGCTGGTTCCCAGGCTCTTTGATCTAATCCGATCTGATCTTATCCGATCGCTTCAGCAGGACATTGGGGAATTAACAATAAGCAGCTTTACCACAAGTGTTTAATAACTCAACACAATCTCCTTATGGCTCCGAGCTGCTCATGTTCTCATCCAGTCAACAGCTCACGGTGTAACAGATTGGACATCCCTCTGAACCTGAGGAATTTTCATGCACTGTGAAACTAATCGCTTCAAGTTCCTTCATAAATCACACAAAGCAGATTTCAGCATCTTAACAAATTGGAAAAAAAAAAAAAAAAAAAAGGATGTGGGGCAGAATTCATCCACTGAGCTAAAGACCAGGAAAGGGAATGTGGAGGGGAGGAGGTATAATCTAAATTCTGTCATCTTATTTAATGTGCTTCTCATCTGCTTAACTTTCACAAGCATAAAATAATTCAGGCAGACTAAAGCTTTACAACCCTTCAAGCCCTCACTGGCCTTATTTTTTTAACCCTGTATGATAGAAAACATGTGGTTTCTACAGCAGTTGTGTTATTTTTGTCCCTGTAACAACCCTTGAGTTTGCTGCAGCATGCAATTAGGCAGCTAAGGTGATGCGGAGAGGCAAGGTTCTTTTACTTCCCATTGTAGATACATAGTAACAGTGAATGGGAAAGCAGAAGGGATACTTTGATCAAGGTTGTTTTCTTAGAATTTGAGAGCCGCCGCATCTTCAGAATAGATCTAGTGTGAGATTTTTTTAATCCTTGGACCTTTCCATGTCACAGCCTTCCAGAGAAATTGAGTTTTATTTCCACTTTCCAAGCATCAGAAGAAGAATCAAAGCAGTTGACATTTAAAGTCTGACTATCATCTCCAACCAACCAGGCAGACATCTGAGACTGTGTAGGAGGTAAGGAAAGAAAAGAGGTGATTCAACAGAGAACATCACCCTTGAGAAAAAGTTCACTCAATGTAAGAGACGGCAGACAGGCTGTTTAGACCCATGATGAAGGCACTAAAAAAAGTGGCAGTTTTACTGTATATCCAGCTCATGTGGTCAATGTCTTTGGGATTCAACTGAACTAGTTTAAAATTTATCCAACATCCCAAAATTGAATTCACTAAGTCCTTTTACACAGTTGCAAAGACTCCTACAGAGTCAACAAATAGTGCTAATAATGAGAATGTACATATCAACATACATTAATCTGAATGATTTGTGAACCTGCTTTTAAAAAGTTTTGTCAGTTTTAAGGACACGTGAAAGACGTTTATTGGTTCTGTTACCAACATATTTGCCAAGTTAAGAAGCCTGGTTTTATCAAATAGGTTCTACATAACACCAATTCTATATCTAGCTACTAATTTAGCTCTTGCTTTCGAAAGCAGTTATCTACTGTCAGAAAGGTTCTTGCTGGATTCCTTAAACTCAGAGGTTACTCTATGGTGGAGCTTGTAGCTGAGAATGAATGCCTCAGCAAGGTACTGTAAAGGTATCTCAGCTTGCTCAGATCTTAGATCAATGGGAGCTTCTAAAATTATTGAAGCTACAGTTCATTTTCAAATAAATCTTTGAAATTCAATGTTTAAATTCAAATACAGTTATGAAATTCAAATATAATTCAGTGATTCTCTTACTACTCCCTTATATAAGGACTATGGAAAATATCTCCACAAAGGATTTAAGGTGAATAGCAAATTCTTTGATCTATAGTTCAGTCAAGGGGCATTAAAAAAGTGTTAAAGGTTAACTGAAAGACTATATATATATTGTTGAACCCACGTGAATCTTTAAACTGATAGCAAAAAAATGGCCATATCGCCTATAAATGGAGTCATCTTCTGTGTATAGGTTTGCCTCCCAATTACAATGTTTTTTGTCTAGTTCATATCATGGGACACCATGAAAGAGACCTTTAACTTCTCTCTTTAGCTCAGTAGCAGTCACCAGCCACCACAGACTTATTTATTCTGTATTTACTTGACTTTGATATTAACCAGTGATGATGGCAAAGCTATGGAAAACTTTGCTGAGAGTTATGATATGTTGATCATTTGAAAACTAACCACAGAAACTAAAAGATATTATGTGCTCGTCATGGATGATTACTGGAAACCAGTCCAACGAAGAAACAAAACACAACATACCATCTTAATACAGATGGAGATATTTTCTTAGTAATGAAGAAATATTGCTAGAATTGATATACTAGAAGCTCCAACAGGGGGATTAATTCTGTTGCTGTTGTGTTTGGAGTTCACTGGAATTTAACATTGATTTATAACGTTTACACCTAAACATTTTCCAGAACTGCTGCTGCATTTGGTGACTGAATTTTTCAAATGTCAACAAATTAACAGGGCTGACTTGTGTATGTGGGCATTTGAAAAAAAAAATAAAAAAAAAAAAGTAATCACTATTCCTCCTCATCCAAATAACCACAAAAAAAAAAACAAAAAAAAAAAAAACAACCCACAAAACAAAACAAAACCCACTAGACTTGGAAAATAATTCTGGAAAATATTGTTGTATGACTGACAGTTTTGGGCTTTCATGACACTGGCTAAGAATTTTCCAACAAAACATTTTTTTTCAGCCCACTTATTTGATTAAGGCTTTGCTGTGTCACAGGAGACACAATAGTTCATTTTTATAAACTTTTGATGAAATATAACCAGCATTCCTTTGGAAAGCTATTTCTTCTGCCATCTTACCTGTTGTACTACTTTAAAGGCTAAAACTGAATGCATTTCAGCAACATACCTGTTATATAATTTGCCCCTAAGGCACTGGACTGTGGATCTAGACAGCTCGATTTGTGAACCTCATAGTATTGTGAAACCAGAGTCTGGAAGCCTGAGAAAACCCAGCAACTCAGCAGGAAGTTTGGAGATCTCAACAATGAGGGCTTGAACTTTTGTTCACATGACTTCCATGCTTCCTCATGGAGCCAAATGCCAAACCTCTTCTTCTTTCATGTTTTCTACACAGACTATTTTGATTAATTCAGAGCTAGTATAATTTTTATGGGTGATTTTCCTATCCATGTTGGTTTTGG
Organism: Lathamus discolor; assembly: GCF_037157495.1. NCBI lineage: Eukaryota > Metazoa > Chordata > Aves > Psittaciformes > Psittacidae > Lathamus > Lathamus discolor. The sequence goes on from NC_088909.1 coordinate 69,728,744, forward strand.
ATTTGTTGTTTTAGGGTTTTTTTAACATTCAGTTAACATTCAAAAAAAAAAAAAAATTGAACTCTGGGTAGTAGTTGTTTTGGGGTTTAGTTTTCATTTTTAAAAGTTGTCCAGCAAAATAGGAACGATGATTTTTGACACTATGCTTGTAACTGTTAGATCCAGCATGACTGCATGGTTATGTCATTTCGATGTCTTTCAGAATCATAGCTCTCCAATCTTGTTTGGTATTCCCATGCACGACAATAACGGGAATGGATGCTTGCCTATAGCTGGTTTCCCTCTTGGCTTATTAAAAATGGAATGAAGAAAGATGCAGAATTCTGCCCTCATCTGAGAGCCAAATGTTACTCAGAGCCTTACACTTTGAAACTACAGCAAGGTTAAAGACATCAGTCTCTGGGGAAATCTGTCCTATAAAGCAAGCTGCACCGGTGTCCTTAGCTGCACAGGCTGACATAAGAATAACAAACACACAGTTCTTGTGAAGCTGGTTTATCAGAGAGTGTAGAGACAGACTAAAGGTTTAGATGTTTATATTCATCATGCTCACTGCTCAGTCTATCTGTATCTAAAAGATATCTGCCAGGATAAAAACCGTGACTGACAGCCAGTATCTCTGGAATAGTGCAACTTTAAAATCTATTAGTCATTGTAAAAGTGCTTTTTGTATGAAATATTGTAAGAATATGAAAGTAAATTAAAGGTCTTAAAAATTTTTACCATTTTCTACTCCTGCTTCTAAGACTAAGTGCTTTGCTTGCACTAAGACAACACATATTTATACAGGTACAATAAGAATAAATAGAACTCTAACAAAAAAAAAAAAAAACCCAAACAACTGTATTTTGTATATAAGATGAAGGGTAAGAGCAAATCACATATGGAAGATATTAGTCATGATTGTTTAATGACCAGCTGAAGGCAATTCACATATCTAAGGAAGAGAAAGGTATAAGAACTAAGTGCAGAAGTGTTAGGTCATTTATCCAGCTGTACTGCCTTTACCTGGAAGCTACGTTTCTGCCCTTAGCCTGTGTCTGCGCACCAGTGTATTGCAATGGGCAGGGCAAATCACATTTCATAGAAGTCTAATAATGAAGAAGGTAATGAACATCCTTTCTTAATGAAAAGTTGGTTGGGTGAGCCTGCAAAGTCTGAAGCAATGGCGCACCAGAACCAAAGCAGTGCAGTCACTTCCTTGCATCATAGCTCATGGCTGAGCAAATATTTTGCAAGGTGCCATGTTGTGCTACGTTGGCACAACACATCTTTGAATATGGCACAGGTTCTCTTTGCATGCCTTACTAAAGAATTGCAAGACACCAGAGATGCTTTGCCTGAGAAGTATAAGAACAGTACCTATTTTTGTGTTTTTCTCTATACTTTACTTGTTCATATTACTGTCACTGACATTTGGAGAACTCTTATGAACTATACTGACTACTGTGTCTGAACAAACGCACACTTATCAAACCTATAACGTGTAAGTTATAAGGCAGGGCATCAGATTTTTTCTCTTTCACAGAATCACAGAATCCCAAGGGTTGGAAGGGACCTCAAAAGATCATCTAGTCCAACCCCCCCACAAAAGCAGGGTAACCTACAGTACATCACACAGGAACTTGTCCAGGCAGGCCTTGAATATCTCCAGTGTAGGAGACTCCACAACCCCCCTGGGCAACCTGTTCCAGTGCTCTGTCACTCTTACAGTAAAGAAGTTCTTCCTGATGTTAACGTGGAACTTCCTATGTTCCAGTTTACACCCATTGTCCCTTGTCTTATCACTGGATATCACTGAAAAAAGCCTAGCTCCATCATCCTGACACCTACCCTTTACATCTTTCTTATAAGCCTCCATATGAAAGTAATAGGACGTAAAATCTAACAAAAATTTCATGTTCTGTAGTATTAAAAATATGTTTTTTACTATTTTACTTTAAATAAAGTATCGTGAAAGCTTTGGAAAACAAGCTGTCTCCAAAAAAGAACATCAGCTTTTGTCCATTGTTTTAGATTTAAAGATACAGCATCACATTGTAAGAAATTCCCTCCTTTCAAGGTCACAAAACAATTCTAAAGTGCACACAGCGTAGTTATGCAATGAGTAACTAAAACCTAAATTCAAAGCAAACACCTCTGTTTATATCAGAAATGGTACTGAATTGTACTCAGGACTTAAAGCTGAGCAATTGAGAAAACCATGAACTATGCCATTGCTTTTCAAATATTTTTCTCCAGGTCAACCTTGAACATCCTGAGTACTATTGTTAAATTGTTAGACTACATTTTCTTCTTTATAACTATATATATAACTATATATAAATATGTAGTTATAAATATATTTATCTTACTGAGGTAAATGAGCTCCAATGTTCTGAATCAAGGAACTTACCTGATCAGTAAGCCTCAAGTTCTTTAATGTTTGTGAGGACAGGAATCATAGTGCTTAATAACACCTGTGCAGTTATTTAAGCCAGTTCCCTGGGAGCTGCAGGCCAGATCTTTTTAAAGGTGTCAAGATGCCTAAAAATATGATAGAAATAAAGTCAATATTCAGGGATCCTGCAGTCTTTGAAAATGAGAATAGTGAGAGGATTACTTTCTCCAAATCAACATGGCTACATATAAGCTAGATTTTTGGGCTTTCCTGATAGTAAGCACAGAATGAGAATTCTAGGTTGTCATTCCGCTCACCCTGATTTGAAACGAATCACATGAATCATATTCTAGAAGTTCCAACTTCTCTCCGTTGACCCTCAGAGGCTCCTAGCTGAGAAAAAGATGTTCATGCTGTAAGCCATCTAGGTGAACTGTATCTCACCTTTGGTGCCTGCTTCCATCTCCCAGTGTAACAGAAAATCTACAGATCATCCCATTGTGTTTACTGATTCTTAAATTCTGATTCTTCATGTCCTTCACAAAAATTGTTGCTACCCTCCAGCTTCCTCACTTAGATTACTATCTCAGTCATTACAGTGATAGTCAAGATTTAAAAATTATTAGAGCAACATGTAAACACATTCTTGACACCAAATATTGCAAAAAGCATATTTTCCTAGCAGGCTGAAGCCATTCATATGTAAAAGAGCATACTGTTGTTAAAAATAAATTTTTCCAAATGAAAGACAAAAACTGGAAAAGAAGCCTACAAAATAAGAGTGCATCATGTTTTGTCTGTTTTTGAAATATCGCCAAACTAAACCATTAAATGGGGATTTTGTTGCACAAAGTCTGTAGAATTCAACCACAAAGCCACTACACCAAGAACGTTGTGCCAAAAAAAACATATCTAGACTAGTTATAGTCAATAAAATCTCTAAATCAAATGAATGTTCTTCATGCTTGGAACACTTCCTGATGTCAGTGAAAAAACATATGAGTTTGCTTATATATGGGGAAGTCTTTTGGAGTCAATCTATTAATAAATAAAAAATAATAATTCCAAATTTAAGATAGGAAAAAAGAAGGCCAGGAAATTCTTTATCCAGCTTTGTAGATTTCTAGTGGGTAAATTTGCATCAGCCAAAGTACGCATGGGATTAAGGGTTACTGTAGTGGGCCAAGAATCTCTTTTGTTTCTCATGAAACTTGGATGCAGGGATGTAGGAACTTTGAGCAGTGCAACTGAATAATTTGTATGAATATATATATATATATACATACATATAGATATGTGTTTAGTCTTTGGGGAGAAGCCATACAGGCTCAGACTTGATAAAGGAGGTAACATTCATGTGCCATGACCCATAACAGAAGTACATTGTGTGTTTATAAAAAAAAAGTATTTGTTATTTCTCCAATAAAAACACATGCAACTGAGAGTGAAAGAAAACTATTATAGGTATAACACTGTGGTGGGTTCACCATGGCCAACAGCTGGGCACCCACAGTATTTCTTGCTCACTTTTGCCCTGCTCAGCAGGACTGGGGAGACAACAGGAAGAGCAAAAGCAAGAAAACTCATGGGTGGAGAAAAAGACAGTTTAGTAAATGAAAGGAAGATAAAAAATTAGTGATGCAAACGTAATCAATCACCTTCCACAAGCAGACTGATGCTCAGTCAGTCTTTGAAGAACAGCCACCCCGGAAAACATAAACCCCCAAACACTTTTCTTCTGCTGCATCAGCTTTATTGCTGAGCATTTCACTGCATGCTATGGAATTTCCCTTTGGTCAGCCTGGGTCAGCTGTTCTGACTGTGTCCTTTCCAATTTCTTGCTTGGCTTCAACCTACTCACTGTGGGGTTAGAATGTGAAAAAGAGAAAGCCTTGACACTGTGCAAAGACTACTTAGAAATACATAAACCACTGGTGTGTTATCAGCACTGTTCCAGTCACAAATCCAAAATACAGCACGATATTGTCTGCTAACAAGAAATTTAACTCCATCCCAGCCAGACACAGTACAAACATTGAAACTGTTAGGTGGCAGAATGTGTAGTGCATTCAAATAATTTCTATTATAATACTATCTAGTGGCATTTCTTTTATCAGCAATCATTACTATGTTCTATACAATATGCTTCACTCAAAAGGACTCTGGTTTTCTTTGGTGCATTCCAGTTTCTCTACAGCTTCAATCCTAGAAGAAACTTATTCAAAATACTGCTTTACAATACATAATCCTTTATCAGTCTGATTCAAGGATTTCTGCCAGTTACCGAAACCACAATGAATAAAAGAATATATCACATTATGCTGTATGTCTTTCCTTGGTCTGCTTCAGAAACACATTAAGACAGTAACATTGTTCTATTTGGAGAGGAAACAGATCTCATTATTCACCTTCTTGTAAAATTCGTATTCCTAGCAGTCAGATAGCTGAACTTCCTACATAAACAAGGTGATAAAATGGTTAACAGATTTGTTGAAAGTGACTGGTAACAAAGAGTCTATGCTTAATGTAATCCTCTTCAGAAAGCTATTTGCTGTTCTAGCCACAGTAATCAAGGTTGTCATGTCAAATTAGGTTCTTGATTATCTTTGCATAGTTTTATGCATCATCACAGGTTCAATAACAAACTGATGGTAAAATAGCTTTGTTAAACAAAATGAATTTTGTTGGATATTTCATGCTTCTCCCCTCACCCCCAACCTAACACGCACATCTTGTCTTTTTCTACCCTGGCTTACCTATTTAAAAATCAGACTTTGTGGGTGATTACATTTTCAGTTGGGGAAAGAAATAATTAAAGACTGACTGTCATTATGCTTGATTCTATAGCCAGCCTTTTTAGAATTCTTCTCATGAGAGTATTCTTACTGAACCCAATGAGCTTTCATAGGCAAGTATTTGAAAGACCAGGCTTTAGTAGGTCAATAGCGTTTACACACACAGTACAAAGATCTATTAGCAATACTTAGAAACCTTCAAAGACCTAGTAGCCAAAACACACTTATTTTTACAAGCATCTATGAAATAAAGACTATTTCATGGAGGAAATTACTGACAAGCAGGAAGAGCAAGCTGGTTTACTCAAGCTAAATTTAATGGTTTAGCAGTGAACCTTTTACCATCCTCAGCCAGATTATGATGACAAAGGGCTGGTACAGCATTCTTGTGTACGAAAACACAAAGAAATGTAGGTAAAGTACTACTGGCAATAAATTAATTTTTCCTGAAATATATACATTCATTTAGTGGATCTCGCATAGTCCTAAACAACTAGAAAGCTAGCAGAAATACCTGGAATTATTGTTATTTCCCTTTTGTAGGCGGGGGAATAATTCAAATGACTTCCAGCAGGAAGAATTGCTCGCACATTTTCCTGCAAACTTCCACCGCTCTGTATGAGGTAGTATTGTGATCTAATTCATCATCTGATCATAATTTCACCAACTCTTGGCACTATATTCTAAACTTTAAATGACTGTGATATTTCTTTTGATTTATGAGTGAATGCAATTATGTGCAATCAGCCCTCTAAGGAATCTATAGATATTGCAGTGGTTTAAAACCCAGTTCTTGTCCCATTATTCCAATGCAATAACTTCCCTACTGTTACTTTAAACATTATAAATAATTTCACTTCTTTTCTAATAATTGAAAACTTATGCAATTTTGTGGCTTAATATTCCATATGTAAATATAGGCTAATTGAAATTGCCAACTAATAAATGTTCCTAATATCATATTCATATACTGAGGATATTTCATACAAATATTTGGTTGCATATGAGACATCTGAATTAAATTTTACTTTGAATTAAATAATAAAATAAGGTGCTTTATTTTTATTTCACTAAGCTTAAAAAGTCCTATGAGACATTGGAAAAGTGAATGAATTTTCACAGCAAAATTAAAGCAACTAAGAATATCAGAACATGCATAACCATACTGTTCTTCAGTCTTACAATTCATACTGTAAAAAAAACAACTTTGGATGCCAAACTGTGATAGTTGGTAGTTAGAGGCAGAACAGAATCATGTTATAACAGATTCATGTTTTTTCCTGTCAATATTACTAAAAATGTCTCTGTTTCAGTGTGTATTTGTTGTGTTGAAAGTTATAGACTCATAAAATAGTTCGGGTTGGAAAGGACCTTAGGATCATCTAGTTCCAACCACCCTGCCATGGGCAGGAACATCTCACACTAAACCATCTCTCCCAGGACTTTATCCAACCTGGCCTTGAACACTGCCAGGGATGGAGCAATCACAAATTCCTTGAGCAGCACATTCCAGTGCCTCACCACCCTAACAAGAAAGAACTTCCTCCTTATATCCAATCTAAACTTTCCCTGTTTAAATTTAAACCCGTTACCCTTTGTCCTGTCACTACAGTTTCTGATGAAGAGTCCCTCCCCAGCATCCTTATAGGCCCCCTTCAGGTACTGGAAGGCTGCTATGAGGTCCCCACGCAGCCTTCTCTTCTTCTCCAGGCTGAACAGACCCAACTTTCTCAGCCTGTCTTCATACGGGAGGTGCTCCAGTCCCCTGATCATCCTCGTGGCCCTCCTCTGGACTTGTTCCAGCAGTTCCATGTCCTTTTTATTTTGAGGACACCAGAACTGCACACAATACTCCAGGTGAGGTCTCACAAGAGCAGAGTAGAGGGGCAGGATCACCTCCTTCGACCCGCTGGTCACGCTTCTTTTGATGCAGTCAAGGATACGGTTGGCTTTCTGGGCTGCAAGCGCACACTGAAGCCGGCTCATGTTCATTTTCTCATCAACCAACATCCCCAAGTCCTTCTCTGCAGGGCCGCTCTGAATCTCTTCTCTGCCCAACCTGTAGCTGTGCCTGGGATTGCTCGGACCCAGGTGTAGGACCTGGCACTTGTCGTGGTTGAACTTCATAAGGTTGGCATCAGCCCACCTCAAGCGTGTCAAGGTCCCTCTGGATGGCATCCCTTCCCTCCAGCATATCAACAGAACCACACAGCTTGGTGACATCAGCAAACTTGCTGAGGGCGCACTCAATCCCACTGTCCATGTCACCAACAAAGATGTTGAACAAGACAGGTTCAACACCGATCCCTGAGCGACACCACTCATTACTGGTCTCCAGCCAGACATTGAGCCATTGGCCACAACTCTTTGTGTGCGGCCATCCAGCCAGTTCTTTATCCACCGAGGGGTCCATCCATCAAATTGATGTCTTTCCAATTTAGAGAGAAGGATGTTGTGTGGGACAGTGTCAAACGCTTTGCACAAGTCCAGGTAGATGACATCAACTGCACTACCCCCTGCCCCTCAGTTCCGTAGCCACATCACAGAAGGCCACCAAATTGGTCAGGCAGGATTTCCCCTTAGTGAAGCCATGCTGGCTGTCACCAAGCACCTTGCTGTTTTTCATGTGCCTTAGCATGCTGTCCAGGAGAATGTGCTCCAAGATTTTACCAGGCACAGAGGTGAGACTGACTGGTCTGTAATTCCCTGGGTCCTCCATTTTCCCCTTCTTGAAAATGGGGGTTATATTTCCGTTTTTCCAGTCATCGGGAACTTCACCTGACTGCCATGATTTTTCAAATCTGATGGCCAGTGGCTTAGCAACTTCATTCGCCAGCTCCTTCAGGACCCGCGGATGGATTTCATCAGGTCCCACGGACTTGTGCGCGTTCAGATTTTGAAGATGGTCTCGAACCAGATCCTCTCCTACAGTGGGCCCAAGGTCTTCATTCTCACAGTCCCTGCATCTACCTTCTAAGAACTGGGTGGTGCAGTCAGAGCCTTTGCCAGTGAAGACCGAGGCAAAGAAGTCATTCAGAACCTCAGCCTTCTCCAAATCCTGTGTAGCCAGCTCTCCCGAAAGCTTCCTCAGGAGGCCTATGTTGTCCCTAGTCTGCTTTTTATTTGCTACATACCTACAGAATCCCTTCCTGTTATCCTTAACATCCCTAGCCAAGTTTAATTCTAACTGGGCTTTAGCTTTCCTAACCTGGTCCCTAGCTTCCCAGACAACATCCCTGTACTCTACCCAGGCCGCCTGTCCTCGCTTCCACCTTTTATAAGCCTCTTTTTTTCCCTATAAGTTTCCTCAGCAGCTCCTTATCCATCCAAGGAGGTCTCCTGGCCCTCCTGCTGCTTCTCCTGGCCCATCCTTCTAGTTGGGATGCAACACTCCGGAGCTTGTAGTAAGTGAACCTTGAATATCAGCCAAGAGTTTTGGGCCCCCTTGCCCTCCAGGGCTATATGCCATGGAACCTTACTAAGCAGGCTCCTGAAGAGGCCAAAGTCTGCTCTTTTGAAGCCCAGGGCAGTGAGCTTGCTGCACGCTCTTCTCACTGTCCCGAGGATCTCAAACTCTACCATTTCGTGATCGCTGCATCCAAGGCTGCCCTGGAGTACCACATTCTCAACAAGCCCTTCGCTGTTGGTGAGCACAAGGTCAAGCATGGCACCTCTCCTTGTCGGCTCCTCTATTACTTGCAGAAGGAAGTTGTCTTCCACACAATCAAGGAACCTCCTGGACTGCTTGTGCTGGGCTGTACCATCATTCCAGCAGATGTCAGGGTGGTTGAAATCCCCCATGAGAACAAGGGCCTGCGAGCGTGAGGCTTTTCCTATCTGTCTGTAGAGTGCTTCATCCACAGAGTCCTCTTGATCAGGCGGTCTGTAACAGATCCCCACAGTAATGTCTCCCACAGCTGTTTTCCCTTTAACCCTGACCCACAAACTCTCTGTAAACTGCTCACCTGCCCCCAGACAGAGCTCCATACTCTCCAGCCTATCCCTAACATAAAGGGCAACTCCCCCTCCCTGCCTGACGGGCCTGTCCTTTCTAAAGAGCCTGTAACCTTCCATTCCAGTACTCCAGTCACAGGAGCCATCCCACCATGTTTCTGTGATGCCTATTATATCATAACCCCACGGATGTGCACACATCTCTAATTCATCATTTGTTCCCCATGCTACTGGCGTTTTTTTGGAGGCATCTGAACTGAGCTCCAAATGAAGCCGGCTCATTGGCTGGAGCAGCCTCAGCTTGCTCATGTTATATTACTGCTTATAGCTTCTAAAAGGCAGCAGGTGTGATATGGGGCTAGTAAATTTTCTAGTCAAAATAATGATAATTTTAAAATAAGACAATAACCTTGTGAAAATGCAAGCCCACTGCACTCTTTTGTATACTGTATGCTTTGTAAGAAACACAGTTGCACCACAACTGCCACGTATCTTCAACACTAAGCCAAAAAAGCTACTAATACTCAAGCCACTAAATGGGAACCAACGCTTCAGGCAGCCTTTTTGCCATTGCCTGCAGGCTGTGTCATGGGTAACTACCTGTGTTCCTCTCTACACCAATGGTCTCAGGTGATAGATCTCAGGCAGACTTTCCGCAAAAGTACTGGCTGAAATATCTAGACTAATAAAGCATTAATCAGACTGCAGAAATGGTGAATTGGGGAGGAGGAGGGCAGCATAAAGTGTAGTAATATTTGTGTCAATAGGATGCTAACCCTAAAACAGAATGACAGCTGTAACATAGCTTTATGTATTGTTCTCCTACTGTTTCTCACATCATGCTAATATATACAAGGGTGATGGAATTTGTACTGTATTCATGTAATTACAAAAAAGCCTGAAAATTACCTGCTACTGATCCTGAGAGTACACAGACCTCCGTGAATAAATTGCTCCTGGTTTTATAAAAACTCTTAGTGTCTTCTGGATGGGTCTCAGTATTTGATGGGTAAGGACTCTGGGAAACCGGCCTTTGGCACCTGCACTGGGAGGTGCAACACAGCTGTCTGTGAGTTTGCAATAGCACAATGCTTCTTCTGGACATATACCCACCAGTGTTTCCTGTCCATAGCCATCAAGAAGGTGGTGAAGATGTATGTGATTTCTCTTTTCTCTGGGACATTTTTCATGACTGAATTTGCTAAATTGGAAACATCACTTGCTTTGAGGCCACAGAGAAAATTAACCTTACATCTGTACATACAGGAGGGTTGTGTCTGCATACAAAAACCTTTTACACATCTGTCTTCTCAAATAGCCTGACTTTTGTCTTAATGCAAATGGCTTTGATATGTTAGCAAACTTCCAAAAGCCGAAGACTTGGCCGGGTAACTTTGGTTAGCAAATTGGTCAAGCATGTGTTTCCAATATGTATGCTATTGGTTTAATTAGGTTTAATTAACAAGTGTTTATGTCTGTTGTAGGGGACAATGGCTATCTAGTGAAGTCTTATTTATTTGCAACATAAGGCATTCTGGTGAATGATTGCCAGAATAACTACAATGAAGCATTTAAAAGAACTTATTTAGCTCAGACTTTGGAGTACTAAACCTGTTTTTCATATGCGTATATAGTCTGCAATATGCCTCTTACCTCATTTCTTTAGAAGTGGATCTAGTGATCCTTTCTGTACCTTATGACCTAAGGGGATGGGAAGTGGGAAGAAACTGTCATAGTACTAAAAAAGTAAGCAAAAACTTGCATATAAAACAAGAAAGGTGTCAGAAAGCATAACTAATAGTATTATTTTCTTTTTAAATTTACAGAAATTCCTCCTCTATAACTTGATAGAGGTATGTATGTCCTAGACTTTACAGTGATACCCAAAGAAGTAGGATTTCCATTTCAAATGACCCTGAAATTTAGCATTAGTTTTAAGTAGCTTGTAAAGTAGGTCACAGTTAGAATCGCAGACTTTATACAACCACAGATACTAACTCTAGTTAAAAAGATTTGCCTCTAAAATTTATCTAAGAAAAGAAAAAAAAAAAAAAAGCCACATACCACATAGTAACAGAAGCTGGTCTAAGCAAATACAGATTTTGTAATACAATGCTTTTTAAAGGGATTGGCCAGTAAAAGCACCAAATGCAGAACAATAGTTTGCCATTAAAGTTAATCTTCTGATCCAGGGTCAGTGCTGACTGCATTTGTGTCTGGATTTTAGCTAGAAGCTTGTTGGCAGTTTAACCGCCTCAGAATAAAAATCTTTATTATTTCATGGAATCATCTTGAATTTTGCTGGAAACAGTGGGGGTGTTAGCCTTCATCAAAGCTCTCTTTCTTTCTTTTTTTTTTTTTTTTAATTACAACTTTGAATTCTTGCTCTTAGGCCTGTACTTGCAAACCAGCAATGGAAAAAGAGTCATACCAGTTCCGGCACCCCTGTGGCATAAAGTGGCATGCAAACTGAATTTACAGGCTTCTGAGGAGGTTTCCTTATAAATGGAAATTTCCAGGGGCAATATTTCGTTCTGGCTCAGTCTTCTCACCATAAGCCATACCCCTTATATTGCTGAGAGGACTCTACACCATGCCCTTCTGCATCCCTCAGAGAAAAAGAGATACATCTTTTGTCTGTAGGCAGCTCCCCCGGTTCCTCTCTCCCTGGGTCAGTGAAGTATGCAGTCTGTCTCTGTGGCTCTCAGCACAAGCAGAATTTTTGCATGCAGTCCATAGAGTCAGGACCTTTGCCCACTCATGCACTGCAGAGCTAAGTTTACTTGCCTTCCTCTTTACAAACTTCTGCAGGCTTCAGCTTGGCCACAGCTTAGGTGACGGGCCAGCAGCTTTCTTAAACATTAAAACTGTTTCCATAAGGCCATGCTGGCAGTTCTGCACCTCAGCAGAAGCTATCATACTTCTGAGAGTACTCTTAAGAGGCTTAGAGGGAATATGATCACACCCTCATGTGCACACCCAGGTTTGAAAAACTACAGTTAAAACCTTTTGCAAGATAAAAAGCTTATAACTTATTTCATGGTGGTGGTGCTTGAAACTCTACCAACAAGGCTATTCTTATCTCTAATTTGAACATGATTTATTGTGACGGTGGTAAATGAAACTGTATCTTCAGATTATATTTTATTTTTGATTCACTCTCCTATACTTGTTGTGGGTTTTTTTCTTGTTTGTCTGCTTGAACAGTCTGCTTTCAGAATTGGTCTCTGACTTTGCTTCACAAATACAGAAATTTGCAGTTCACCTTTCCTAGAAATAAAGAAAAGGTCTTCAGGAAGTTTTTAAACAGGAAAACCTTTTCCCTTCATTGAGTCAATGTCATTTTACACATTAAAATATGCAAACAGCATAAACACCTGTCAGAATTTAAGAAATTAACTACTTACAAAGATAGCTTTTTGTTGCAAAAGGAAGGATGCTGGTTATTGCTATTTTGCCAGGTTAGCAGTCGGATTCACTTCTCAGTTGTACTCATACAGTTGCTTATATTTTTTTTACTTTCAGATCAATACTATTGCTCTCATATATTTTCTACTTAGCTATATTGGGCATCTCCCATATATGAAGAGCAGCCCCTGCCTGTAGAGTTTAACAAAGATCCTGGAGTATAAAATAACAACAGGTATGATTAACTGCTTCAGATGACCAGCAAGTAGTCCTAGAACGCAATTACTAAATACAAATTTTTTAGAGGGGGGGCAGAGGAAGTGTTATTTTCTTAAATTACAAGCTCTTTCTTTTCTACAGAATATAATGCATAAAAACCCTAGAGGAGGTGAACCTACTACTGTGGTCTACTTCAAAGTGACTATTTTTTCCTGCCCCCTCTTTACATTGTTTCTCTACTTTACAGATAATCCCACTAAAGCTAGAGCAGCTATTTAAAAATAATAGCTTCATTCAACACAAAGAAGGGTAACAAAACTGATTCGGTATATTTAATTTACCATAGTGTCATGCCACTGCCAAGAGCTATTATCAAATACTGAAATTTATTTACAAATGACAAGTAAGATATATCAATTTTAAGGGACTGCATCATTCAGGGGTTTGGCAATAAGACACATACACTTCATTGCTGGTTGAAATGTGGACAGTCACAGGATCAGAAATTCTATGTGATTACTTCTGTGAAAATATTCTATCAGTATATAGTTTATAAAGAGATGTCACAAAACCTCTAAATCATTGAAATTTAGCCAAGGCTGGCTAAAAACAGATGGTATTTCAGTTTCTTGCTCTGAGAAAAGACTATAAAGTACTCAGAGTGGGTAAAAGCTCAGAAAGCTAACTTTTATAATCCAGGCAGTATGCTTTCAAGGACAAAAGGGAGGAACTCTTTTCCACTAACTGAAGTGCTATTACTTATATGCCGTATTTTGATATAGGACAGAGTTGATTTTAAAAGTATCACAGTCTTTCAGTGCCTTAAGAGCCCACGATTCATATGAAGTTTAAAACTCAGCACAAATGAAGCCCTAAGACAACCTGATAGGAGCCAGTGGCATTACACTTCTCACACCAGCTTTTATTGCAGTATGTACTTCCTTGTTTTAGTGAGTAGACTTGCTACTTGATTGATACTACAGTCATTAACGAAATACACACATTAAGAAAGTTAAAGACTATTTTTTGAAGGAGTGTATTTTTGTTATTACCTTCGTTACTAGGCCTCCACAGTTATCATTATTACTGAAATAGTGGAAGACTTGAGGCACCATTTTGTACCTAGAACGTTAGGCAGGTTTCTTCACAAGGTTTTATCTGGAGGTTTATAACAAAATTCATTTCCTTAGTAACAGTTTACTAGTAATGTGGTAGACAGGAACAGCAGTTTTGTTACAGCAGTTCATTTCTTGGGTCAAATGCTATATGAACTAGAAAAGTCCTCTGAAATACATTTTTACCTGTGGAAGAGACATCTTCTGAAAAATGCTGTTGTGGTTATGAAACAGTATTTCATCAGAAGATGCAGAAATACTTTCAGAGGTTTAACTGTAGCTAGGATTTTTATTTATTGATTCAGTTCAAGGAAAGAATAAAATATGTAGAAAAAATTTACCTGAAAGTGGAAATTCTGGCTGTCTATTAAGTCAAGAAACTCCAAGTCAGGTTTCTCACTGTAAGCATGATGATGTCCCATCATCACTTCTGAAGTTCATGACTGTTTTCTTTATAATTCTCCAACATACACATTGAGTGAAGTCTCATAACTGAACACTTGATGAGAAAAAAATGCAGTTTTACGTACCTTTCAATTTGCTGAACAACTTTTCACACAGGACTTTTAGGTATGCTGGAGCAAAGGCGGAAAAAATGAAAGTATCCTCACACAAGAATAACTTTGAATTTTTCAGGCTGAACCCTTTCTCAGGAGAGTACTTTGGTGACTGGCACTCAACTGAAAAAGGGTGCTATGCTGGAAAAAAAAGGGGGTAATTCCACTCTCTCCCCTCTATTTCTTCAATGCACTTAAGAGACTCTGCCTTGCCCAACTGTCAAAAGAAAATGCTAATGACCTGGGCTGTGGAAGGAGGGTGCTCCCTGTAAAATATTTCACCCCACAGTCCCAAGCCTAAGCAATAGACTGAGATAGAAATTAAGACATCCACTGTTCTGACATTTCGCTACATCTTAGTTCAGGCAGCTCTGTTTCCTATCCAGGCTCTCAAGGAACCTCACCCTTCACATGTGTTGTACCAGTAGCTGAATGCATAACACAAAACTGCTCATTCACCATGGAATATGAGGGACGAGTGCTTAAAAACATGGTTTGTCCAAAGTCCTAGATCCCCTTACGGACCAGGGCCTCAGCTCATGGCCTGACCATATCCCTACGCACATCAACAAAGAATCAAGCTGCACTAGGAGTAAGGCATACGTTTTACTTGAAATGGAGGAAAACGTAACTAAAAATATCGGAACAATTTTTTAACTGAGCAGGATCTTTAAATCATTGCTCTTCCTACGTTCTTCAAAATCCCTGTAACTGTGGCCTCATCTTAACACCAAGCACTACATTGCACAGAACCAAGATTAGCCTTGTCATAGGGAAAAATAACCATCTGGCAGTCCTTGTACAGTGTAACAGTGTACTACTTTAGAAAGAAACAGCGCATTTTAATTATGAACAATTAGTCTCGTATGTAATACTGTTACTGTCTTCAGAAATAACTTGAATTGTTTTCACATTTCCTAAGAGGATCAATGACATTTTCCTATAAGAAAGTGGGTGGGGACAAAACAGGAAGGGTTCATGCAACAAAATTTAAATTTTGTCCCTCTGTTCAAATGTCTCCTTGCCTGCAGAAGATCATAAAAAAAATCTAGTATCCGCCAGAAATGCAATCCCAGGTGTCAGCTTTCTGCCTCAGAGCAGTATTACCATTTTCTACTCATCCTCTGCACATGTCATGCAGCAAGGCAAGCACTACTGCTGACATGACCCTGATAGGCTGACATGCAAAAAGAAATGAAGATTATGATGTTTAGTCCCATGCTCATTGCCTGAATGCCCTTATAATGATACTATTCAGAATGAGTGTACACTATTAAAAGTGGGTGTTTACTCTGTATGACTTGCATAAGACTACCATCACATTTTCTTTAACATAAAGTGACTTTTAGAAGTTGCTTTAAGCCCTGAAGAAGCAGAATTAAAATCAGGAAAGTACCTCCTTTCTATATGCTGACACAGATCAAAACTAAACAAAAGCAAATCTCCTTAACAGTCTTAAACTAGTTCTTGTAGGCCAAACAATGCAAGAGCATTCATGTGCAGATAAAAAGGAGTGATGAAAAGAATAATTTATGATATTATTCATTAGATAGCATACTATTCATCAGACATTTGACTGCATAGGCCTTGAACTTCCGACACAGCATCTGCTACATTAAACACTGATGTCAAAAAGCAATGACCTTGAGATGGATAAAGCTTTAGTCTCCATGCAGTAGCTGACCAACTTTGTAAAATCAGCAAAAGACAAAGTCAGCAGAGATCGTCTGCAGAAGCATTTTTGCTATCCTGCTTTTTTTTTCCATCTAGAAATAATCCACTCCTCCATGAAGTTTTTCAAAGTAACTTACTAATTAGATTACACTTACATGTTTTGCCATTGAATTTCATAATATTTGTTCATCTGGACATTGTGTTTTCAGTTCAATTAAGGGTTTATCCAGCATTTACTCATTATGTACATTTCTGAATTGTCCATGACAGTAGGATGTAGAACTTTGGCATGCATTTTTTTGTGCAGTTCATAGAAAGACTCTTTGGTAGAGCACACCTTTCCCTCTTCTCTTTCTGCACTTCATCTTTCACAATCACTCAGTTGGCAAAGAAGGTAGATCAAATTTTGTGTATCTGTTAGTAAAACATCTTCAAAGAGGGATGATGTAAAGCAATTTCAAATTGGGAGTCTCTGAGAAAAGAAGTATCTTGTTTCTTCTTTGTGTTGTGTGTATCAGAAAGGGATCACAAACCTCACCTGGAGTCCCTACAGTAAGGAGACGTTAATGATTTTCTGTGAAAGGCATACAGAGGCACAATCATATGAGCACAAACTTTTCAGCATAAAGTGTCTGTCACCCATGTAAGAGTGCATTCTTTTTTTTACGGCATTAAAGAATTCCTACTCTCAGAAAACAAGAGAAACCAACAGTTCAGGAACATTGCAATACCTAAAAAATATTCAAAACCTCTGTGAATTAAAATATGAACAGTTCCAGTATAAACTAATTTAGCCAATTGCAAACCTATGAAAAATGGGTTCCATGCACTGGAAATGGCAAATGTAACTGCCTAGTAATTACCTCTAAACAGAAGCCAAAACTGAGTTGCAATATTTAAAGGAAAAGTAATTAAAAGAATATAATTAGGAAAAAAAGTTTAACATAAATACAAGGCTCATAAGGAATTTTTTAGTTATTAAATTTGTATTCGAAATTGAATCATCTTCCAGTCTCAAATACTTTCTTTAAGTAAATTGAACTTACTTTAAGGATCAATCAAAACTCAATTGTAATATTGCACAATGAAGTCCCATACTATAAGAGTGATAGAACTGAAAGATGCATGTGGGTAATTTTGTTTGTTTAACTATTAAATACAGAATTCTAAAGGCAGACAGTTTACTGTTACAATTTATGCAAGGATATTTTTATGACGCGGCACATATGGAAGCAGGGGACCGGAGTCAGTGACCCAAAAAGTCCTTTCCTGCCATATTCACCTACCAACCTTTCTCATTCCCTTCCCTTCCCTTCCCTTCCCTTCCCTTCCCTTCCCTTCCCTTCCCTTCCCTTCCCTTCCCTTCCCTTCCCTTCCCTTTCCTTCTTGCTCCTTTTGGGAGAGTCTCAGCACAGCTGTTTTAGTGGTGGAGAAAACAGACAGAGAATAAATGTGCCTTTATTCTTTTGTTCTGGCAGTCTGGTTGCTACCCTGCCAGACAGTCAGACTTCAGGGAAATGTCATTAGCCACCTGCTTTTACACACTCTAGAACATATATCTATATTTTTCAGAAGTCAGGGGTAACATAGATACAAAGAATATAAACAGAGAGGTGTAATAAAAGGCTTTGAGCATTAAGGAAGTTAATTAACTTTCTATGAAGGTTTTTGTGTTTTGTTGGGTGTTTGTTTGTTTGTTTTTAAACAGTGTTTACCCATAGAAGTGGATTACTGGAAATGAGAGACAAGTAATTACTTCTGCAGTGGTAAATATGAATTACTACTTTGTTTCGAAAGGAGTTTCATACCCTTTCTAAAAGCTGAATGGCATGTAAGGTGAAATCCAAGATTGGAAAGATAGAAAAGTTTGTTGTTGATTTTAAGCTCACTGGAGAAGACAAAGAGACAACAGAGCCACGTGTTGGCATCAGACATGCACAGTTCAGGAACGCTAGTCATGTAAACAAGGGAAACTGAAAGGATTAATAAAATAAATTATACCCTAGTTACCATCACCTTAAAATCTAAAAGAAAATATTCTATTTAAGCAGCACATTACACATTCCACAAATAAAGGATAAAAGGTGATAGTCTAGTTAATAAAACAGATTCTTATAGCTAAGTTACTGGTTAAAAACGAATGGAGTACATGCTCCTGGTTTTGCAGTGGCAAATATCTATGGGCTTGCCTGCCGGTGAACGTTTCTCTTCTAAGTGAAATATAATTACCTCCCTTGCACTAACCAAGAACTTGGGCCAGAATTTTCAGACACTAAACCTCTGAAGAAGCTATTTTGTAATTTAAACTCACCATGATATGATTTATTGATTATAGAAATCAGTTGAACCAGGCTATCAGAAATTTGTGTTTGTTTTTTTAGCAAACTATCACTGATATGTAAGAGGGAATGTGTTAACTTTAGTTCATAAAATGTGCAGTTAAAGTTTAACCTTTTTCATCTAAAGAGCTATATGTCAATGTTTGAAAACTACCTTAACACGTACCTGTTTTAAGCTATTGAAAGCCTCATTCCTCATCACTTACTTAATACAATTTTTTGTCATTAATTGTGGCATTCATGGGATTAATCCCTATAGGAAAACAGCTTTTCTTTCCATGGCTACTGGTAAACCCAGGACAGATACCTACAAAAGAAAACACTGAAAGAAGAGATTTCGTTGGAAGCCTTTTGCAGAGATCTTCTTAATCATTGACTAAGAGCAATCAGTATTGAACAGAACATAAATTTTGTTGTCACCCTCTTTCGCGTGTTTTAGGAACTATTTTGTGGAATATTTTGCCACACTGTGTCCAACATACTTTTGTTTCAAGGGAAAGGTGCACCTTAAGCTTCACAGATCAAGGAATCTTAGCCACAAAATGTAAATACTGCTTTTCACCTAGCTTGAACTTCCGCATACGATTTTTCCCCACCGGGTAGTAATCCTGGACTACCTGTCTGCCAGCTATCCACTCAGCCTTACAACGGAGGCAACATGTTCTCACTTAATTATTTTCTTGCAGAATCAGCATTTTGAGACAAAATACTGTACCACTGAAAGTTTTTTAGTGAGGTCTAAATGCAGTAGAATCATGGAAGAGAATGATATAATTGTTCAGATTGTGAAAGACTTTTAAAATCCTCAAGCCCAACCATTACCTACCACTGCTAAGTCCACCACTAAACTGTATCCATAAGCACCATATCTACACATCTTTTAAATACCTCCAGGGATGGTGACTCAATCACTTCCCTGGGTAGACTGTTCCAACAATTGACAACACTTTCAGTGAAGAAATATTTCTTAATATCCAATCTAAACCTCCCCTGGCACAGCTTGAGGCTGTTTCTTCTTGTCCACTTGTTACTCGGTAGAAAAGATCAACACCCACCTCACTGCAGCCTCTTTTCAGGTAGTTGTAGAGAGCGATAAGGTCCCCCAAGAGCCTTCTCTTCTCCAGACTAAACAACCCCAGGTCCCTCAGTTGTTCCTCGTCAAACTTGTGCTCCAGACCCTTCACCAGCTTTGCTGTCCTTCTCTGGACCTGCTCCAGCACTTCAATGTCTCTTTTGTAGTGAGGGCCCCTGAACTGAACACAGGATTCGAGGTGCAGTCTCACCAGTGCAGATCACAGGGGGAAAATCACTGCCCTGGCCTTGCTGGCTGCACTATTGCTGATACAGGCCAGGATGCCACTGGACTTCTTGGCTGCCTGGGCACAAGCTGGCTCATGTTCACCAGCCATCAATCAGCATCCACAGGTCCTTTCCCACCCAGCAGCTTTCCAGCAACTCCTTCCCGAGCCTGTAGCATTGCATGGGGTTGTTGTGGCCCAAGTGCAGGACCTGGCACTAGGCTTTGTTGAATCTCTTACCATTGGCCACAGCCCATTGGTGCATCCTGTCCAGATCCCTCTGCAGAGCCTTCTTACCCTCCAACAGATCAACACTACTCCCCAGCTTGGTGTCAGCTGCAAATTTACTGAGGGTGCTTTTGATCCTCTCATTCAGTAATTCTATTCTCACAGATCTGCCACAAGAAACCAAGGCTATTTGTCTGACAGTTATGTGCCTGGGTACAGGCTCTATGGCTCTATGCTGCTCCTAAATATTCCTCAGAATGATAAGCAGTTTTTCCACTACTCCTTATTTTGATGCTGTCCAGAAACTCTGGTTGCATTTCTACTTTTTGAGGCCTGTCCACACAGTCTGTCTTTGGGACTTGCCTGCCCTTCTCAGTCTTCTCAAGGGGGTGCTTCCACCTAACAGTCAGGGCCTGCAGAAGTGGGAGCCAAGTGCCCCACCTTGCCCAGTCAGCAACCAGATATACGTGGATTTTAAGAATGCAGTTTATTTTACATAGCCCCTTTTCTTGACAGCCACTGCTTTGGAATTCCTACAGGGATCTGCCTCCCAGGGGGCTGAGACATGGAAGCATGCTTACTCAAGAATCCTGCAGATCTGGATATCCTTCACAGAAGCACCTAGATGTTGCTCTAGGTTCATAGTGGGTGAAAATAGCATTTTGATGGTCCTTCCTGGGTATCTCTATGTGTTTATCTGTAGCATGCAATAAGCTCACATGCAAAAACCAGCTGATGATTCTCACTTGGAGTACTGTGTACAGTTCTGATGTCCTCAACATAAAAAAGACATGGAACTGTTGGAACAAGTCCAGAGGAGGGCCACGAAGATGATCAGGGGACTGGAGCACCTCCTGTATGAAGACAGGCTGAGGAAGTTGGGGCTGTTCAGCCTGGAGAAGAGAAGGCTACATGGGGACCTCATAGCAGCCTTCCAGTACCTGAAGGGGGCCTATAGGGATGCTGGGGAGGGACTCTTCATCAGGGACTGTAGTGACAGGACAAGGGGTAATGGGTTAAAACTTAAACAGGGGAAGTTTAGATTGGATATAAGGAGGAAATTCTTTCCTGTTAGGGTGGTGAGGCACTGGAATGGGTTGCCCAGGGAGGTTGTGAGTGCTCCATCCCTGGCAGTGTTCAAGGCCAGGTCAGACAGAACCTTGGGTGACATGATTTAGTGTGAGATGTCCCTGCCCATGGCAGGGGGATTGGAACTAGATGATCTTAAAGTCCTTTCCAACCCTAACTATTCTATGATTCAAGGGTACATCAATATTTCTGAAGTTTGCCAAATTACTTCAATAAGAAAGTATTTTCCTTTAGGACAAGTGGTATTTTAAAATATAAGTTTTAAATTGTATGTGCTTTCAACCCTATAATATGCAAATCTGCTGATAGGTATAGTTGGAATATGTCATAAAGAAGCAATAACATTACATCACAAGATGCAGAAATTGCATGTCCCTTCTTTCAGGCAACTTGGATGCATCTGCATTTCTATAACAAACCATAGTTTTTTTATAAACATAACCAAAATAGTTGATTTCTGAAGGACAAGGAAGTAACTCTAAGGTAATAGCAACAATATACCAGGAAGTGCAGTCAAGCACATTGAATACTGAAAGCTGTGACCATATGTTGATCGATCTACTAATTCCAGTTGAGAACACTATCAAAATGCAGGTGTCAGTCATGAGAAAATATAGTCTATGATTGACAGATTGGTATTTTTTCGCATTAGAAAGAGTCTGATTTCCTTCAAGACAGACTAAACCTTTGTTTTGCCTCACTATGCTGGGTTTCAGATGTGAGAATCTAAATGAAGAAGGACACCTGGTAGAGGTTTGAAACAGTGTCTTGGTAGATAAAGAATTGCAGAATTTAAAGATAATTGCCTCTGACTTCTACCACATACCAGCAATTCAACCAAAAGGAAAAGAAGTGAGGTATCTTTGTGATCACAGCTGACTACACACTCAAAATTCTTCAAGAAGTAGAAGGAAATTTTTGTGGCAGTACAGAAGGAGCTGGACTGGCTGTTAAGCAGCTATCAAGTAGAAGTATCTGATAATAGCATCTCCATGACACCAGGAGAAGGAAACCACGGGCACTATTCCTTGAAAAGAAATGCAGACACTACTTTGAAAAAGCAAGCTTTTCCTGTTGCTTTTGTACCTACTGGCTATTCTGATGTTTTATGGAAAGGTAAGACAAGGTCCATGATGGCTGCCATTGCTCCTCTCTAATGTTGGCATACCACCATTTTGTGATGGTGTCATTCCAGCAGTTTGCATTGATCAGTAAAGCAGGGTTACCGTTCCTGTATCTCAGCAGTTGTAAATGCCAAACAAAAACAAAAACAAAAACAGCAACAACAAAAATCAATGTTTTGACAGGGTTTTTTTTTTTGTTTTTTTGTTTTTTTCTTTTTCCCAGTGGAAGCCTGAGTGTGCTCTTTGGAAATGATTTTAATATATAACATTAGCACACATTCATATTTCTTCAGTCTATGAGCACAGACCCATGTATTTTGAAGCAGAATCTTCAGTAGGGTTTGGTCACACGAATCTTTGTTTGTGCCCCTTAGAAGCTCACCTCTGATGACATGAAAGAAAAAATTAAATATGCATTACTTATTTTTTAGTGTTCCTAACCCTATTCTCCATTCTCACAAAAATGGTACAATAACCAGCTAGGTGAAGCTAAAAGTAGGCACTTTGAAAAATACTCTAAAACAGTTACTAAAAAATACTATAAAAGAAGTACTCTTTTAGCCAACATTTTTAATGAATTGTAGTAGCCAAAGATACAGCCCTAAATTAAAATTCTATGTGACTTCTCTTTGGTTAAAAAAAAGTCTTGCTTATGTGATTGCCTCCCCTTAATAACCTTCAACACTCAGACATGTAACTGTAACCCTAGCACTTAATTTCCAAACTACAGACTTCTTTTTAAACTAAAAGGAGAGGTCTTTTAGCTATGAGCTGTAGCTGGACCTACAAGTCCTCACTGAACTGAATCCCTGGGCACATAACCAGCCCTATCCTCAGTGACATAAACCTTTCAGTCCTTCAGATAGTTGTGGATAAAAAGCTGGATTTATGACAAGCAGGGTATTTACAGGGCCCAACCTACCTGAAACAAAGTTATGAACAATGCTACTTCACTAAATCCTTTTTTCAAATATCTCTGGCACACAAATATTCAACAGATTTAATCAACAGATAAGTATTAAGTAGTAACATAACAACAGACTTTTTGATCTAGACTAACAAAAACAAAATTTTGAATTAAAATATTTTTAATACAATAAAAGAATGTATTTGACTATTTTTTTTTTCTTCACAGAAACATTTTCACTTCCTTTTAAAGTAAATGGGTTAGACATCAAACCAAACATTTTTTACAATCTGCAATTACAAGACTGGATGAAACAGGGTTTCATAATTGTGGCTGGTTTTACCCTGAATAGTTGGGGTATTACTTGGCATGTTAAAAAAACCCTCAAACACCTAGTGGTGCTTTTGTGGGACCAAGCCAAGACAACTGTATACATGAAGTAGCACAGGCATCTCTGGATTGGCTCTAGCATTCTTTAGTAAAACAAGAGTATGCCACAGCGGAAGTTGCTGGATTGACCTAATGAACCACTGACTTGTTCGTTTCACAGCAGCTGGAGAGCAAGACATAACTTCTGAGCACATCCCACTGTAATGCTCTGCAGCCTTGCAAGACACATCTTTTCCCCCTTCTCACCAGTAGGCATGCAAATGGGAAATGAGGGAATGGTGTGTGGAACAGAAAAAGTGTCATCTCAGAAAAAGCATCATGTATTCTAAAACCAGTATCTGACAGTTTTAAATTAACAGAGGAAATATCACCACTCCATATGAGCTCTAATATGTCATTCTTCACGATACTAAAATGTCAGTCTGGTGCCAAGTATAGCAGACAGTCACTTCGCTCTTGCCTACCAGATCCAGTGTGAACCATACATAAGCTAGCTACATGTTCTCACAGTTTACCCTTTGTATGCAGATGAAAGGTACATCTATTCTTATTTACTCCTTTAACAAGAACTCAAGGATGAAAGTGACTTCACAGCTTGTTTGCTTCCTATTTATAAACGCAAAATGCTATGTCAGCCTCAATATAATAATCTAAAGAACCAAGTGCATTTATCAGCTAGGATATTCTTTACACCAGTATACAATCAAATACTTTTTATTATTTCTACTGTTCTGCATACATTGATCACAAATCCCAGTGGCTTTTCAACTACATATCATGAAACATCTTCTGATTAGCATTGTATTTGCTTATGTGAATATAGGAACGTGTATGAGCGTGCATTTGTGTACATAAGGAGACAGAGAAAGAAAATTGAACAATTTGTTCTCATAGTTTAAAAAGTGAACGTTAAATCCTATCTGAAGGAAGCATATTGGCCCAGAAAGGGACAGACTGGCTTGAAAAGGAAATGCAATAATAAAACAAAGTAATCTAAAGCACAGCTTTGAATCAGTTAATATGGCGGCACTTTTACAGCTGAGTTTGCATTTAATAAAATCACATTCTTTACTGAAAAGGTAGAAATATACTTCTTTTTTTTTTTTTATAACACTGTGAAGAAAAAAGAACAGAAACTCTTACACGCTGCAAGAAGAATGTTTCATAATTTTTTAACGTATGATAAAAACTTAAGGTCTTTCACACTCTTAATTACAGAATTATCTTAAGGAGCTTTTTTTCTTCTTAAACTCTCAACAGATATTTATGATTTCATTTAAATTATTCTCCAAGTATTGATTTGGTGGTGAAAGCTACATTAATATGTCTGTTTTCACAGATATACACATTTGAAAACAGATGATCTAAATTAAAGCGGTATTCCTTCAGCAGGCTGTTTGCATTTATCAACATCACTCCAATCTTCCAGTGTGTTTTAACACTTTCTCAGGTGCCAGTTGCAGTTTGCCATTTATACTGATGAACAGAAGGTATAAAATGGTGAAAGCAGAAGACGACAGCATTCCCTTGCATCTGAGACTTTAATGGGGACATTTTTAAGCATTCTGTATTCATTTTGAATAATTGTTTGGGACAGGGATGGGGGGACAAAGAAGTGAGGTTATTTTGGTTTGACTTTCAATTAGTCACCGCACAAACTGCAAGTTTTACACCTCTGGATCAGGTCCTCTCTTCCCAGCCCTTCTGGTTCACTGAATGTTCTGCCTGGAAACTGAAGAGATTAGTTGCTACCTCATACTGTTTATATGCATACGTGTCTTTGTACATATATGTAAATTACCAATATATATGTATTCATGCATAAATAACTTCCTGATTTACTGAAAAACATATGTTCTTTTTTTTAGAACAGTCAGGAAACACATTATACCCTGTATCATGCAAGCTTTTGTAATACATCCATCATTTATTATATACCACACTGACAGTCCTAAACAGTGCCTGTGAGTCTCCCTTTCTTCTTAGCTGATGTGAGAAAAAGATGGGATATTCATATTTTTTTGCTATTATTTTATGTGTACATGATGTTTATAATATTGTGCTTTTTCAGAAAAATTGGGAAAATACAATATTTTCTTTTTCATTCAATTTACGCTTTAAAATATATTTTACTCATGAGTGGGCAACTGGTAGTCACATGCTAGATAGAAAATGGAGCTCAATCAGAATCTTAAGGCAATACAGTCTATCTTCTATAAAAGAATAATCTTTCTGGCTTGGGCCAGATGCTAGTAGTCCAGCTTTTTTGTAATAATCTTCCACTCATTAAGAAAATATCTAACTAGGCCCAAGACTCTGAAAATAAATGCAGCAAATCAAATATCTAAAGTAGCACTTAAAAAGGAATTAAACATTATATTCCATTCTCTCATGATTTTCAAATACTTATTTATCCAGATGAATGTGTTCTTTGTTTTTTACTGGAGAGTCACTGCAGAGATTCAACTTCTTGCAATGATATAGCAATGTTCCAGGGGACTGCCAGCATAATAAGCTGATTGATTTGAGGGTTTATATTTTTAAGTTCCACTACATTCCCACTAGAACTTAAAAATTCTGTGGAATAAAATAAAAAAATAGATTATATATATATGTACACACTATAATTTATTATGTTTATTTATAATTATTTATATGTAATATATACATTATATATAATACATATTATATATAAAATATACGTACAAATATATAGAGATTTAAAAGCCAGTGAGAGAAAGCTGTCTAGAGTAAGACATGTTTTCTTCTGAATTCAACAGTTGCTGATTAAATATTTTCTAGTACTGTATTCCAGATTAACTATATTCTAGCACTTCTCTGTACAAGTAACAAGTCCCAGATGTCCTTTTCAGGCAAGAGAAGTCAACATTCATGCAGGCCAGCAAAATTATGAAATACTTTAAAATAAGAATGAGTGCACATTTGTGCCTCAATGGAGAGGCACAAATATTCCCGCAGTAAAATTCTGCACACCATACCCAGCAACATTTCTGCAGTTGCACAGGTTTCTTAAGAAAGCTATGCTTGACAATTAGGATAAGATTGGTGACTCTGGATGGTTGCTCTTATCAATCCTCTCATACCTCAAGCAGGAAAACTATCAGTGTATCTTAGGATAGTCAGTGTATTTTAGCAGATGTGTCAGATACCTGGGATGAAATGAACAGGACCTAGTGAATATTGAATACAGTAAGATATGTGCACCATTCGTATTCCTACAGTTGGCCTTGTACCTAATGCATTGAGGGTCTCTCACACTGTATGACCCAGGTGACAGGGATGCACATCAGCTTGATTCATGATATTAAACAGGGTGGGTTTATGGGTGGCACAGAGAAAAGAACACCAGGTTTATGGCTGTGCCGCAACTGACAGCCCACATTCAAGTGAAACCGTTAGGAGACAATCAT
Source organism: Lathamus discolor (assembly GCF_037157495.1). Taxonomy (NCBI): domain Eukaryota; kingdom Metazoa; phylum Chordata; class Aves; order Psittaciformes; family Psittacidae; genus Lathamus; species Lathamus discolor. The sequence continues at coordinate 69,755,652 of NC_088909.1, forward strand.
CCTTGTGCTATAACCCTTCTCCTGTATATGACCTGCTCCCCTCCTAGGGCTTTCTGTGAGGTGTCTCAGAGCTTGGGATAGAAGTCGGGAAATATGCTTCCCATTCCTATTGTTTTAAAACACAAGGGCAAAATATGCCAGGCTTTGTTGAGCAATTTGCTTGTGGGAGTTTTGCTCAATTAAGGATTCAGAAGTTGTCTTGTGGTTTGGCTGGCTAGTTCGGAGAGAACCGACCAATATTCAAAAATTATTCAAAACCATGTGTGACCTTGTCTGCACCATCCAGCCAGTTCAGCAGGAGCTCTGTCCGAACCACTTAAAGAAAACTGGTTTAGAACATGGCCTCTTCTCTTTCCATAGAATCTCCACCTAGGACAGACCAAAAGTTGAACAAAGTCCTGAGATTTGTTTTTATTTCCTACCTTTTTCTTTTTTTCTCCAGTAGAATTGACAGTGTAAGAAAAGAAACTGTACAACCCTCTAATTCAAACTAGAGCGTGTGATTTCAAAATAAAAATATCTGCTTACTTAAATGTCAAATTGGGATAAATGTTCAGACATACCACAATTTATAAGAAATGCAGGCAAAATCAAGCTCCTGAGAAAAAGATGTAAATTATAACAATATGGACAGAGCTTTACCAGGTTAATTAAATGAATGAAATACTCCCACTTTTTTGCATTGAAGTAACTGCTCTCACTGCAGGCAGTACATTTCTCCCGAATATTAAATGCCATATTCTGAATTGTTCTGCAAGACTGCAGAATTTGCCATACAAAAGGCATGTGAAAAATATCACTAAATGGCAACCCACTTCTTAATTATGTTAACCAAATATTACCCACCTTTGTAGCGCTAAAAGCAAAATCTGGGGATTGTCAGTATGTTATGATGCAATAGAATATTCTCAGAAAAGGTGTCTGACTCCATAAGACCTCATTAATAATGATCGACACAATTGGCTTTCTACAAATTGCCAAATACTGTTCTTGTCTTTCAAAGACATCTCACTTGCAGATGTGAAGAGCACTGATAAAAGTGCTCTTGTATTGAACCACTTTCAGAAGACTAATCATATTCCTCTTTAATTTAAGTGAAAGACCTTAACTCAAAAGCAAAATACTTAACAGTTATCTGTCCATATGGGCAATATAAGAACATTAATCCAATGTATAATTATGCTAAACGGTGCATATGCACATCTGTATGCCTTGTGCTGCTTACTCCCTGCTTTTCATGGTTTGCATTGGTGAGATTTGCAAACTATTTTATTGCAAAATTAATGAAGATATAGTGATTCCACTTTCATGATCCAGTCTGCTCCCAACCTTGTGCTAGTGTTAGGGTACAGACATTCTCCTGAGCTACGCTCTAGGGTCATGTAACATCAAGATTTTCTTCTGCATAGATGCCACTTAACTCGAGATAGCTAAGCACCTGAGTATGCATAAGCACTTTAAGACAGTAAAGCTGCAGTAGAAAATGTGAGAGGCTGGATAGGAAAATATCTCACTACCAACTACTGAATTTATAATGGTAAATTATAAATATGTGCATATTTTTCATTGCTTTCGAGCTCAGGTGGATAGATGGCAAATCGTTCCTGTGCAAAACACCAACAAAACCCACCCCAAAACCCACGGAAAAACTCTCATACAACCAGCCCCATCCCCACAAGCAATTCACACACAACATCCCATCTATACTGTTCTCATTAGGCTTCTGTTTTGACAAACAATATCCTTTCAGTGGCTTTCACTGCCCTTTCCTCAACAACCAGCATTAAGCGTAACTCTTCATCAGGCTTTCTAATGGCTAAATATTCAGATATTTGGATTATTGGTGCATGGTTAGACTACTGTCTATGTAACCACGTCATGTGGTTTTCTGCAGTAGAAGATTTATTGGTATTATAGACACAGTAATACTTCAGTGGAATTGCATGGGGTGGATATATATTTCCTCTTCTTTCTACTGGGTAATGCCACTGATTACAAGCATACCAGTGTATCAGAAAAGATGAACAGTTGCAAGACATTTGGTAGTATATTTCATTTGAGCACTCACTTGTGATGGTACATGTTAGTGACAGTCCTAGATGTATGTCAAATTATGGAAATTATCATTTCATATTTTGGAGGATGGATATGCTCTATTAATAATCACAGTTGTCATTACATATTAGCCCTTCAGGATATAAACTGAGACCCCTGCATTGAAAGTAGTGGAAGGGCAGTAAGCTCAAACTGAGAAATAAAACATAGAAGTGGACAGTGCTGTATGACTGAGACATTTAATTATTTTCTTTTCATACGGTGAGCAACTATAACTGTTTACAGTCTTGCCTGAAGTTCAATGGTGATTTTCTACAGAAATATCCACATTTGTTAAGAATTGCATCATATTGGTACTGAAATGTTCCCTCCCCATATAATTACCTTCCTTCTCTCCAGCTCCCCATCAGTACTCCTGTCTAGCAACTTCTCATAATCTCTCCACTTCCCATTGCCTCCTGAAAGATATATTGGTAAATCCATTCCCTCAGGAATATGGGAGCCCAGAGCTTTTACAGCGTGGGGAAAGTTGGAAACAGACCCAGTGCCTCTGTGCCACCAGTGCTGGAAGAGCATCTCCGCAGATGTTGCAGCCGTAGCATGCCAGAGCATTACAGCATCCGCATTATGAAGAGACAGCAGGACAGCACAATCTGCTCTCATCTAGACTCCACCATACTGAAGTCTGTGGTCTGGAGTAGAATGTTGGTATGAGAGCAGCTCATATGGGGTTTATAATCTCAGCATAGGCGAGAACTCAAATTCTGAAGAATTGAGAGGAAGGAGTATTAGAGAAACAGCTGCCCAACTCCAGCCAACTTCCAGTTGAATGTAATTCCTATTGGCTGACAGTCATGATTTTGCACACAATATTTCTGTATCACATCTATACTTAAAAGGTCCCTCAAGACTGTTGCTTCTATACTGGGAGAATAGGTATTAGGGTAAAGCACAGGCCTTCATGTATCTTTGCAGTAGCAAGCAGTCGTTGCTCTTAACCCTGAAATGCTACTGCACCAGAAGCCATCTCTCCCTCTTAGATAATCCCTTTCTTTCTAAGAGGAAAGTTCATTCAGTCATTTCAACAAATGTTGTGGAAGAAACATTTCCACAAGACCATTCGTGTCAATGCTATTTCCCCAGGCTTTTTAAGTCTAAGGATCTTTGGTGACCTGTAGACATTTTCTAAGATGCTACTGACAGCTTAGAAAAAAGGTACTTTAAAAAATCTACTAGTCATGTCAAAATACGGTATATAGGAAACCAAAAGATAGTATATAGGAAACCAAAATAGGTTGGAAAAGTTTTAGGATTTTGCAAGTCAAGGAAAAATAGTGTACTATGACTAGTCCACTGAAGGGAAATCATTAACCATTCTTCTGTGGCTCCCTTCCATTTTAGGTACCTCTTAAAAAAGGGGATAAAACTGTGTCTCCAATACTTGTATAGCCTCCTTGGTAAAAACACGTTTTGCATATGTATGTCACTCACAACCTACGCATTTTCTATGCACGGCCCTAATCTGGTGAAATCTGACACAAAGACATCCTTTTAAATGTAAGTATTGCCATTGACTTCAAAGTGACTATTTCTAGGAATAAACTTTGTCATGTATGTGACGACAGGATCAGGGAGCTGGTATGAGCATGTGTCCCCGTTTACTGTACAAAGTAGATACACACTGCTCTTTTTGCTGTCTTCTCCTGTGGTGGAGACCTCATTCTGAAACAGACTGAAGTGTGATATGTTGGCAGGTGGTCTTTATTAGAACGGTCATTGACATTGTCAAGCACCTTTTGAAAGGTGACATTGCACCTAGAAGGCTATTAGGCCAGAGCCATGAAGTCTACAACAATTTCTCTGACAACATTGTAAACAGGTAGTATCTCTGACCCCTTTTTAGACCTAACTAAACACTGGAGATTGAAGTTCTTCTGAGTGTCTTTCATCCCTCTGTCACCCATGTATACACTTCCCCTAAGCTTTGTCTTGAAGTACCCTGCAGAAGTAGTGAAGTTGTGAGAGAGATACTTTAATTATAAGCACCACAGTAATGAATTCAAGTACACTCATTTATCATAAAGGGCTTCCCCATCTGTCTCTAAAGTATGCTCAAAAATGTTGTGTATTTGATAACATGAAGGTTGAGAATTTAACACATTTTAGTTTCAAACACTTCATTTTGGCTAGCTTTCTGAAAGATTGTACAAAAGCATTTTGACTGAAACAGCAGATTGGGGGGGTGGGGGTGGGGGCGGGGTGGGTGTGCGCACATGCACGTGCGTGTGTGTGGTCTCTTCCTAATTTATTTGCAGTTCCACCCATTGGGATCAAGCTGCAATCCCTGTAGGCAAAAGAAGATTAGGGAAAGCAACTGACTGTTTTTTCCCAGACACAGAAGGGAAAGCGACTTCTCAAGTACCGCAAGTTTTTCTGGCCACTGTACAAATTGTTCCTGAGTATGGAGAGTTTCCAAAAGACCTAATTAGCAACTCGCTACAAACATTTCTTTGCATTAGCTAATGATCCGACTACACTTGTAAGCAAACAGTACCAACATATCTAATCAATGCAGAAAAACCAACAGAATGCCTATTAAACATCTGGATGTCATTTTCTAGTTAGACATAGAACAAAACGAAAACATATGCATGTTTCTTTGATCCATGCCTCAACAAAGAAATTGTTGATAAAAAAAAAAACAAACACAACACTGGCCAGTCAATGTGTCATTTTCATAAAGCCTGGCCATTTCTCTTCAAATGTTCCCAGTTTAATTTTGCTGGTTTCCTGCAATCTCTAATTTTACCATATTGTGTGAAACCACAAGGGATTCTGATTTTATTTGAGGTTTTACTGCTGCATGATCTGCTACTGACTGTTTTGTTGTTTTTTTTTTAATTCAACTCGGGGAATTTTTAAGGGTGAAAGAATGGGGGGAGGGATGGTGAAATGACCTAGCGTAACTTTTTGAACATTCTTGCCTTCAAGGAAAGCTACTAATTAAAAAGAAATCAAATTACAAAGAGGGTATGCAATGGCTATCAGCCAAAAGATAGCTAATAATTAGAAATGTAATTGCTTTACCCTGCTCATATCATTTGCACATCATAAATAAAGAAATATTTTAAAAGTGATATTGTTTTGCATGCCCTCACAATAATTATTATTCTTTCAGCTGCATAGGTAGTCACTACTATACCACATGCACTCTATGACTCAGATACTATTTTTAACTCTATTTTATACCTGTGCCATCCTACCATTAATAAAGAACAGTCCCATCCTCCATGCACATAAACGTAATTTTTAAACATACACTGTTTCAGTTGAAAATCAAATGATCTCTCAATCTAAAATTTTGAAAGCGTAAAATCTATTGAATTCTGTAATTGCTTCCCCTACTGATTTTCTCTCACTGTATAGATAGTAGAACAGTGGGATAAATCATAAATTTGCTAAATAGTTTCCCGCCCACCTGCAGCCAACTCCTAGTGATTAACATTATCAACATTTTTATTATATGTGCCAGCCTGTGGGAAGTTAAAAAATATTGTGTGTAATAGTAGTGTTAACAGTAAAGAAAAAAAAACCCAACCAAAAAATATGGTAAACAGAACATCACACAATAGGTCATTTCCCTGAAGAACAGATGCTATACCTGAAACCTTTCCAGTATATTCAAACTACATTTTGAACCCAGTACTGCTTTTTTGGCTCAAAGCTCCATCTGCTTCCAGTGTGAGCTTTCATTACATAGTCAATGCAGGATTAGGCCCTTTGCTATTAGAGATAGGAGCACTACGTTAAAATGCTTACAGTGAAAAACAATTTATTTCAAACAGCAGAATTGAACGGATGATTAAACAGAACAGTTTTTTTGGGGGTTAATACCGAATGCAATCTTTTTATTGTATTTTTAAAACATAAGACAAAGGTTTAAACACAATTATGTTTAATCCAGTTTGAGAATTCTGTACAGTATGTATAGTTTTGTGACATAATGGTCTGGTATAAAATATTACCTTCAGTTGAATAAGGCTCTTTACTATATGCTTGGCCATATTTTGGCCTGTTTTCACTGGTGCGAGTAGTGAGTATTGCCATGGAATGAGCATGTTCAGTTTCCTGGGATTAACCTTGATTTATACACGACTAACAAAAAGGAAATTTTTATGCTCTAGTGGGCCAATGATGATGCATTATAAATTAAATATCAGATCATATTGGTTATGGTTCATGTAATGTAATTTCAGTGGCTCTCATTTGGGAAAAAAAAAAAAAAAAGTAAAAATAATCACACTTGATTCCACTACTGCTTTTACAGGTCTTTATCTTGATTATAATGAAGAAGATTCAAAATGCCCTAAAGTGTGTGAATTCTGAATCTAAGTAGGTTAAAAACACTTGTTAAAGAAACCCCACCCTAAAATCTAACAGTAAAATACAGCAATTCTCTTTCTGTTAAAACATGCCTTGGACATTTTAATGATGACAAATATAGGTTACAAGACATTCAAACTTTCATGTAGGCAAGCAATCCAAAAGAAAAAAAAAAGTTTCTGTTTACGTTCCAAAACATTGTTGTAATGTCATATCTGTTAATATCTCATTAACAACTTGCGCCAGCAGGTTAAGCAAAGTACAACCAAAGTTAGGTAAGTGTTACATTATTACAGACTCCATAGCTACTAGGTACACACACAAAGTATATAATAATACCTTGCATTTTTACGGCACCTTTGATCTGAAGATCTAAGTACTTTATAAGCATTAACTAATTAAGCTTTCCAAGGCCATGAACAGAGCAGTGATTTGGCTTGTCCAAGACTACAAGGAAAGAGCTGGGAACAGAAAGCGAGATTTTTAGCTTTACTTTTGCAGGCAGAACACCAGACAAGTTCACATTCCCGTCCTGGGAACCACAAGTTATCAAAGGTCACTACCAAGGGTATTTTGCCTCATCTCTTAAAAAAAAGAAAGACCCAAAATATTCAAGGGCCTCACATCTATTTATGTATTCAGAAACATGTATGCATAAATGTACAATACATACATACACAAACACACACACATATTCATAGGTACAAACACTATTACTCATACACATATACATATGCAAAGACACACGCACTGAGGCATACATGGATTCAGTTTGGATTCCCAAACAAAGCCCAAAGCTTCATTGCAAAAGACTGGGGGAAGTTTAATTTTCTTTTCCTTGGGTCGTTTCTATGTAAAACTGGGAATACTATTGTAGGGAAATAAGCGCTCTGAACAAGTAAAGCTCTATCTTGATATTGCAACATAGAATCATAGAATAGTTTGGGTTGGAAGGGACCTTCAAAGGTTGCCTGGTCCAACCCCACGGCAATGAGCAGGGAACATACCGAATTGTGTACGAAATTTGAAAGAGAGACCGCTCTTTCCTTAGGATACAAGATACAGCATAATACAATTCTGAACAAGTGTGTCTAGAAAACATTAATGGGGAATTGTAAGAAAAAGCAGATTATAAAAATTATCGAGTCTAAATGATGCAATACAACATTTCGAGGCCTCCTTTTAGGTAGTATAAAGGCGCGCTAACAGCATAAATACATTTTAGCGCATTAAGTTTGAAGGTACTGGTATTTCACACTCTACCGTGTAATTCTGGTACGAATAGGGTGGTTGTTAACAGAGGGTATGTTTTGAAGTTTGCTTCCCACTGCAAGCTGCGTCGCCGTTTGTCATCTCATTAGCGCCACACGCAGAATCTGTGGGATTTGTTTGACCCTCACCAACCTCGAGTGGGCCTATAAAACACAGCAGCAAAGCTCTTGACAGCTTTCCCCTGCCTGCGAGACCCCTCTTACGCAGAAAACCACTTTCCCCCAAAGGCCGACGCCCGCCGTACCAGGGGGTCACTGCGACCCACGCTTCAGCCGACGCGCTGGAGCGAGGCAAACAGCCGGCAGGTTCCGTCCTCCGCGCAGCGCTCCTGCGCCGCCGGCAGCACCGCCAGCAGGTGCTACCGTGCGCACCGGCACCGCCGCGCACGCAGGGCGGGTGAAGAGGCCGTGACGGCCGGCCCGACCCACAGCTCCGGCTGCCGGCACGGGGCAGCCGGCAGGCGCCGACCGGCGCTGGGCGAAGACCCGCGGGCAGCGCAGCCGCCCCGCCAGGCCGCCGGGCAGCCCGGCCCGGGGCGCAGACCCTGGGGCGGCAGTGGCGGCCCCGCGCCGGCACACAACAGCCACCGACCGGCAACGCGCCCGGCTCCGCGGGCCGCAGCCCCCGCGGCCAACACGCGCAGGCGCCCTGCCCTCGGCTCCCGCCCGCTCGCCCCACGTTACTTTGACTGACGGCACCCCCGCCCCACGCCCCTTCCCGGCGGCCTTCCCCCCTCCCGGCGGCTGCGAGGGCTTCGCGCCCTCCGATTGGCTGGCTGGCGGAGCCCCTGCCGCTCCGCCACAAACGGCTCCCAGCGAAAGGCAGAGAGGCGGTGGGACATGCGCTCTCGCCATTGGTCCGCGGCGCCCCCGCGCATCACGGCCCCACGTTGCCTCCGGGGTCGGCGATTGGCCAGCGGCCGCGGCGCTCCCCCCCGCGCGGAGGGGTGGGCGGTGCCGCGCGGCCGGTTAGCTGGCGGAGTGTGAAACCGCGTGCGAATGTGAGCGGCGCGGAGCAGCGCGGCGCCTCCCGAGCCACCGGCCCGCGCAGGGGCTGCCGGGCTCCCGCCGCCTTCGGTCGGGGACAACTTTGTCCGGGCTGCCCGGGAGCGCGGCGATGGTGGCGGCGGGGCCGCGGGGCGCCGCGCGCGGGGCGCTCTGCTGAGACGCGCGGCTCTTCGGTGCGCGCCCGCCCGCCCGCCCGCCCAGAGGAGGCTGCAGTGGTGCCGCCGCACGAAGGAGGTTCCCGTCGGAGCTAGCCCCGACACGGACGCTTTTGTGTTCTTTTTGTTTCTTCTTTTTCTTCTCCGCCGACGGGGCGGGCGGATTGGCCGGTCGGGCTAGCGGGCTTTAGCGCTAAGCGTTGTTTTCGTTTCTCTTTTGTCCGAGGGACCTATCTGCGAGTAACGGAGGAGTCTCGGCTGCGTGTGTGGCTCCCTCTCCCTGCCCCCCCTGCGTGTCGTGCATGTGCTACTGGAGCGGCGCCGGTCGGGGCCGGCTGCGCAAGCCTCCCGCCCGCCGCCTCCCGGCTTCCTCCCTTGTTGGCCGCTCCGTGTCTTGCTGATGACCTGGTCCGTTCACCGACTCCCGGGAGCAGCGCGGCCGTCTGCGGAGACTTCCTCTCGCCCCCACCGCTTGCGACGGTCCCGCCGCTGACACCGCGTTCTCCCGGCTGGATTCCAACCACCACCCCCCCGCCTCCCCGCCTCCTTGGTGAGGGGCAGGAGTGGGGAGAGGAGTTGCCTCCGCCCGGGCTCTCCAGCCTTACAGCTACATCTGCAACCCCGGAGCCCAGGAAGGGGAGCGGACCGTTCATCCGGGCGGCGGCGGTGCCCCCTCGTTACGCCGGATCCCGTCCTGTCCCGCCGCACCCGGGCGCTGCGGAGCGGCTGTGACAGTCCCCAGCGGAGCCCACCCACCTGTCCCGGGCCCCCCAACACTCCCCAGAGCAGCAGCAACAAAAGACCCCGCGGCCGGAGGATGCTCCCGCGGCGGGGGCACTGAAAGGCGCGGCAGAGGAGGGAAGGCGGCCGGCGGGAGTCGTTGCTCCTGCCCCCTCGGCGCCCCGGGGCGTGAAGCCGGGGCAGGGCGGGGGGCTCCCTGCCAGAGCCGCGCTGCGAGGGACACCCTCCGCGACCGGAGTCATGTTTCCCCAGAGCCGGCACCCTGTAAGTACGGCCCGGGCGTCCTTCCGCGGGGCTGGGCGTTGCTAGCTGTGGGCGCTGCCTGCCGCTGCGCACCCCCAGCTCCCCGCCCGAATGGGGGGTCAGAGTGGCTGGACGCCCTCTCAAGTTTGTCCTCTCCGGGGAGGAGCGGCACATGCTGCCTGCGGGCGTGGCCGGAGAGGGGACGTTTCCCCCGATCCCCCACTTTCCCCCCATCCCTTCTGCTTCGCGGGAAACTTATTTGCCTTGGGGATGCTGCGGGGGGTCGCCGCCGGCCCGAGCGTGAGCACCCCCATCCCCGCCGGATGCGACACCCGGCAGTGCCCCTGCGGCGGGGGGCGGCTGGGAGGAGCCGGCACGCCCCGCTCTCCTGTAGGTGGTGGTGGCAGGATCGGGTGGGTCGGGGCCGGAGCGGCTCCCTGAGCGTGGCGAGCCTCGCCTCTCGCAGATGAGGGACGGGAAGGTGGGTAACAAGTGAGCAGCGCCCCGGGGCGGCGGCGTCCGGGCCGGGCTCTCCTCTGCCTCCTCGCTTCACTCTCTGCTTCCTCGCATCCCTGCGGCCCTGCCGCGGCGGGCAGCGCCGTCCTCCTCTCTTCCCGCGGGGCGGCCGCGCCGTGTCTGAACGTGCCTCTCTCTCCCGTGCCGGCCGCCGCCGCGCCAGACCCCGCACCAGGCTGCGGGCCAGCCTTTCAAATTCACCATTCCGGAGTCGCTGGACCGCATCAAGGAGGAGTTCCAGTTCCTCCAGGCGCAGTACCACAGGTGAGGGGCTGCGGGCCGCCTCGGGCCGGGGGTGGTTGTCCCCGTCCCCGGCCGGGCATGGGGGACTGCACTGAGCGGCAGCGTCCAGGCGGTGGCGTGCGGCGTCGCGGTTCAGCCCCGCCGCGCAGCGGGGCCCGGTCCCCGGCGGCGTCGGTTCGCGCTTGGGTGGCGCGGGGCGCCCGGTCCGCGGCGGCTGCGGGTCCGAGGAGGTCGGAGCGGGGTGGCGGGGCGGCGGGGCTGCCGTGCACCTGAGGGGTCGTCCCGCAGGGCTGAGGCCCGGGCAGCGGCGGGAGGGAGGTGCCGTGGAAGCTAGAGCGGTTCGGCGCTTTCATGCACTCAACCCGCCCTGTTTGTTGGGTATCGTTGCGTGGGGGATTTTTTAAAAGTATAGAGGGATGACCTGCGCTAATTCTGTGGCACAGGACGTTACGGAGGCAAATTCTCATGTTTGCTCACTTGTGTGTGGTGCTAATGCAAAGGTTAATGAAAAGCCAACATATGTTTCTTAAAGAGCCGAGGAGTGTGAAAGCACCCAAGTACTGGAGTACTAACGCAGAGCTGATGTGGAAATACTGACGTGCGTTTGACTGTTGTGCTGTCCTTTAGGTGTTCTTGTTGAGTTTATACGTTCTTGCTGATGAAGCCCTTATAGGGATTTAGGGTGTTGGTTCTTGGCATACACAGGGCAAGTGCCATTAAAGGGCATTGATCTTAATTTTGTACTTACGTGCCCCAGCAAGATCTGGCTAAGAATAAAATGCTTTGCAGGTTTCTCAGGTAGAAATAGCCTGGTGTTGCTTGGGCTTCCTTTTTATTACTTAAGATGCTGTATTTTTAGTCTTACCTGAAATCGTTAGCTTGTTAAAGTCATTTATTACTTTAGAAATACAGTGTAAACATTCAGCATTGCAATGGTAAATTAAAAAGGCTGACTTACACACTAAACTGTTCCCCAGAATGCTTACTAGTGTCATTAAAAACGAACAAACAAACAAACAAAAAAACCAAACAACCCAAATATCCAAACCAAAAACAACAGGAAAGGACCCAAAACAAGAATAGCTTGCAGAGAACAAAGGGACCATGGAGGCATTTGCCCTCAGTGAAATTAGTCAGAACTGAGCTGTGGTTAGTGTTGAGATATGCAAGTACCAAATTCAACTTCATTTATGGAAAAATAAATAGAAAACAAACCTGCTATCAAATGATAGTCAGAGTTACTGATTTTCAAACTGTGGGCAAGATAAAGCTAGCTCGAGATTACTTAACCTTAAGAATTATATAGACATACTCAGTTGTAATTTGTAAACGTGAGTGGTGTTACTTGGCAGTAATTTACTGAATGCTGGGTACAAAGAAATGCCTGACTACTGACAAGTAGTACTTTGGAGAAATTCAGATCCTTTTATAGCTTGAAAGTTGTAGCACTTCATGCCAGCTCCCTGTCAAAGCATAAATACTGGATATATTTGAGTTCTGGAGGCAGTTCGGGTCTCACACAGCACCCACGAAGTACCTTTTAAATTTCCTGCTCAGCCTTTGTGTTTCATGTGTGAATTAAGTTTTTCTGTCTGTATTTGTCTGTTAGTTTATGATTTTTTTAATTAGTTGCTTCTGTCAAATACAAATAAAGTGGGTACATGTCAAAACAAATGACATGTTACATTAAAGTGTGATCTGTTTTGTAGCCTTAAATTGGAATGTGAGAAACTGGCAAGCGAAAAGACAGAAATGCAGAGGCACTATGTGATGGTAAGTGTATTTGTTTTTTCTTTATTTCAGTAAATATCTCCTAATTTAGTGTAAGTCAGCATAACAAGATAACGTATGCTCCTTTATTTGCAGTATTATGAAATGTCGTATGGATTAAACATTGAAATGCACAAACAGGTAAGGCGCTTTGTTTTCTAAACCACAAAATATTCAGTCTGTCTAGTGCATTTAAATATAGTCATTCTGTTTACCTTGAAAGGACTGTATCATGTGTCTGAATCAATAGCTATGATTTGTAGCTGTGATTAGTAAACCCTTGCCTACCTGCTGTCAAATGAGGTATAGATCAGGTTGAGCAACAAGGCTTTCTTGGTATTGGTCCTGTAAGATGTTGGCAAAAATAAGAAACATCTTGTGTCTGAAGCTTCAAAATACAGTTCGGTGCTTTACGCTGTTTTATTTTGTTAGTGATAGAGCCTTTGATGTGCAGAACTAGTCTTATGCGTGTGTAGCGTATGTATTGACAGTTGCTCAAATCCTTGCCATTTAAAGGTATGAAAAGATTAGTGACTTGGAAAGCTCTAGTTATGACTATGAGCCTGCAAGTTCCCATAAAATTCACACTTATGGCCACTATAATGGTGAATAAAAAGAGTATTGAACTGGAACAAGACACTAAGGACCTCAAAAGAGAAGAAAAGCTAAATGATTGCTCAGCCCAGAGGACCCTCAATTGAGTAGTCATTGTCTGCCAAATAAAGCATTAATGGCAGGGTGTAAGTATTCTGTAGATATGCTGACATTCACTTTTTCATCAAGATGCTAGTACAATAAGTCTTTCAGAAATCGATGGCCTCTTAAAAAAAATTATCATTAGATGAAGTTGCACAGTTGGACACATTTCAAAGTGCAACAATACAATTCTTTCTTGATGTGTATATGCTATTTCATCTAAAACTCTTGTTTCATTAAATTAAAGAGCATGGCTGACCGGCTAGGGCACAGCGAAGAAATTGATTAGTTCAGGCTTCAGATCTTCAGTATATTCAAAGACTTTCATTAAGCAAGTGAATTGCAGAGTTGAATTTTGCTTTTGTAACTCTGGACTCTTTGATTTTAACTTTTTTTATTTTTATTTTTTTATATATGTATTTTCTTCCCCCCCCTGAAAATACTATATTTAGTAAGATGGTATTGTAATTCCATGGCAACTTTTTGTCTGCAAAGCTGAGTAGGTGTTCTCTTGGTTCTTAGAAGTACACTTGCTTGAATCCAAAATGCCAGTGGAAAAAGAAATATTATGACAGCCTCTTTTGGTGTGTTTTTTTAAGGCAGAGCAGCTACAGTTGTGTTTGACGTTGTTCTCTGCTGTAGCTGCATTAGTCTTCATGTTTCTAATGTTCAAAAAGAGCTTAAGTTTTTCTGTGATGTGACTTTTCCAGGCTTCGTGATTTGGAGATTTCTGTCTTGAATTTCTTTCTTTTTTTTTTTTTTTTTTTTTCTTTTATTCTCTTAAACAACTTTTTGGCACACTGTATCCCATGAGGAAGCCAACATCACCTGTATAGCAGCCTTGTTTGGTGTGAAGTGGATGTTGTTTTGTGAAGACCTTTGAAGAGAGCATGCGACTTCAGTAAATGTACTGGGAGTTAATTTTAGATGAAATCAGTTAAGCCCAAAGGACTAAAGAGTGGAAAGTGAGGCTTCCACTTCGACCTTAACATCTGTGTATTGCAAGGGTTTAATGTTCTGTATGTATGGCGAGTATAATTCGATACCCAGTAGGCAGTGGTACTCTGGGAGCTTTTAAGATTATACCTGTATGGGTCCTAGCCAAGGAGAGCAAGAGCACCCTTGCTCTGTGTAGGCTGCTAAAAGAGTAATAAGCATTTGAGGGGTAATACATTTCCCTGCGTATGAGTCTTAGATACTATGCTTTTACATGTTAAGTAGTTCTAATTTCCAATAAAAGTAGCACCTTCATGTTAAAGAAAGACTCCCGATTTAGATGCCTCCAGTGAGGATGCCAAATGGTGTTACAGTTCAATGTCTAGGTGGTCTTAGATTACAGGAAACAAAAAAAAAAAAAAACCCTACCAGTGACATTCTTCTGTATTTTCCACCGTTAACAATAAGTCCTGAGGAGGCTTTTGGCAGATAGTAATCATAATTCTTATTAAAACTGGTGACGTCTAGCCCCAAGGGTGTAGCCAGGCTCAAATTGATGCTTTTTGCTGGCTGATCACCAGCATGGCCTAAGTGCTCATTATGTTGTAGAGAGGGCCTTTGGAGCTCTCATTACATTTGACAGGAATTCTCTCTAGGGGGAAACTGGGCATTAGCTACACTCCTGACAGGCTGAAATTATTCCTGCTTTATGGCTTATAACCAAATGCTAGCAAGGCATCATCAAGGGACATGAAAAATTGCCATTTCTGACAACATCTTTGTTACCGAAAAATGCAGTGATGGGGAAACTTTCTACTGAACAAGCTTTAATGTTTTTAAGGCCTGCCTGATACGTGGATGCTGCATGCAGTCTGTGGGAAGCCCTTCAGAATGCATGGGCTGCTGATTGAAAACCAAAAAATTAGACTGCGGCAGTGTTTCCTTATGCAGTGTGGTGTGTAAATAATTGTTAAGGTAGAGTCATGTGGATAAAATGAAGTAGTCACGGTTTGCCTGCATATGAGAGGATTGACTTGTACTGATGCAGTGGCATCAGCCAGTCCCTCTTTGTTTAATTTGGTAATCATTTTGATGAAACAAAGTTACTTGGGACTTAAATGTTGTTATAAACGGATTTAAATTGAGGTAAACGTCCCATACATGCTGCAGAGCTTTCCACATGAATATGTTGCATTTGAGTCCAGAAATGGCCATATAAGGCTTCCTTCACAACTTTAGCTTTGTATCTTAGTGTTTAATTGCTTAACTGTGTACTTAAATTGAGGTACTGCTCCTACATTTCAACTTGCTGGCTGAACAGTGGTCAGGAAATAATGTTTTTGGCATATTTGTGGCTAGTGGGTTTTGTGGTTTAGTGTGTGGGGGTTTGTTTTTTGTTGGGTTTTCCCCACACCTCCCCCACCCCCAGTTTCTCTGAGTTGGGTTTTTTTTGGTGGTTTGTTTTCGGTTTTTTTGTTTTTTTTTTTTTAAAGAATTTCAGAGTTTAGCTGTCAAGTGTATGCTGTGTGTGGATTCTTCTATCTTGTTTCCAGATAAATTATTTTAAGGTGAATAGTCACTAAGTTTTGCACACCTGAAACAGAAACAAGCACCTGAAGTTTCTTTTATGATAGATGCAAATACTGTTTTCATATATGTGTCCAGAAGACAGAATGAGTTAAGGATATATTACATGGTCTTAAATTTCTCTTCTGTGATACACTGTCCGAGTCAGATTTTTCCACTGTGACATCTGTGGCTGGCAAAACAGATGCATCAGCTGCTAGTGCCAAGATGTGGAGTTGGTTGGGTGTTAAAAATCACACTGTACTTAAAGAGTTGCTTCGCTTGGCTATTCAGGGCAGCGCCTCTTTATTTTCACCAGCTGTGTGTGTGATCTTATGTCATAAGTCAGAAGATAAGGCTTCCTGTGCATTCAATGCCTTGATTGTTTAGGTGAAAGATTAGCTTTTGTTCAGTGGCAGGCAGCCAAAGAAAGAGAAATTCATCACTGCTGAACCAACTGACAGACTATATAAACTACTACAGTATGTGGGTTTCTGCTATCCCAGCCATGACAGCTAGGTTTCCTTCTGTTTGGGTGGGTTATTGTGATCTCTGTGACCTGCCTGAAGGCAGATCTGCCATTCAGTACCTTGCCTCTTGTAGAAGAGTATGCAAACTCTAAAACTGCATTATGTTAACCAGTTGTGCGAGAGTTAAAAGTCTGGTTTAACCTGGACTGTTTCGTGGAATAATTGCCAGTGTTTTACAGCAAAGGACAGAATCTTATACCTCATTAGAACATCATGATGTTCTTTAGGAGTGGGTTAAATAGGAGGGATTTAAGGAGCTTAGTTAGCTCTCTACAGCTCCTGAGTAGGATGGCTGTGCTGTGGAAAGGGGTTTAGAGATAGTTTTTTTCTTCCTACTTGCGTCTTAATTGTTGGAATGAAAGACTTCATGAATCATTCAGGTTTTGGTGGTGTGCAGTGGGTATTTCAAGAACATTTTACAGTTGGCACTGCCACATAAGACGTTTTAAATAAAAACCTGTTTTTATTTAAAAGAGGAAATAGTAAGGTTGATTGGGACATAATATTTGTCACTCAAAAAATTGTACATATTATACGAACATTTGGTTTCTAAATGAGTACAGTTGTATCAGCAGTGCAGCCTATTCTACTACAACTAGAGTTGCCAGTTTGAATGTAGAGAAAAGACTAATGACCTCAACTTCTGAACCACATTTTAAGCTCGAGGCCAGAGTTATTGTGAAGGAATTATCTGACAGATTCAGGGCACTGTGTGAAATACATCTCTGCGTAGCTTTTATATAACTGGATTGTCAGATACTATCTCCTATGTCAACTTTATATACAACCTAATCTGAAAGTATGTCACAGTGTAAAAACTGTACTTACGTTAAACACTTCCTGATTATCTCTCATTTTAGACTTGATCTACAAGGTTTTGGGTTCCTCATAGAACCATGGCGAGAGATGAAACGTGTTCCTCCAGTATTCCTACTTCCTTGCTTTGCTGCAATGCACATTACCAAATGTCTGATAATGTACTTTATATACTGGTTCAAGTGGGCAAAAAAAATGCCCTGGTAATTTTTGGGGTAGGGAGAGGAGTAAGAGGGAAGACATTTTGTGAGTGTATAGTACCCTTCTGTCAGAACAGATTCCAGGGAAAAAAGCTTAATGCTTTTCCTCCTGCTGGTTGTTACACCAAATCAAGCTATGCATTTGAATTGCTTTTCCTCCCACCCTACTCAAGCACTTTAAGTGTTCATAGCCAAGCAATAAAATTGCATTGTGTCTCCTGTGCAAAATGAAAGAAGATCTTTCAGGCTTGATAGTAGGTCACCATTGGCATACAGTAAAAGCCTTTAAAAACAGCCTTAGGTTAACTGGCGCTTACCAAAAGACTGCATGGTACCGTTATTTTAAAAATGATAACAGCTTTGAGTAGAACTGGTGAGGTTATCTTTCCAGTTGAGGTAAGATTTAGGGAAATACAGTGGCAATTATGTCAAACACTACTATTTTTGTCTTTTGCATCACACTTCTTACTTGGGCTCTGAATGTAGCTATTTGAGCAATAGTAGTTTCTTATGTAGTTTCTTTCAGAAAGGGAAGAACAACAGCTGACAGGGAGAAGTTCGCATTTTCCCTGAATGTATTTGTCAAAACAGATAATTTAACGGGTTAGTCCTCAGGATTACTTCTAGGCCATGGCTTTTGAAGTACTTGCAAGTTGGTCCCAGGTTCAAACAACCTTCTGCAAGTATCAAGTTTCCATCTGAAGTAGTTTGTGGAGGTAACACGGTGTGACATTTTCTGGGCAACAAGTTGCAGTATTTGACCTACCCTTATAGGGAAGAATTTTTTCTTTCACTAGCTATGACTTTGCCTTTCTGCACTGGTGATCATTGCATGCCTTTTGTTGTCTTGCTGAGCACTTCTAAGAAGAATCTGGTTTAGTCTTCTCCATAATCATGTCTGTCAGCAATCAGATCACCTCTCCCATTACTCCTCCTTTTCTTGAAACTAAACAAATCTAACTTCTTCCTGGTACATTGCATGCTCTGATTGCCTGATCATCGTACTGGTGTCATTTAGTGACTTGCTCAACTTTGTCAGCGTCTTCCTTTTTTTCCAAACAAGGGGATCACTTTTAAATTTTAATCAGCTAGCTGCTTGCAGTCATGCTCTTGCATTCTAACATGGGGTGTAGCCTTCACCAACATGAGGGTTAGGGGCTGATGCGTATTGAAGAACCAGGACAGCTCTTGACCTCTTCTACGCAATTGCTTTATGGTGTGTTTTCACCCTGGCTGTGGTGGAGAGGAGGTTGGCCCAGGTGTAGGGCAAAAAACCAACCTTTCTTTGCTTTGGACTTTCTTTGGTTGCCCCTAGTTCTCAGAACAGACAAGTCGTTGATGCCTACCTGCTTTTTTCAATGAAGTAAAAATTTAGTATCTGTGTTGTAACCCATCTGTGTTGATTCCTTGTCAGGTTGGGCAGTCCCAACCTACACAGTTGTGTGGCTTTCTTTGGTTATCTTCATTGCTTTTCGTTCAACCTTTCTAATTTTTAGCTTAGCCTGTTGAAATGAGAGGACTAGAACTACCTGCAGTTCTGAAGGTGCAGGTGAACCAGAAATTTATATTATCACATAATTCTGTTTTCTGTATGCTTTTCTTTTTATTTTTTCTTTTCAAATATTTTGTTTTCTTTTCCCCCTCCTTTTCTTCTTTAAATTTCCCAACATTTTATTTCTCTTTAGACTGCCATGAAATGTTGGAACTGCTGGGCTTGCCTTTTACTGAGTTTTGGCTCATGAAAGATGATTTTAATACCAGGAGCCATCATTTCACATTGAGGCTAGGGATGGCTATTCCCATTGTGTGAAAATTTTGTTTAGATAAAATTCTTTTCATTGCCCACTTAGACTTCAGCCATTGTTTTTACTTTGAATGAATTATCTTATGGAGCAAGCTTTCTTACTGCTGGCTGTCTTTTCCAACTCACTGCTGAGCATGCTCATAAAATGGATTGCAGTAAAGGCCCCAGTGAAACTCCACTGGTGAACTGTTGATGGTATAGTGCTGGAGACGGCTGAAGAGTAGAGCTTGCTGAAATTGAATTTATTCTTAACAGAACTCTAGTTTAAATCTGACTAAGTTTGAAAATCAGTTATTTCTTGAGGTTGTTTCTTTTAAAGAAGGCCTAGTGATGCACCTTTTTTGGTACTTAAGAAAAATGGCTTGTTCTGTTGCTGTTTCAAGATTCATATGAACAAATTGAACACTGTTGAATTCTCTCAGTTGGAACCATAATCACTGTATGTTTAAGTGAAATTGGAATACAGAAAGGCTTATAGCGTTATTTCATAGGGTAATAGTGGTACTTCAACCTTGTGTTGAGTATTTCAGTTGTTGGCAAGCCTAGCTGTTACAAAACATACTTTCTAGTATGAGGGAAACAGTTCAGGAAATGAACCCGTTTGGTAGGTTTCATTGAACTTTTATAGTGACAGTAGTATTCTGTGGGTAATGATGGTTTGCACAGTGGTGATGGTCCAGTCTCTAACTGGGGGTTAGCCAGTAGCATTCACCTTTTCTTTATGTTCTGCAGATGTGTGAACATATTAGCACAGATGATTAAATTGCAGATTAAAGTTCTTTGATGGGTGTTGGGTAAGCTTTGTGTCAGGGCTGCTTATCTGAAAATACTTCCTACTTAGGTGATCCAAAGAGCTAACAATGTGATAACAAAACAGAAACTGAGGTTAACTTGTGTTTTGATGTGGGGGCTTTTGGTGTGTGATTTTCTTAATTTATTTTGTTTGGTTAGTTATTGTTTCATTTGGGTTTTGGTTGGGTTTTTTTTTTCTTTTCTTTTCCCCTCCCCAAGTAGTATCGATGTTGTTTTTTTTTTTTCTGTTCGGTCTTTTCTTATTCCTCTTGAAGCTTTTTGATGTTTGTGTAAACAGCCAGTCAAAGCAACTCACTTGTAAGGTGACCAGTCAGTGTATTGACAAGAACAGACAGAATAGAAAACTGCATTAGGAGGCAAGCTGTTGGGATTTGCAGTAAATATATTACAGAACACAAGTGAATTGCCGATACTGCTTGTTTAGCAGTTTGCAAGGGCAATGGTAGTATGGATTTTTGAATTAGAAGGGAAGGACTGTTCTTTCTCAGTGCTGGAACATCTAGTTGATGGCTGAGGATAAAATTGATTTAGAGAACAAAGTGCTGCTGCCTCTATTTGTGCCATTTTAAAGGCTTTTATGGATTAGCAAGCAAAACCAAAAAGGTAGCTTTCACTTTTGGAGATGGGGAGCAAAAACTGGTATGCTTGTTCAGCTGCATCTTGATTAGGTGTTAAGTCTATGAGGAAACCTGTGTTTGTTAGGTCAAGAAAAGGAAAGGACATTTGAAATTAGGTGGGGCTTGTGATCTATGGAGATCTGCCTATTCTTGAAATTGGTTTTAAGTCTTCTAAACCCCCTGAATTGCTGTGCTCTATGCTTCAGGGTATGATAATCTCAACTTTTTTAAATGTAAAACTTTGAATTAAATCCCGGGGTGGGGGAGGGAATAAAAATCCCACGATTTCTTTGGGAAAATTACTAATAGATCATTCTTTTGCAGTATTGCCACAACAGTTCTCATTCACAACATTTTTGCTTTGTTAACACGCTTCCCCCCCCCAAAAAAAACCAACCCCACAACTGACTCCCCCTTTGTACACACCCCACCCCTGCCCCTGAAAAAATCCCCAAAACCCATCAAAGCCAAACCACAAAACCAGAACAAACCTGAAATGTTTACTGCTGTTTTTTGTGTGTGAGTTTGGGTGTAAGGTCGCTCTGAATTTCTGTTTTTCGAATTGGTTGTCAGGTTTCCAGCTGTTACTTTGCAGACAGCTAGCTGTCTGTGGCCTCAAATGATGGACATAAACTGCCAGTTAAGCAAACGCAAAATCTTCAATTAACAAGACCAGTGGGAAGCTCTTAGGGTGTTTATTTTTTTAAACTGAAATATGAACTGTAGAATTGCAGCACTAGAAAGGACCTACTGCACCTTGTGTCCCAGCAGGGTTGGCTAAACCAGTGTCATTGCTAATAGGGTGCTTGTCCTATCTGTTACAAAAGACTTAACAGTAGGGGCGACTTGCAAGCTCTCAAGGTAGTAGGATGCTTTTATGTCCTTGCTGTAGAAGTGCTGCTTCAGTTACAGCTTCAATCTGCTCTTTACTATTAATTTTCTTCACCCTGGGTAGGGAGAGCAGATCCCTTCCAGAGCCTTCCAGAACCATTTTGTATACTTGTGCAGTCTAATGTTCATTCTCTGAATGTTGTTGCCCAGCTGATGTACAGTGCCTGAAATAAGTGCAGTACTCCAGGGGAGGAAATGCCGTGCTGAGTAGCATAGAAAGCTTACTTAGTGTACGGCTTACCGTGGCGACAGTCTTTTTTGCCACAGCATGCTTTTGACTTATGTTCAGCTTCTGATCCGCTGTGACCAAGAGATTCCTTCCTGGCCCATTATTTCCTTTTCCTTTATGTTCCAGTCTAGGCATGCTATGGTCCTTTATCCTCATTTATCCCTATCCTTCTTTCTCCTTTGTAGTCCATTTTCCCATTCACTGCAAAGTGAGTTCTGAAGCTATTCTCCAGCATATTCTGTCTTTCTCAGCTTGAAGCTCTCTGCAAATTAAGGATTAGGGCAAATGAAGAGATCTTTACTCTTGTTAGTGGGAAATACTTAAAAATACCGGACCTATCATGCATGCAGATCTTCTTAATTTGCAGGAGAGAAGGATGTATTCATGGGTTAATTATCAAGCAGTTTTGTACTTGTTCCCACGAAGTAAAATTTTAGCTGGGCTGTGCTGGCTTGCTCCTAATAGTGCTAGCAGTGTCATTCTTAGTGAAGATGTTAACATCATCTGCCTCTCTTAGCCATAATTTTTGGACATTGCGTGATTATGATGTTGTTTATCCTGAAAGTACTTCTGAGTTGGGATTTGTATCCCTGTTTCACAGAGATGTTTATGGATAAGAAGCTTTTCAGTGCCCCTGAACAGTGATTAAGCTGGAGTATCTTTGCTCCTTCATTTGCTGTTTTCTGTCCATTAGATACTGTTGTTTCATAATTTCCTATCCACTTGACATTGGCAGGTTCTGCAAGGTGTCCATAGTCTTCTCTAACCTGCTTTTTTTGTTTTATTTCATCAGGCCTGGTCAGTTTGAAGACCGTTTTACGTGGAACTCTCTGACCTATTGCTTTTCTGCTTAAGCTGCAGTGTTGACCTTACATGACTATCAATTTGTATTAATTATGTGCTTGTTGGTAGTTCTTGTACAGTTAAGATGGATGCAAAAATGTATAGACTTTCTGGCCTTCTCAGTGTCCCTTGATTATATCTTTCCTTTTCTAATTGAAGGGATTGCACCTCTTTTGTTCTCCTCCAACTATTCCAATCTGTAGAGCAGAAGCTTTACTTCAGCTGTTACTTACTAGTGGCACATACTTACAAAAATACGTGCTTGTGTGCGTGTGCACATACTACCTCACTTGACCTAGTTTACACTTCCTGTGCATTTTCCTGTATGTCAGTTAAGAATTTGGGATTTAGTCTGTTGGCACAATTCCATCCCTTCCCTTTTTTCTCTGTCCCTTCCTCTTCCATTCTCAGATGTCATCCATGTCCTTAGTATTGTTCCATAAAGAAAATGGGAGTTCTCCATAACGCCATTTTATCTACCTCCTTAGTAGTGGGTCTTACAAAGCTGATCTTACCAGTTGTCGTTTGCTTTCCTGAAGTCTTGCTGGCTTTTTCATTCTTTGCTCTTCACTGCATAATGACAAACTCTGCAGTGATTGTTGGGTATTATCAAATTAGTTACTGTTTGGACAGTTTCGCTCAGTTCTTCTCTCTTAGAATGTAATCTTGATACTATAATTACTATTTTTTTCTATTCTGTGTGCAACAGAATGTATATAAAACCAGATGAAATGGGCAAGAAATTACTGACATGTTCCCAAAGTTTTGCTTGAAAGATTTTCAAACCTTTTCCCACGTAGTGAAAATCTGTTATTTTCACCTTCCTTCCAAATCCTATGTGGTAGATAACTTTGCTAGCTGCTATTAGCGAGTCACCTGATGGCACCTGAAGCATTGATATGAACACAGCTTTAAGGCCTTAAATTGGTTCTCTGATGTGACAGATTTTTGAAACTGAGCTCTGGATGTAGCTCTGGATAAGTATTGTGAAATGTTAAAATCATATTTAAGATACAGAAGTGTGTGTGACTTTATTGGTAAGTTTAATTAGGTAGTTACTGCTAAAGTTCTGGTGAATGTAGTGTATTTTTTTCCCCTTTGATTTCCCTTCCTTTCCTTCCCCCAGGTCTTTGTATTAATGTGGGGTTTTGGGGGGAGGGGAAGTTGTGTTTTTTTTTTTTTTTTTTTTTTTTTGTTTGTTTTTTGTTTTTTTTTCAGATCGCATGCTTACTGTCAAATCCAGATTCTACCTGCTATTATAGTCTTACTTGAATGTTGATAAGAACTGAATCCTGACTGGGAGTTTTGTTATTGGCATTAAATGCTTTTGTTGAGGAACTTTCTAAAAATTAAAGCATTGTGTGGTTCTAGGCACATTTTCAGCTATACGAGAGCTCTGACTTTGCATTGCCATCCCAGTAAAGTAGTTTGGTGCTGCAAGGATGTATGCAGAAATTTGGATGTGGCTTGTGTTAAGGGAGAGCAAAATAGGACGTAGCTTTAAAATCATGTCCTGAACTAAATGAAAAGCCAACAGGGCTCTTTTCTGATAGGGGTGTAGCAATTAACAGATGCTGGG
The DNA here is from genome assembly GCF_037157495.1 of Lathamus discolor. Taxonomy (NCBI): domain Eukaryota; kingdom Metazoa; phylum Chordata; class Aves; order Psittaciformes; family Psittacidae; genus Lathamus; species Lathamus discolor. Next base: position 69,779,557 of record NC_088909.1, read on the forward strand.
GCGTTTTATGCCTCCTTCCTTTTTCTGTTCTCTTTGTCTCCTTCTTATTCTTGTATAATGTAGTGTTGCTCAGCTGCCCAGAGTAAATTAAGTTCTTAATGTCCTTGAGCTAATAATGCGGAGTATGGTGGATAATTTTGAAGACCATGCTGCTTCTAGTCACCATGAGAGCGCAGTCTTATTGTATGAATTCCCCTCTTCCTACGGCTTATTTTTCCTGACAAACCCTCTGCTCCTAGCTTGGTTCCCGTGGTACTCTGGGCTGCTCTTCTACCTGATGGATGCTTCCTGTGAGCTTATTTAACTTACTGAAGTGATGGTCCACTAAGCTGGCCCTTTCCCTCCTTCTATGGTAATGTTTTCTGCCTGACTACTTAGTTGAGATGTTGGACAAGTCCAAATGTCTCCAGCATGTTTTGAAGAAAGCGCACCTCTGGAAGCTAAGGTGGCAAGACCTCTTCTGAATTGGAGTCAGTCTCCAACTCCCTCAGTATCTTATGGTATCTAATTAGAAGTGGGAACTGTGTATGCTGGAAAACAACTAGAAATTAAAGCTGTGTGCTTACTTCAAAGACTTAAATACTTCTGTGCATACCGGAGGTTAGCTTACACATGGAAACTAAGCTATGGAACTAAAATTTGGATAAACACACCTTTTGTAGTTGTGAGTGCTTGAGCAAAATGGGCTGAAGTTGGATTAAAGGAGAAATGTGGTGACTGTCCTGTTTAGCCAAGTTTAAGAAGAGTCTTGACATAGTGGGGATGTGTGAAAGGAGGGCTTTAACATCCTGACAACAGCTTCTTTGTTGCCAGTTGGCTTGGTTTCAGCAGGATTTACAGCTGCGAATGGGTTGGGCAGTTTTGTACAGTGGTTCATTGAGAGCTGTGCAGCAGCCTTTCTCTATTATTTTAGAGAGCTTTGAAATTAGACATCTGAAATATATCCGGTCACTTGACTTTACAGTTGAATGAGGTCCAAACCTGTAGTAGATGTTTGGCAAGTGTATGTGTTGACTTGTGCATCATATGTAGCTTATGTTTAAATTAACATGACCTTTCTGTAATTTAAATTGACATCTAAGGATTCAGATAAATGGACGCTAGGTACTAAATTAAAAAAAGCCCAAATGATTTCACTTTGGAAACTATCTATCTAGTATTCTGTGGCTTTATCATTTTGAGTGTTTATTCTGTTAATATTTCTGTTACTTCCCCACCCTCCCACTTGCAGTATGGAGGTGTTTCGGGGTTTTTTCATAGCAAAAAGATTTTTCATGCCAGTGTTTTGGAGTTTTAATATCATCATCTTGTGGGCAGCTGATTTTACAATTAAAATGTGTAGTACACATGTGGGGCAAAGAAAAAGCTCTATTTGTTAATGATGCTTTATGGTAAACTGACAGTGTACACTGAAAATAGAGAGATGTTCCTGTTGCAGAAATGAATACTACTCATTGCCGCTTGTCAGATTGAATTTAAAGTATCTGTTGAGAATAAACCTTCCCACCCCCTTCTGTTGGTGAGAATATTAGTAATGACAGTGTTTATAATTTAAAATAGAGTTTGAAGGCCAGCTTCCACAGTTTGTCACAGGGTGGTTAATATGGCGGTAAAGGGGAGATGAATGTGGCTACTTGTGCGAGTCTATTACTCAGGAGGCCTGTAAATTTGATTGGCTGCTGCAGTTCTAGCAGAATCATTCGATTTGAGAGCAATAGAAAGATAAGATATCCAATTACCCAAATGATTTGCAGGGTTAGCCAACGTTGTCATGGAGATGCGAGTTGGAACAAATTAAATTTTAAGCAATAAAATAATCTTAAAGCACGTCTGGGAACAAGAAAATTTGTCAGTGGCACTTACCTGAATTGAATCTTAGCTTGACGTGCAGTTGTTTGACATTGATATACTATGGGGGGCCTAAACTTTTAAATGCCATGTTGCCTTTATTTATTTTTTTTTCCCACTTCAGCCATTGCCAAAACTGTAGCGTATTCGTTTTAAGTGAAAGGGCACTAATAATATATGCATATCTCTGTGCTCAACACGGATTCAACTCATGAACAGCAAAGTTCACAGAATGCTAGCCTTAATCATTTGAGGCTCTTGAATATTTAAGTTTTGAGATTTAATTATACCTCCAACATCCCCTCACCCCCCCAGTTCTTAGTAACAAATTTTTGGAAATGCTTGAGTCCTTCTGAAGCAAACTTTTAAGAAAGCATGCAGAGTGCTAAGCCCAGTGAAATGTTTCTTTTTTTGTAATTGCTTTGTGAATATGTGTGCTTTTTGTTGCCTTTGAAAAAATCTCAGTGATAAAAAGAATAAAGGCTACATTGTTTGAATGTACTGGTTGTTTCTGTGATTCTACTAAATAGGTACTAAACTGTAATTCAAGACTAAAGTATACACATGCAGTTTCTTACCCTAGGTATTTTGAAATACAATATTTAACTGATATCTGGCTTGCAACTGAGATTTTATCCACGTGGCTTTTTTCCACATCTGTTAGACAGATGGAAATGAAAATTGGTCTGAGGTCAGGCCATTTGCAGCATTCTCATAGCCTTCGATTTTCTTCTCATCCCCACCACAGATAATCTCAAATGATTCAGTAATGACCAAAAGTGCAAGGCAGACCTTTACTCCCTAGTGGGTTACTGTGTTACATGCTGTAAGTGACAGGGAGTCCATTTTGTTCTTCCAGGAGTTTGATGTTGCCTTTGTATATGTTGCAAGTGGAGGCAGAATATAGAAGAATTAAGCTTCTAGAGGTTTTATGAGTGTGAACTTACAGTATATTCTTTGCGATGAATTAAAGGCTGATTCTCTGAATCTCTTGCTTTAAAAGAATGGATCAGGGCATGCTTTTTTGGTATCATCAGAACTTTTGGTTTTCTTGCTTTACTTTCTATACATTGTTTTTAAAATGTGTTCTTCCCAGTCTAATGACAAATGTGATTGTCAAAATTGGGTTGAAATAATTAAATAAAAATGTAATAAATGAGAATACATAAGTCTGTCCCTAAGAAGTGGTGATAGAGTGCTTTCAGATACACTGATCTCTATGATATAGGAAGTGCAGTTTGCAAGAAAGAATAATAAGCTTTTGACATAAAATGGACATTTTTAGCAGAGCATTGTTTTGTAAGGGAAGGTAGGAAGGTCTGGACAGCTCTCAGGAGTCTCTTCACTAATATAGTGGTTATCACAACGCATTGTTAATGTGTTGTAAGATGCAGTTTTTGCTTTAGATGACCATGGATGCTGTACTTAAAATCACTACTGGGACATGTGTGATAGGTACTGATTGCAAACCCCAAATTCTTATTGTTGAACCCCCTGAAGCTGAAAGGTGATTAATTCTTCTCAGAGGAAGGTAACATTCTTCACTCGGAAGTGAGGCTGGTGGCTCCCATAGGCTAGGGCTTCCACCGCTAGTGATAAAATACACATGGGTGTTAGGTGTGGTGAGAAATACAGTTAGAGTTTGCTTACTTGTATTATACTTTCTTCATTTCAGTGTAAAAATTGGTAGTTAAATCATTAATTTAAATATGGTAAGTTATATGGTGCTTTGGAAAGTACAGGTTGTCAAAATGTGAAATAATCTGTAATAGACTAGAGGAAAACATGTTAATTTTTTTTTTTTTTAACAAGGAAGAAGAAAAAAAAATTGTACATCCAAGCTCTGTGTTATGTGTTGGGTGAAATTACTTATTTAAATGTGTATTTAGTAGTCTGGCTGCTTTGTTTTCTGTCATTATGTTAAGAATTCACTTTAGCAAGGGATGCTTGAGTTTGGCAATGGTTAGGTCAAAACAGTTAAGTCTTTCATTAGATAGAACAGGGGCAAAAAAAAAAAAAGAAAGAGCGAAGAAAAATCCATTGGCTCATCTTAAGTTTATAAATTGCAGCTGAATTCTGTCATGTTAATTTTTAATGATATTTCAGAAACTAGGGTAGTACTTCAGTTAGGGGTCTAGCAAGCTTGCCATTTGCAAATAAATCAAAAGACATTCATTACAACAGCAAGAATCAGTGAATGATGTAGTTTTGTCATGCTTTGATGGGCCCCACTCTCAGGTCCTCTATTAAAAATGAATGCATTCAAGAGGCTCTGCATTAAGAACACAAACAATTAAGGGCACTTGAGATGCTTTGCTAAGAGCTGTCATAGAGCTAGGAGGGCTTTCATGAGAGATGCAGGCTTCCACAGTCTACTTTACCAAGGAGCCAAAGAACACGGGCAATTAGTCATGTTTGTCTATGCTCAAGTAGCTTTCTGCAGAGTTTTCTTCGTTTACTCATTCTTTTGACTTGCCCTATGTATCTCAAGATCAGCATTGAGATAATAGCTATGCTACTTTGGGAGGCCTCTAGTAGTAATTGGTAAGTACCTTTCTTAAGACTTTCAAATGTATGAGCCCCAAATCCAGAATATATAGCTTATTCTAATGCTACCAATTACTGATGTCTACTCTTGATTAACAGAGCTCTTCTATACTCCTTCAGAAAAGGTTTTTGCTTTCAAGAATGTGTGTATATATATGTATACACACAGACGTGCGTGTATACTTGAAGATAATTTCACCTTGAAAGTTGAACATACATTGCTTTTTGAATAACTAGATTTATATTTAAAGTAATAAAAATTCTTTTTTTTTCTCTATTCTAAAACAACCTCTTGAACTCTTAATAGGCAAGATTAGGTGAATGGTGCATTAAACTTTAATTTTCGTAACTCACTAGAGGATGAAAATATTTTTTAATGTTTGTGAATAAGAATAATTTCTACTAAACATTTGAAGCCAGGAAACAGGAGATGTATTAAATCTCATAGTGAATAAATAATTTTAAGTACTTTATTTAATTCTGTGAGGGAAATACCTCTAGTAGGCAAACTGCTTTTTAAATGTAAGCAGACTTTTGTTATGTAGTGTAGAACAGTCTTTTCAGTTTCTTTTCAGTGTAAATGTCTCTTAACTGGCGCTTGAAACAGCAGCAAGGAATCTTGAAATAAACTTATTTATGGCATGTACATTTACATTTATTGTGGATGGATATTAAAGGTGTTATTAGTATATGATCATCAATGATGCCCTCCTTTGGTAAAGACAAACTCTGAAGGATGCATTTTTTCATACCTCTACTCAGTACTATCAGTTTACTCATTCTTCTGGCTTGCCCTTTGTGTCTCAAGATCAGCAGTTAGATAATAGGTGTGTTGCTTTGGGAGACCTGTAGTAGTAACTGATAAGTACCTTTCTTAAGACTTTCAAATGCGAGCCCTAAATCTGTGATATATAGCTTACTCTAATGCTATATATATATATATATATATGTATATATATATATATATATATGTACACAGTAATTTTAAAGTAAGATTGACTGGGAAAGGGGGGAAGTTGTTTGATTTGGGTTTTTTTTTGTCAGATTTTTAAGAAAATAAAAATAATGGAAACCAAACCAAGACACCCCCCCCCCAAGAAAAAAACAACAAACCAAAAAAACAAAAACCCACAAAAAAAACCCAACACAAACCACAAACAAGTAAAATTCCCAACAAACTAACTGGGTGTGTGTTGGGACTGGTAATTATTGCATAATGTTGCATTCCCTTGAGTGTGTGCCATCCTTTATGCGGTGTTGTTACAGCGAAGCTCAGATATTTGTGACCTGCACAGGAAAATCGAGGAATTTGACAACTTGTGTATTTTATAGACTCTATTTAAACATTTTTTTTTTTTTATTTCCTTACAGCTACAATAAAGATGCTTATCTCAGTATTACAGAATAGGGAGACCTTTGTGTAGGCCGTACAGGCCAAAGAACTTTCCAGCAGAAGCCAATTTGTGTTTCGTACTTTAATCTTCTTTCCCCCTTATCACCTGCTACGGTTCATCCTGGCTTCTGTCTTGAAAACAAAGGTAATCCCGTTGGCCTAGGGCAATTAACTTCTTGGACCCCAAACATTTTAGCTACACATCAGCCAGATAGATTGCTATGTAACAGACTTCCTTTCCATAGGTAGCATACCTTGCTTTCTGGGGAGACATACTAAGCGTGTGAAAAAGTGCCCTTCAGTAAATAGGTTCTCGCAATTGGGGTGGAGGAGTTTAGGGGTGGAAATGGGGTGTGTGGGTGTGTATTTGTGTAGTGGCTTTGTGGGTTTTTTTTTGTGTGGTTTTTGTTTTGTTTTTTTCCCCTCTGCTTGTTAACAGACCCTGAAAGTACCAACAGTATTGGTAATAGTTAAGTCTGGTAACTGATAATAGTTAAGCTAGTAACTTCCTTTAATTGCCCTTGCTGGTTAGGTATGTAGTACCAGTAATAAAGGCCATGCACAGGATGATGGATATTTTGTGGTTGTGGTCCAAACAAAACAGGAACAGGTCACTGTGGTACCTTGTGAAATAGGGCTGTTTCTGTTGAGAATAGGGATCTGTTCCTGTGTCATAGGGGAACAAGGTTTGTTGTAAAGCAACAGTCACTTCATTGCCATTACTTAAGCAGAACCATTTTGTCCTAGGTTGAATACATCCCAGAACTACTTTGGAGACTCTTGTCTCTGCGAAACTTTTGAGTGGATGTGTCAAATGCCAGATTTTGGTTAGGTGGAGTACTTCAGGTTATGTCAGAGACATAGTGTTTCATACGTTTCAGTGCTATTCGTCATTTTCCCATGTCTGTCAGAGGTGGGGAAAGAGGTGTTAAAGGTTGCCAGTTGTATTTAGATCCCAAATCACCTGTTTGCTGAAACATACCGAGTGGAGGGTGAATCCTGATTGACTGATGTGTAAGGATCAGCACATCACAGTGTCTTCCTGAAAAACTCAGGATGATGGGAATGCTCAGGGAAGGGTTTGTCTGACAAGTTAGCAATGCTTTCATCTGACTTTGAAAAAGTTTGTCTTTGCTCAGGTTTATGCATGTCATTTCATGGAAGGCCTAACAAGTCTCGGCAGGGAGCTCTTGTTTCTTGTCTTAAAACAGAAACCCCAGGAAATATCTATATGGGTTAATGATATAACAGAAACTGACTAGAGCTCTTCAGAGTGTTTTGTACATAGGCTGTGTTCACATGTAGATGCTAATTTTGATTTTGTGTAACTGTGCTACAGAGACTGCAGGAGACGTTTTTAAGAAAAACTGTAGGAGTTGTGCAGGTACCTTAAGGGTTAGTTATAGTGGTTGTTTTGAATAGTAGGTAGATGTTATAGGCCTGAAAAGCTGTAAGCACAGGTAAGACTGACTAATGAGAGAAAAAGATCCCCATTCCCCTCCAGAAATATTGTGTTCAAGTTTACTGGCCAAAAGTAGGAGATAAGGCTGCCAAAAAGTGGGACTCAGACTCTTCAACCTGCTGTCTTCTGTGCTTCTTTCAGTGAAGGATTGTTCTGTTCTCTGCTGGCTCCTAACCTTATAGTTTTCCTTTTACTCATGGTTTCACTAATTTGCTATTATTGACTATAACGTTTTCTGATCTGATTCTTTCTTGTCTGCATTATTTTAATTCTCTCTGAATATGGAAGTTTTAGAAGTCTGTACCTTTTGTCTTCATTCTGCTTTGCTTCTGTTTTGGTATTTCTTTTGTACTCATGATGGTGTGTTTCTGTCAGCAAAAATAATTTTAGCTTCTAATAGGCAGAAAAAAATCGATCATAAAAGAGACATTTTTCTTCCATGCCTGTCATCTTCATGTTATGCTACTTGATAATTTGACTAATAACAAATCTACCTTTTAAAAGGCTTTATCTTGGACTTACTGGATTTTAAAAATGCTTTATTTGTTAATGACCAATATACAAGGACCAGATTTGTGCTTAAATGTGTATTTTAGGTGCTTTAGACATGGCAGATGTCCTACAGTAGCTTACTAAATCTCTCCCTTCATATGGGCTTATATATTAACTTATATTTGCAGTAGAATGAAGATGTGGATTTTCTGTTACTTTCTTCACTGTGTGAACTTAATATAATCTTGTACACTCGTTAATGTTTGTCAAAAAACCTAAACCACAGTTTTAATCAAAATACTTTTCCTCTATAGACAGAAATCGCCAAGAGATTGAATACAATTTGTGCACAAGTCATCCCATTTTTGTCTCAGGAAGTAAGTAAAACTGTTCAGCTGTTTAAGTGCAATTATGTTGCTTTTCTGTTTGCAAATTAGCTAGTTTTAAGATGTTAATTTTATCACAATACACAAGTGTAAGGAGCATCTGTTATAGCTGAAGTGTGCAAACCCCCTGCTAATTTGGTCTAACAAATCTGAGTTCAAACTAGTGACAATGGCTCAGCCTCATTCATTGCCTAGGGAGAGTGGGAGTCTGTAAAATATTATCAGTGCAACAAGATGCTTTGGTTTCTAATCATGGTGATTAGTTATTTGATATTCAGTTGTCAAATGTGAATCTAGTGAAATAAGCATACTTATCTTGTTGACATAATTTGTATCAAATTTCAATTGTAAAGGTGTGTAGTTAGCTCAGATGCAAAATACTGTTTAAGGTTGCAAACCTGCATCTGGTCTGAATGACTGCAGTTGTAGTGTGTTGTGAGCAGCTGCTGTTACATTTTGAAGCCTATTATTTAGGTTATGGCTTTTCAAACTCTACAGTTTACGAAAAGTGTTTGTAATTCTTGTTTAGTTCAGCACTTTTTTTCCCTGTTTGAAATTTCAGTAGGTTTTGCTGTGTGGCCACAGAATATTTAAGTGTTAAAACTGACACTAGTGTTAAGCTGACATTATTGTCCTGTCAACTCAATTAGAAAGTGATCATTCATTTGCCAGAAAGTTAATATTGAAGTGGCATGGGGAAAGAGGTGAGCTGGTTGCCTTCAGGGCTGTTGTTTTAATTTCGAACAGGTGAGAAATCACAGAATCACAGAATCCCAAGGGTTGGAAGGGACCTAAAAAGATCATCTAGTCCAACCCCCCTGCAAGAGCAGGGTAACCTACAGTACATCACACAGGAACTTGTCCAGGTGGGCCTTGAATATCTCCAGTGTAGGAGACTCCACAACCCCCCTGGGCAACCTGTTCCAGTGCTCTGTCACTCTTACAGTAAAGAAGTTCTTCCTGATGTTAACGCAGAACTTCCTATGTTCCAATGGGGCACTGTTGCATTTTACCTGTGCAAGATGTCTTGCAGTAGCTAGTTTGAGTTTCTGCAGACAAACTGGTTATTCAAGTATTTCTTATCTTGGTTTGATTTGCTGTGGTCAATACCTTAACACAAATTCCTCCCCATGCCCCTTCTTTTTTTAATAGCATCAGCAGCAAGTGGCCCAAGCTGTAGAACGTGCCAAACAAGTGACCATGGCTGAGCTGAATGCCATCATCGGGGTACGTGGCCTTCCAGGTCTACCTCCTACAGTGTGTATAACTTGCTTTCATATCTTACTGCTTTGCTATTTTTAAAATAAGCTTGATATTTTGATATCTCAATGTTGCTGAAATGTTTGCCTTGCTGCACACAGATTTGAGCAGCAATAAAGTTAACAGCTTACTTTGTTGTTCTGTACAGCAGTGCTGAGCATAACAAAACTTTTTCTGCAAGAAATAGAATGATTAGGAGAATTGCTTGTTTATTTGTAGGTATTGTGTGTCAGTTGATCTAGTTACCTTTGCCTCATGCTTTTTGTGACACTTGAGTTCTTGGAGCCTGTACAGCTATTCATTCTTCTTTCTTTCCCTTTCTTGTGAATCTTTCATGAATTTTAAATTAGCAAGCTACTGAAAAGAAACTTCACTTGCTTTTGAACTAGTATTAATTGTCTTGACACAGTGTTCTAATAGCCTTTCACCATGTATGTGCTTCTAAATATGCTACTACTTGCTTGTGACTGGTTGTCAATCACAAGTCATTTGGTTTGTATTAAGGAACTTCAAACCATACATTCCTTCCACTGTAGGAGTTCATTTCCCCTACCACTGAGTCTAGAATATTTCTCATGTTTTCTGCCCTTCCAGACTAAGTGAAAGAAGTAGTCGAAACAAGAACCCAGGCTTTCTGATTTTATTCATATGTTAGCGCCTTGAGCGGATTCAAATTACTCATTTATCAGTTTATGTTAATTGCTTGTGAGAAGATGCCCTGCTGGTCTTTGTAGTTCCCTCAGACACTTTGTAATGGTAATTAGACATGCTGCTGTATGGATTAACAGTGCCATAGTCCAATGACGTCTACAGACAATGGAACCAGTTAATCCATCTGTGCTTAAAATCACATCCCAACTGGAGATGGAAAAAAAAAAAAGGGGGAGTGAGGGAGGATTAAAAGAATGAGCCTCAGCTTGAAAATGCTCCTTTCATCAGTTTCTCAATTGCAGATCTGCAGTTGGTTTGCCTGTGGTAAGCTATTGACAGTCAATTAGGTGAAATAAACTGGGAGGGTGACCTTCATTTCCTTTTAATAGCTTTTCCTTCCTGAAATGGGGAGCTTCAGTGGATTTTCATCTTAAATTTTATTCAAGCTGCTTTATTACACTTGACAGATTAGTTTTGCATAAACATAACCCCCGCCCTTTAAATATGTGCTGGTTTTCCCCTTCGTATCAAATTTTGACTGTTACTTAGTTGATTTGCTAATCACATTTTAGAAACCCACACAATTACATCTGTATTTGTCACAATCTCCTCTATGCTTTGTTTGTTTAATGAATTACTCTATAAATACCAGATTTGATCTTTGAAATACAACACATGTACATTTGTGGTATTTGATTAGCAAAGATTAGAGAAATGTACTTTCTTTCCTTTTTTTTTTTTTTTTAATTAATTCTTTGGGATGAAAAGTTGAATGAAAAACCTTTTTAATGAACTGGTTTTAAAGAATATTTTATGCAGTAAAAGGAAGTATGTATTAAAATGTATCTAAAACATTCATGCTGGACCTAGCACAAGTTAGCCAAACCAAATTTTATCATCTCAGTCATGTCACGTACCCCTTTTTATAGTCTGCATGATACAACCTACTAAAAGCGATAGATCTATAAGTACCACGTGCAATTAAGAACTTTTTTTTGGGGGGGGGTGGTTAGAGGAGGGGAAGTGGGCAGGTCTTTGGGAGCAGGCTTCTGTGCCTCTACCTTTTCTGTTTTTCAGATACCTAAGGTTCATCAGAAGAGGTACTTTCCTACTTTTCTGTGTCTTCTGAGAGACTTCTGAATTATGCTGTACAAATCCCAAACTACACATTAGGAATTTAATACCTTGGACACAGAATTTGACTGTGTATATGCATGCTTGCTACAAAAAGATGCATGCTAAAATTAGATGTATGTCCCAGTGATCTTTTACAGTCTTACATGATCAATAATTATCTTGTGCTGCACAGTAAGTTTCATGCTCTGATACAGGCTTGATTTTTTTGAAAGGGACAGTGCGCATCCTAGAAAACTTGAATAAGCATAAAATTGGGTTGACAATTCAGTGGACCTTTGCTCCCTTGCACTGAGCAGACAGTGTGTCAAGCCCTCTCCCAGACGGGAGGACACATCAGAAGCCTGTCTGTTCCTACAAGCAGCAGCTGCACTGAGAGTGAGCACAGGCCAGTTTGGTAGCAGCTGTCAGTATTGTTCAGGGATCTGACTTAGTGTAAAGAACAATGGAAGGGCCATGCTGGTAAAGTGCAAAGTCTTTCAGATAAGAAAAGAAATAGTAATTTAACGGTTTAGACATCTATTATGGCCATGAAAGATCATGAAACTTCTTTTCAGAATGCAAATAGGCTGGGCCGACAGTAGGAGATGCAATCAGGCAGCTTCTGACATCATACTACTGAGAATACTTATGTACAATAAGTTTTGAGATGGGAAGAAAGTTTAATTTTCATAGCTGATACTTTCATATTTTCTCTTGACTGGATAAAATCTGCATTTTAGTCAGGGTTTGACTTTTATGCCCTCCTTCCTTTCTCTCTTTATGGGACATTGGGTTCAAAAGATTCCCGGTTGGCTTGCCTGAGTTACAGCAATTCCTGTTCCTGCTGGAAAGGGAACAAAGCCTTTAATTCGTGGGAAAAACTTTCTGAAATGCAAGATGATTTTTTTACTATAATTATTTCATACTTTAAGTATCAAGGTAATATATATAAATATATAACAATGTGGTTATTAAATTTTGTTATTTATAGTTGAAAAGGTGGAAGCCTATTAGATGGCAGACTGTGAAGACAGGAGCTCTGTAGTCTCATGGGACTGAGATTTTTCAGAGAGTTTACCTACGAAGTCAAAAACAAGTTTGGAATTGGTGTGTATTAAGCATGTACAAAAGAGAATGAACTGACACATTGAAAAGAAAAAAGTACTAAAGTTGGACTCGATGAGCTTGTGGGCAGTGCTAATCCTCTGTGTTGATTAAAAGTTCTTACTTCAGGAAAGATCTGGGGATGATACTTGGTTATTAACAGTCATAGCCTTACACTTTTCCTGCATGTTTTTGGAGGCTTTAACTTCCAACCATGGGCTTAGCAGTGTGGCTAAACAACTTCCTGGCTTTTTTTTTTTTTTATTTTATGACACCACTTTTATACTGAATTTGAATGAGTAGCAATTTTTCTAGATAAAGAATAAACAAACCAGAAAGCTTTAAGAGATGAGTGCACTTCTTAACTCCCTGGTACTGCTTCAGCTGTAGGCAGTATCCATATGTGGGGTTAAGGGAGAATCCAAATTATGATATAAAAAAATTCAGGTAGATGATTATGATTTAACTTGAAGTTGGGTTTTTTTTTGTTCGGTTTTTTGTTTGTTTTGTGGTTTTAGTTTGTTTATTTGGGGTGGTTTTTTTGATGTTATCTGGTTGGAAAATCAAAGGTGCTCAAAGCTTGTGGTAGAAAGTATAAGGGAGAACTAAATTGGTCTATCTAGATGTAAACACAAAATTTGTTAATGTGCTTTCAAATTAATAAACTAGGTAGGTTTATGAGTAGAATGTGCAAATATTTGAATAGGAAATACAAGCAGCAAACTGGATCTTTTTTAATATTACATTTTAGATGCATGATTTTGGTGTACCACTGGGTAGCCAGCTATCTTATTTTGCCTTTTGAGGCATGTTGCTAATGGTTCTGTGAAATATGTATCTTTTGGATTGACAGTACTCTTGAGACAGATTGAGTTGTAGGCCTTGGAGAGGCCTCTCCACAGTTGCATGAGGTGATTGGTTAAAGGATTAGCAAGATGTGGGATTAATTTTTTCTCTCTTGGCTGTGGTTGCCAGCTATCTCTGGGATTGTAGTGTGTGAAGTTTAAGAGGATGAGGTTAACCTCTTGAGGGTTTGTTCTTATGAGTGCAGTTAATCCTTAGAAAGCCTATAAATAACTAGGCTGTATGTTTCATTATAAAATAGAAATACAGACTAGAGCAGAAATGAGTGCAAAACTTAGTGCAAGGGAAGAGCTAAGCAGCTGTAACATCACTTCAGATCTTCTCAGCCATGATCTGCATTATGTGCTGAGAGAGGGGAAATTACCTAGTTCTTTTAAATTAAATAAAATGAGATGTAGTGAGCACAAAACTATCCTCCCTTTTAATGTTAACTAGCTAACTCCAAGTCTGAATTACTTAGCTCTGACAGTCGGAACTCTGTGTGGTAACATCCTGTGTTATTCTTCATATTTCGCCTTTTTTAAAATACATAGAAACCTCAGTTACATACTAGGATTCTTCACAGTAGATGATTTGGAATAAAAAAGCTTCAGAGTTGTAAACCAAGTTTAAAATAGATAGCAAAGGAAGAAGGTACTTGTCAGCATGACAATTGGTATTGTCAGAATACCAGTTCCTGAACAATGGTTAGATTTTTGTTGTTTGTGTCACTAAGTTTTGAGGAAAAACAAGAAAGTGTTATTGATGCTTTGGTAGCTTGCCCTATTCAAAACAGGAAACCTGAATAGAAGGTGTGTAAAATGTGAATGAATAGATAGTATTAACAAGAATTGTTTTCCACTTGACATCCTACCATCCCCTTTGTACACACTGTGTACTGGTGGGGAAACAGAGAACCTTGGAGAAACAATATAGAGAGCAGTGTCTAAACAAGACATTTCCTGGAAAACAAAATATTCTCATGAATGACTCTTCAGTCATTCTGGAGAGGGGAAAATTGCATCCAAAATTCAAATGTAATTGAGTAGCAGCCCGGACCTCTCTTATGTTGCAAAGTTTCATGTGTGGGTGGATTGAAAAAGCTGCATCTTGGATTTTGTTGAAAAACAAAAAAAATTGGTAGATCTAGATGGAGAACCACCTAACGTCTAAGGTACAAGTCAAAGGTGAGACCAAATATATGGTTACAAATTTGTGAAGCTAAACAGCTGTCACGAAAGGAGTGAAACGGAAATGGTTGGGGAAGAACGTGGTTACATAGAGCTCAAACCTGAAGATACACAGCTGCAACTGCGAATGCAGAGAGAAAGTAGGTTCTGATGAGATGACTGTGTGAGGTACCAACAGTGAGTTGGTACTACTTGCTAGATTATTGTCCACTCAGCAGATGATGGGGATAGGGAATGTACATGTTGAATGGTGTAGAGCTTGTAAGTTGGTCTGCTTTGCAGCAGGAGAGAGGTGCGGGGGATGCTGCCAAGGTTAGAAAAACCTATATGTGTGTAAACAGAAGACCAGAGAAGTCCACGGGAAATGTGGTTTCAGGAAGGGCTAGGTAGATAGAGGAAATTGATATGCTAGCAGGGATAGTTCCTTATTTTTGCGAACTTGTCTCCAGATGGGTTCTGTTAAACAGGTTTGGAAGGAATAATTTCAGTGGGATGGAAAGGCCTAAATGAATTAAAGTGCTTCAATAGTACAGTTCAAGGCAAGGATTTACAGGAAGTGTGTTCAGTGAGCTTTAGTAAAGAAAACACGGAAGGGCTTTCAGAAAGACAAGACAGGGGTTAAGGATAGATCTAATTTTGAATGTGGTTGAGGCAGAGGGGTGTTGATACATATATATGGAGTCACTGTCACAGAAGGGTAGGTTATTTAATCCCAGAGGAAAGGATTACTTCCTCTAGATAGTGATTAAAAGCACCTCTCTTGATTCAAGCATATGCAGGCAGAAAAGCTTTCCATGTTTGAAGATAGTTCTTGTGAATATTATCCACTTTTCCCTTAAGTTATCAAGAAAGTAAAAATAGGCAAACTGAAAAGGTAAGTGTAACTTCTCTCTTACAAATACCTCCTTTGCATTCATACTTGAAGCTAGACAAGTGGGGGAGTTGGAGAGTTGGAGTTAGTAAAGAATCAGTAGGCTCAGATAAAAACGGGATGTGACCTTTAGTGCTTCTCTTGAGAGAAGTCTGAGATAGGTAGATTTGGAGAAGGAAGTTTGATGGGAAGAATGAATTGGTTGGCCCAGACAAAAGAGAAACTCAGCTGGGACTGCGCATAAGGTGAGATCAGATGCAGAGAAGTTAGTTGAGTAAGAATGAAGCAAAGCATTCATGGTCCTGGAGTTGTCCTGCAACATGGGTGGGAGGAGAGAAAGGTGTTGGGCGTTCACATGTTGAATGATGTACAACTAAGCTGGATGGCTCTGTGGTAGGAGAGGGGCAAAGAATGAAGCATATTGATCATAAAGGAGCTAAGGTCTTGTTTTGAGAATCAAACACTGATACACTGAGGTGAGCTGTCAGTGTGTAGATGGGAGTGGTATGTACTGCCTAGGCAAAATATGCCTGTAAGTGGGTGACTGTAATAAAGATGGAGTAGGAGATTGCAGAGTGATAGTGGCAGAGGATGTGGAGGAAGATATAGGGGACAAAAGTAACATAAATATTGAACATTGGGAATGTGAAAGAAAATAGCAGTTTTTCATAGGGAAGAACAAAGCAGACTGTTCAGAGAGGGGTCTGTGTTGGAAGTGTGGAAGAGAAGGGAGAGAAGCTTGTTTTTCCTTATTCAGCCGCAAAGTGAGGCTGGCATAGGCATTTGTGGTAACTTCAGCAAATATTAAAGGCAGTGCAAAGACAGTTTGTACAGAAGTTTGCTGTAATTTTCAATAAAGAGTTCATGGTAATTGCATTATTTTTAATTAGAGTATTTGCTGAGGTACCAAGGGTGCTGTCTTGAATAACACTGAATTTCTGAGAATGTCCAGTACTGTTTTTAAATGTACTGGCTAACTGTCACTCTAAATTGAATACTTACAAGCAGTAGTACTGAGGTAGTAAACCCAAGGATTAGCAAAAGTGGATTGCTCAAATGCATGTTCAGTAGTGATGATCATTTACTAAGTAGAAGTTGTTACAGGATGTATATGAAATTTCTGGTATTTGGCCTATGGCTTGGAACATTAGCTAAAAATCAGTGTAATGGTTTTCTCATTACTGTCAAACTTTTAATTCTTTGATATCTGTGAAATATTTTTGTAGCTATTAGTAGCTGTGACAAAAGTGTGATGAGCACAATTATAATATCTGGATTTTACTTTTCCAAAAAGCCTTTCTGCTTTAGCATTACTATCTTCATGTTCGGCAAGATGTAAATTTCTAGAGACTGTAAGAGCCTGGAAATAAAATAAATACTTTTCAAGGTAATCATAGGTCAGTAATAAACCTCCCTAAAGTAGTATTTAAGTAATTTCCAAATTTGTACATGCTTGAACTAGTTGGTTTTGGCTGCTGTGGCAGCAGGAGTGTGCTTTTGAGGTGTTATTGGATGCTAGTGGCATGCTAACAGTAGTTAAAAAAGGCAGACACATAGATTTGAGGTTAGAAGGTGAGTTTTTATGATTGCCCCAGAAAAAAACATGCTCTGGCATTTTCTGCAGACCAGAAGTAACATGTGCCAACAGCTTCATTCTAGAGGCTTATGGCTTGCATCTGAGTCTTCAGAGAAAGCAATATTTACTTTTCTGAAATTAAAGAAAAGCTTTGTTCTTGAACTGACTTACAGTGACAGTGGTCAAATGAATGTTAACTGTTTTCAGAAAACCAGCCTTTGTCTTGTCTGGACCAAGAGAATTAAAGTGCCTCCTCTGTGGTTTTTAGAATGTGGTTTTGAATTTGTTACTTTCCTTTAGAGTCTGGGAAGTCCTTTGGTGAAGACATGTTTTCCTGTGCAAGGATCCTTTTTTCCATTTGTACTCAGACTCTACCCCTCCACTCCCTTCTGCCCTGTGGCATCTGTCCTTCATAAAGGTTCCTCCATTGTTGCCATCTTTTTACTCCAGTGCAACTTCAGCTTTGCTGTTTGTCCCTTATTTCTTCAGAATTTAGCTGGGGGAAGGGGGGGAAACATGGCCCCAAAAAGCCCCCCAAGAAACCCACCTCCAGTCCCACCCCATCCCCCCCCAAAAAAAACCCCATGAAAACTACCCCTAAACAAAACTAACATTACTTAAGCAAAAAAAAAGAGCAAACCCAAACATCATTAATACAAGGGCCTTTAGAACTTCTGACTTGTTTTTATTTCCTTTTTCTGTTATAAGCTGTTTGAGACAGGAACTGGTCTTAAGCCAGCTCTGCAATATACATTTTTAGAAGAATGGCTGTCAATGAAAAAGCTGTATATACAAACATAGAGAACAACTTAATATATTTTCATCTTAGTGTAAGCAATCAATGTATGTGTAATATATACAGAATATTATACATGGGTATCATATATGTAGTGTATAGCAATATATTAATGATACAATAGGTTAAGATATATACGGTTGTTTACATGTGATACATAAAATGTTATATGTGTGTATATACTAGTTAGATTACACTAGCAAAAAGGCTTTAGTTTGTGGACTGTTTGTTGTGTTGCCTACATAGCTGCTGATACAAGCAGTAGTCACGCTTCAGTGTGTCTGCGCTTGGTACAAGCTGTTGAGATTTAGGTTAACGTACAGTGCCTAAAAGCATGGAGGAGGGAAGAACATCTTTTCTGTTGGCAAAAGGTCTTAATGTGGATGCAGCTACACCGGTGGAGTGCTAATGCACCTTGGGGAGAAGATGTCACTGAACTGAAAGAATTCCATCTGTTGGCAATATCCAGCATCCTCGCTTCAGGGTTCTGCCAGCATGGGGTGATCTGCAGTCTCCACAGCGTAGATAAGCTGCTAGTTTAGATCTACTGTCGTGAAGATACTAGTCATGCTGGCAGTACTATATAATTACTCGCTCTATGTCAATGGGATGTTAAAAATCTTGCCATTTAACAATTATCACTAAACTTTTGTTAAATAGTTAATTGCTGATCGCTTTAGCGGAAAAAATAGCGGATGTGCTTATTCTCTGGGTGCAGTGACAAATCATTTGGGTGGGATCACGCACATCTGTTGTTACAGTTTACAAGAGTGATATTTCTGAAGACTCCTGAAGTGTAATTATCTCTTTATCTTTCTAATTCTGGTGCTTGGGCTTGCCCTCCAAAATGCTAGAAGAAAGCATGAGGGAAACCTAGCTGTTTAAAGTGAGACAGAAAGGCGCAGCAAAGATTAGAGTTGCTGCTAAGCATAGTGCTAAAGAAGAGAGTGCTGTCTGAAGTCTGGCTGGTGTAAGATGGTGATAGGAGAACTAATCAATGATTAACAGGCTGCTCTTGGAAATTGTTTGCTATTTGTGTTATATTGGCGAGCATGGCAGACCTGTTTCTCAATTCTACAGGTGTAAAGCTAACTACAGTATTAAAACTTTAAGATGGGATCTTGTGATACAGCAAAAGTGCTGTATCTTCTACTAGTAGGTAGGCTGGTACTGGCCGTGTAGTTCAAACTGATAACAACCCAAGCCTTTCTCATGTTGAAAAAAAAAATATCCTCATGAAATACAGAATATATTCTAAAATACAACCTGAAGAATATATTTGGCATTTCTGTCTTATAATGATTTTAAGGAGCTATTAAAAATTTTCCTGTTGTAGTAATGCAAAATGAAGTTTAGAGTTTTGCTAGGTAGATGAAGGCTTTGGTGTAACTGCTTTGATGCTTGTTGGCTCTGTGGGCTGTTTGGAGGTGAACCATGTACACCAGTGGTTCGTTAGTCCCATATTAGAATCTGTATTCTCTTCCTGTGTTGTGATTTTTCTGTGGAATCAGATTTTCTCTCAAGCTACATCACCAATCAATAAATAGACATTTTTGTTTCAGAGAAGTTAGTGTGGCAGCTTCATGACTGCAACTGGTTTTTATTTTCTCCCTTTATATATAGAACTATTAGCCTCACAGAGGAAGTATATAAGGAATTAAGCTTGTGTTTATGCTAGCATTCCTTACTTTAGTAAGACTAAATAATGCGGTTTACTCTCTAATGTCAGGAGAAAAAAAGGACTGACTCTAAAGCCGGCCAGATTTAGTATTCTCTGCCAAACCTGTGTAGCATGAATTTGTATAAGAAATTAAATTTATAGTAAAACATGCATGCATCAGTGTAAAACTGTAATGAGAGCACCGGAGCATAAAGTGGTCTTTTTAATCTTCATAAGCCAGTTGAAATCAACATTGCTTTTCCTATTTTGAGTTTTCTGAAAAACAAAGAGGCAAGACTTGATTCCTAAAGGAGGGTCCCGTAGCAGAGGACTCAGAGGGAATTCTGAAAAGAAGGAAATAACACAGGGAGGAAGGAATTAAGTTAGCAAGAAAAACAGGAGTTAAGAAAGGAAAAAAGAAAAGACTAATTGAAAACTGCAAACTTTGTGTCGTTTTGCAATAGCTTCATGGAGTGCTTTGGACATGCTGAGGGTCTTGCATCTGATTATTATTTTAGTAGATAAGGTGGCAAAGGGCCTTAGTTTCTTAGTGTTCTTACAATCACTGTATCAGCAGAGCAGTGAAATACAATTTCACAGCTGCATTTCAGTTGCCTTAGAGGTTATGTCAATTTGTGACAAAAGGACTGCTTGGGGAGTGTGTGTTGCGGGGGGAAGCTGCCTTTATCCCACTATTGGTTTAGTCCTCTGGTTTGTGATGCTATTTATGCAACCCCTTAACTGCTTCGAAAAAGTTCATGTGCAGCTGAGACTTACTAGTGTGGTTTGAGTTGTTTGAACAAGTAGAAACAGGAGCTGTGGAAAACTTTGAAGAGCTTTCTGTTCAAAAATTTAACATTAGTTTGAAGCAGATCACCACATAGAAAATAATATCAAAGAACAAAGTTAACTTTTTCATCTTCTTTCTGACTTTGATACTTGCTTTGACATCAATTCTGTACACAGTAAAAAGCTTGGGTGTTTTGGGGTTTTTTTTTGTTTTGTTTTTTTTGGGGGGGGGGTTGTTTCGTTTTTTTGTTTTGTGGAGTGAAAAATAAATGGTAAGACCTAAAGACACTGTACTCTGCATCTTCTGTAATAAAGCATGAAAAAGAAACAGGATTTTTCCTGTGAGTCAGTTGGGCCTTTAATCATGCTGCTGCCCCACAGATTTTACATATATGAAGTATATTGCTTAGGATAGTTTTTGCCATTACTGTTCTTCTGTGGACTTAAATCTCTGTAATCCAATGGCATTTTACATGGTTTATAGATGGAAGAGGTTTACTGAAGAGACTATTTCATTGTTTCTGAGGGCATTCTCTTTCTGCACCCAAGCCACTGTGGCTTTTTCTCATAATGGATAGTTTTCAAGTATCTTCTACAAAATTACAAAGGCTCCATTTTCTGCTTAGTGGCTAGAGATGCAGTGGTGTACACTTTCAAGTTTATTTACTGTGGTATAGTGTAGTTTCCTATCTGTCAGAATAAAATCTGAACATTTAGAAGAAGAGGAAGTAAGGGAACAAAATGAAACAAAATAAACACAGATGTTTCAAAGGAGCTGGGAACAAAATTAAGCCATGATAGTAGCAGCTGACTCTCATTTTTCTAAAACATGTTTAAATCGGAAGAAAACAGTAAGCAATAACAGTTGTAGAATCACAGAATGTCTAAAAGAGACCCCTGGAGGTCATCTGGTCCATTCCCCTGCTAAAGTTGGACCATTTAGAGACAGTTGTATAGGACTATGTCTGTATGGCTTTTGACTGTCTTCAGGGAGACTACTACCTCCCTCAGTGGGCAACCTGTGCCAGTGCTCTGTCACCATCACAGGAAAAAAGTGCTTTCTGAGCTTTAGGACAAACCTCCTATGTTTCAGTGTGTGTGCCCATTATTTCTTGCCCTGCTGTTGGGCCATCCAGTGATGGGCCACGAAGCTGGTTAAGGGACCTTGCAAATGAGGACAGGCTGAGAGAACTGGGACTGTTTAGCCTTCTCTATGCCCATCATTGGATGCTGTCCAGTATGTCCATGTGTCTCTGAAGAGCCCAGAACAGGACGCTAATTCAGGTGTGGCCTTAGTAGTGCTTAAGTAGAGGGTATCACCTCCCTCAGCCTGCAGGCAGCGCTTTTCCTAACTCAGTCCAGGTTGCCATTCACCTGCTTTACCACAAGGGCATATTGCTGGCTGATGTTCAACTTCGTGTATATCAGGACTCACCACCTGCACTGTAAATAATTTCTTACCTTCAATCTAAACCTGACCTCTTTCAGTTTAAAGCTATTTCCCCTTGTCCTGTCACTACAGGCTCTGACAAAAAGTCTCTCTATCTTTTATAGGCCCACTTTGTATACTGAAAGGCTTCAGTAAGGTCTGCCTGGAGCCTTCTCTTTCTCCAGACTGAACAACTCTATCTCTCTCAGACTTTCTTTGTCGGAGAGGTGCCCCATCCCTCTGATCACTTTTACAGACCTTCTCTGGATCTGCTGTGACAGGTCTATGTCTTTCTTGCACTGTGGACCCCAGAACTGGATGCAGTAATCTGGGTTGGGTTTCAAGACAGTGGAGTAGAGGAGAATAGTCTCTCTCAGCCTGCTGGCTGTACTTCTTTGGGTGCAGCCAGGACATGATTGGCTTTCTGTGTTTCAAGTGCACATTGCTTTTGCATGTCCAAATTCTTATCAACCAGTACCCCCAAGTGTTTTTACAGAAAGTGAACACAGGGCTGCTCTCAGTCCATTCATCCTTCAGTCAAGGGATACTGGGGATTGCCCAGACCCAGGTGCAGAACCTTGCACTTTGCCTTGTTGAACTTACAGAATCGTAGAATAGTTAGGGTTGGAAAGGGCCTCAAGATCATCTAGTTCCAACCCCCCTGCCACAGGCAGGGACACCTCACACTAAACCGTCCCACCCAAGGCTTCATCCAACCTGGCCTTGAACACTGCCAGGGATGGAGCACTCACAACCCCCCTGGGCAACCCATTCCAGTGTCTCACCACCCTAACAGGAAAGAATTTCCTCCTTATATCCAATCTAAACTTCCCCTGTTTAAGTTTGAACCCGTTACCCCTTGTCCTGTCACTACAGTCCCTGATGAAGAGACCCTCCCCAGCATCCCTATAGGCCCCCTTCAGGTACTGGAAGGCTGCTATGAGGTCTCCACGCAGCCTTCTCTTCTCCAGGCAGAACAGCCCCAACTTCCTCAGCCTGTCTTCATACAGGAGGTGCTCCAGTCCCCTGATCATCCTCATGGCCCTCCTCTGGACTTATTCCAACAGTTCCATGTCCTTCTTATGTTGAGGACACCAGAACTGCACACAATACTCCAGGTGAGCAGAGTAGAGGGGCAGGATCACCTCCTTTGACCTGCTGGTCATGCTCCTTTTGGTGCAGCCCAGGACATGCTTGGCTTTCTGGGCTGCGAGCGCACACTGAAGCCGGCTCATGTTCATTTTCTCATCGCCCAGCACCCCCAAGTCCTTCTCTGCAGGGCTGCTCTGAATCTCTTCTTTGCCCAGTCTGTAGCTGTGCCTGGGATTGCTCCCACCCAGGTGTAGGACCTTGCACTTGTCATGGTTGAACTTCATAAGGTTGGCATCAGCCCACCTCACAAGCGTGTCAAGGTCCCTGTGGATGGCATCCCTTCCCTCCAGCATATCAACCGGACCACACAACTTGGTGTCATCGGCAAACTTGCTGAGGGCAGACTCAATCCCACTGTCCATGTCAGTGATGAAGGTGTTAAACAAGACCGGTCCCAATGAGTTTTAATTAATGGCTTAAACTGTCTAAATAAGTTTACTCCTGCTAGTTTTGTGTGTTAGTAGTGTGGGTGGTGTGTGCAGGGTTTTGGGTTATTTCAGAATGAGGAAGAAGACTGGATCCAACAGGAGTATAATCTTGAGTTTTTTCGTGTTTTGGAAGGTTACATTTGCAATGTTGCTTCTGCAAGTATTTCTAAACAGTGAGGGAGAAGTTTATTGCTTGGCTGGCTAGGTGGTATGTGCTCAGACACTAGCCCTTATGCATTCATTGATCATAGATACTTCGTGCAAGCTCTCACTTCCTTCTGCTAATGAAGTAAGAAATAAAAAACCCTGATTTCCCGTTGGGAAAGAGGGGATATAACAAGGAAATTCTCTCATGACTTTCTGCCTGCTTGAGTTTAACAAAATCATATTTCTTAGTTTTACAGAAGTTAACATGAAATCATGCACTTCAAATTTCAGGTCTCTAAATGACTTGTGCTTGCCAGATTTTCTTTCAGAACACCTCTGAGGAGCTTGGGGGAATCTCTTGACAGTAATACTGGTGCTAGTGCTGAAAAGGTTTGAGAACTTTTTCTGCTCTCAGACATTTGTTTAGAAAGGCATGAGAGAAGTCATCTCTTGTGCTTTGGGACCAGGTATAACCTTTTTTTTCTGCTGTTCATGTACAGTCACATCTGAACTTTTAATTCGGTGGTTTTCAACAGATACCGAATAGCACATTACACATCTGTTGAAGAACAGAAGAATGTTCTGTTTAATGCTAGGAATTCAAAACTAGACTTTTAAGTAAGCCATAGGTGTTTGTGACCTCAGCAGAGCTACTTTAACGTGGGAAGTGGGGATTGTAGGAGCTCATGCTCAGTCTTGGTAGGGAGCCTAAAGGAGGTGTGCCATTGTTTTATGTACAGGAAATCTGTTTCACAAAGATTTATTCTGTCTCTGGCAGAGATTTCTGTCAGAGATTGAAAGTTAATTACCAATTTTAAGTTCCTGTTAAAGAGTTCTTTATCATTGGAAGCTGCCTAGGATGCTTGAGGTGAAAAACTGTACTGCTTTAAAAATTGTTCAGAGATGCTTACCCAGCAAAGCAAGTGCTGTGGTTTTCATATGTTGATTTTGGCGCCTTTGTGGCCTGATTAGAGGGATACTGGGAAAAAAAAAGACTGAGGCAAGAAAACCTACATCTGGAAGTACAGTAAGTTGAATTTGCCATTCCTTTGGTCCTTTTGCAAATACGAAGATCTGGTTTTGCAACAAAATGGTGGGTGAACTACTGATGCTTTTAAAATCACTGCTATAGCTAATTACTTCAGTGTAGTCAGTTATGTATGCATCAATGCACTCTTCTCTACCATCCCACTTCCCTCTGAAAGTGGACACAGCCGTTGCTCTGCAAGTAATGATAATAATTGGTAGTAAGACAGATCTGTTACTCATCCTTTTTTGAGCACATTTCTTATGGCAGATGTCTAGTTTTTAATTAACTGCTAATGAACATGCCTAGTAGACCATGATACTGCTGCCAACTTATTCTGTTTTATATCTCACTGCTGCTGAGCTCTTTAAAGGTGACAGAGCAAGCATTAGTGTCTTTGAAGTGACGGGAAGGTGATTATATGCATAGCATAATTGTTTCTAGGATCTACTATGGCAAATGTCTAGTTACTAAATACATCTGGTCAATGCTGCTGTTTCCTATCTCCCTCTTCCTTTGTGTGCAGCACATATTCCTTTTCCCACTTCTAGGAAAAGAATACTTCTTAAAATTCAAGTTTTTTTAAATAAAATGATCATGAACCTCTGGAAAAGACCATCTTTATGTGTTATGGAGAACTTTACAACTATTATGAATGGGTAATACATACCAATCAATCCGTATTCTTCAGTCTTAAACAGCACTGAGCCTCAGATAACAAACATTAATTCACAATGTGCCTTTGACTTAAAAGACCATGATATGGTTTTCAGTCTTAAGTCTGTTTATTGCAGTTGGATATTTAACCATTTTTGGGTACCATTTTCGGGTACCATTTTCCTCCACTATCATCAGTAACCATTTTTGTAAAGCCGCAAAAATGTTATATGAAGTGATGCATTTCCACTTGCAGTTCTCACACTCTGTTCTACACCTTATGCTGGGCATTGCTTCCCAGCATTTGTATGTAGTCCCATCAGAGAAACAGGACATAGCTCTTCTCGACATGTTCCTTCAGATTCAGAACGTGTTTAGAGGGCATTAATCTGGCCCTCAGTTATATGTCTTTCAAAATACCCTGTGTGTAAGCTACAAAGCAGAACCAAGGAAATCGTAGGTAATATGTCCCTAGCGGTTTGCTTTCTAAAGACTGAAATTGTGCTGATTAACTTGTTTGCTAATTAAACCAAGCAAGAGGCATGAATAAAGGAAATTTTCAGAGGCTTACTGAAGGAATATGGACAAGAGTGAAAACTGTTTAACTTTATTTTTCCCCTTTTTGACCTTCCCATGCCCTGCAGAAGTTAGTTTGAGGTCACTGTTAGAGAAGGGAGAAGGTTTTTCTCTGCAAAACCAATTTGGAAGGGATAAATGACATTTTCTTCTTAGCCAAAATTGAACGACACAGCCGGGCAATCCAGTGTGATAGTGCAGTTGGGGACAAGTAAGACCGATGCCATGAAAGCCGTACAGTACTGCTGATGTATGTTGTCTCAAGGCTAAGTGAGATGACTGACCTGGCTTAAGGCCATCAGTGAGAAAGGGAGCAAGTGAAATACTGTCTCTCTAGGAGAGCCTGCCAAAACATCAGGTTATTTCCTGATTTGAGGAAACATGCTGAAAACTACTATAGTCTTCATGAAGTCTGTACTTCATAAAGTGAGAAGAGGGATACCACCTTTTTCCTTAGAAGCTGGATTAAAGGAAAAACCCAAACAAATGAACAAACAAAAAACCCCAAACCGTGCAGTCTTGTCAGACTTCACAGTGCTCTTTACTGATACTTCTTCAGTTAAATGAACTTTAAATAGTAGTAGCTGCTTGCTTAGTAGAAGGTGGTCTACTGCTTTAACTACTTCAAATAAAGATATTTCTTAATACTTCCTTCAAATTTTTTTTTGGGTTGTTTGTAAAACACATTAAAATAGAAGAATAAGAATTGCCTCTTTCTTGCCTTGCTTTTTAAGCATACTGAAAAGTTGGCGAGAATAGCGATCAGATGTATGCATTACAGTGAAGACTAGTGAGGCTTTTTATGCAGCATATGAAAAGAAAGTCCTGATACAGGTTGTGAGAGACTGGGTAAACTTCTAAGCATGTACAGTTGAATAAAGGGATTGTGGTAAATCTTACTTGTATTGTGTATCAGAAATAAGTAAATGATGGCTGTGTTACAGTTGGGAATAGTATGAAAGTGAAAGATTACCAGGTCCAGTCCACAGTTCTTCAGTATCTGTCACTTGTGTCTACATGAATTTATAAACCACTCAAGGCATGTCTTGGGATGGGGTTGTAAGAAATAAAAGTGTAGGGCATAGTAGTTATATAAATAGTAATAAATTAAGTCATTCATATGCCAGTAGATGTTTGCAGGTTTTGTTGACAACTTGTCTTGAAGAGTCTTGGGACCTATGGAAGCAGGTAAAATACTTTTTGGATTGAGTTATTTTTTAGTAACTTGTGAAATATTGTGGGCTTTAGGTTTGATTTCAGTAGCTGTCAGCAGTACTGTAACAATTCTGCCTGCTCTTACAGGACCACTAGCATTCACGAGGTCAAACTCATGTCTAGCTGAGCTCATCCTGTCCAGACGTTTCCTTATCTGTCTTCTCTTTGATCCCATAAATTGACTGATACTCTAGCTTTTTTCATGGTGTACCTACCTTCGTCAGAGGGATGATGGAACATGGCCAATGTGGAGAGGTTTGTTCTGTCTTCTGTTTGTAAGACCAGGCACAAGGAAGGAGGAAAGGGGCAGAAAATCTGTTTATCTGTAGTAGACTAAAGTGGAGCTATGACCAAGCTAAAGATTGTTTTGAAGCATTATTTTCTGAATAAATCTGTGTTGAGCATTTTGGACAAATTAAGTGGTTAGCTGAACTTAGAAAATATTAATAAAACCATAACAGCTTTAACTAGAAAATACCTTAATATTTAAACTGTGGGGAAGATATTTTATTGCAAGGACTGCTTCTAATAAAATTGCTTAAAGGTTATTTTGCCAGATTGGTTACAGGGTTGTATGTCTAGTTATTACGATACCGATCTTGTAATCTGCTTTTGAAACAGATGGAGGTATTTTAATTCATTAATACCGTATCTCTTGTTGGGAGTTCCATGACCTTATTGATGCTATCTGGAATACCTGGATTTTAAACTTACAGTTGGCTCATAAACACCGTGTCAGTTCATGAATAATTTTATTTTTTTTTCCCCAAAAGTTCGGCTATAATAAAACCTCCATAAAAATATGAAATTGAGCAGTGTCTTTTAGTTTTTTAAAATTCAAAATAAAAATATTACTTACTTTTTCCAGATTAGGGGAAGAGAGGGATGTGAGTTTGAATCAGTCTTGCCAGTGAAACTTACTTTTTTCTCAGATCAGTGGTACTCCTTTCTGTAGAAAGGGAATGGTATTTGGGCTTTCTGCTGCTGCTGTTTGTCACCCAGGATCCTGTGGCAGGCAGTGGCTACCTGGAACAACCTACAAGTAGTTGAACCTGTTCCTTGGGCTGCAGAACAATTATTCAGCGAGCCTTTTTTGGTTCATAGGACAGAAGCACAGAGTGTAATATAATGCAGTATGTGTATAGCTGGGACTGAAAGCAGAGATTAAATTTAAACCAAACAAACAACTGGTAAAAGTCTAGCGTTGATTCCTGGTAATTAACCAAACTTCTTGCTTCTCCTTCCCCATCTATGTGCTATGCGTTTTTCATCTGGGGATGATGATACCACTGGGAACAGCAGCAGCAGTTGCAGGCTCAACATCTCTCCCATGGCCATGGACCTCCAGTGCCTCTAACACCGCATCCATCAGGACTCCAACCTCCAGGAATCCCTCCACTCGGAAGCAGTGCTGGCCTTCTTGCCCTTTCTAGTGCTTTGGGTGGGCAGTCTCACTTGGCAATAAAAGATGACAAGAAGCATCACGATGCAGACCACCACAGAGGTGAGAGGCATGGCAGGCCTGATTAGGACATTGTCACATTTGCACATTGCTGCAAATTATGTGCATCTCTAAAGATTCCAAGTTACATAGAATGAGAAAAAACTGTTGGCAAACTTAAAAATGTCTGCATATATACCACTGAGCAAAATTCAGCTTGGAATTTTTCAGTGTTTTAAATGGGGATCACTAGGTGTCACCTGCTCTATAGTTTGCAGGGCATTTTGACATCCTGGTAAATGCTTAGTTGTAATAGCAGTGGCCTGCACCATATTGTGGAAAACTGTTAAACTGCATAATGGGTAATTTTTTAAAGAAAGTAATGTTGTTAAATGAGTGGGTGGGAAGGTAGGGGGAATGAAAAGTTAAATTTTTGAAGTGAATGTGTTCAAACAAGAAATTTAGATAATTGCATCTGTTACTTTAGTTTCATAGGCTTAAATTCTAGTACTCAAATATTGGGCAAAATTGCACTTGACTAATTTTTGAAAAGAAAATAATTTATTCTGTCATGAAATAAAACTAGGCTTTGTGTATGGTTAAACTGTAAATCATGTTTACACAATACTGTAATTTTCAGGAAATCACTGTATTAGGAATGTGCAATGACTTACATAAATAAAAGCCATTTTAAAACTGTTTGCGGCTTGTGTTCTAATTTTTCCCCCCTTTTTTATTTCTGTTCTTGCCTCTGTGTCTGAACGGGCATGTCTGTGCATTTCTTGGTTACTGCGGGAGCAGACAGAGAGCCGGGCACAGTAAGTACCAACATTCCTGGTAATGTTTTCACTTTTACAAAATTTAATAATCAAACCTTACACTGTTTGTGTGTTACTTTTCCTTTTAATCGGTTTCATGCCACTTATGTGTTTTCTGTTCAGATACTCTTGGTTAATGCAGAACACTGTCAGTTGTTTGGGGGACTGTATGAACCAGGTTTGTTTCTGAGCAGAATGATTTGGGGGAAGCTTGAACTTTAGTTTGGTTATTAGAGATGTAGGGGAAGCTGCAACTCAAACAGAAGGTTAACTGCAAATTATAGTATAACATTATTAGTCAAAGTTAAGGTTTTTCCTGTAGGATTTTCATGAATTAGAGTTGCAGAACAGGTGAGAAATTTAAAATTCGTGTGTCATGACAGTTGTTTGGTCCTAGTTTTTTCTTTAACTGAATCTGTTTGAGCCTTACTAATGTGTTTACTGCTTAATTTGTGCTTCAAGTATAACTTCTGTAGCAGTACCTTTTTCCCTTTTATGCGTAAGCTGTAATAGAATTAATGTAAGGCAGTCTTATTAGAAAAACAGCCAAAGAACTACATTGCTACAGCGTTTTATATTGTGTTTTGAGAGATACTGCTATATCAGACTGTTGGAGATAGGCATGGCAACTTTCACATCATTTCAAGTAACAAAGCTAATTCTTCTTGATGAATTAGTAGGTGAATTTGAGCTCTTGTTTCGTTTTTTTTTTCTCAA
The DNA here is from genome assembly GCF_037157495.1 of Lathamus discolor. Taxonomy (NCBI): domain Eukaryota; kingdom Metazoa; phylum Chordata; class Aves; order Psittaciformes; family Psittacidae; genus Lathamus; species Lathamus discolor. Next base: position 69,809,148 of record NC_088909.1, read on the forward strand.
TCAGAAAAGACAAGAGCTAGGAAAAATTACTTGACAGATATCTTTACGTAGTGGACACTTGATTTTTGTTGCCTTTTTTTTTTATAATAGGGCTTGACATTTACTTATGGAAGAAATAAGCATTCATTTCTGCTCTCTTAATGTTATTAATGATAGTGTAACTGTGGAAATAATTTTAAGCTGGTTTTCCTGAAGACATACCAGCAGGTCTTTGTAATTATTACATGTGGTTCCAATTGAGCAATAGACTCTTACTGTGCAGATTAGCTCATAACTTTTGGGTCACCCAAATAAGATCAATTTGATTTTCAGAGTAGTGTTTTAAGTGTAACGGTGCTGCTAGAAATCCTGAAAAAGCTTGCTTTCATTATACCAAGACACCAAACCCCATGCTGTCTGATGGTTACGTAAATTAGCTGTGAGATTTGGTATTACTTTGCATCTAGTGTGACCTTCCAGTATCATCAGTACAAGCTGACAACTTTAAATATGCAACTTGGAAAGACTACAGTAAAGCACTTTCTTATTTGGTTTTAAGTTGATTTTAAAATAACTTTGAGTTAAAGCATATTGTGGCATATTATTTAGGTACATTCATTTTTAAACGAGATCTGGTTTTAGTTTTTTAAATTGTCCTTAGGCAAATAAGCATAAGCTTTTATTTATGGTGTGTTTAGGAAGACTTAATAGTATGGTGAGACTCGCATATTTATAAAGGAGTATAAAGAGCTAGTGATTTCATTATTCTTGATTGTGATCAGTGTCCGTTTAACCTCTTTGCTACATCTAAATGTCAAGGGCTACTTTATTATTTGTTGTGTTACTTAAATTTTTGGGAAGTAATGTGAAGGAAAGTTCTTTGTAAAGACATGTTTGTGAAATATGTAACATTTAAATTAGTAATAATAGTATGGCTCATACATGAACTGCTAAAATTATGTGGTCAAAATTAAATTCTATGACTATATGGAAATGGCAGGTGGGGTTTGGCTGATACAGCTCTAACCATCCAAAACTGGGTCATGTTATTGTGGGAATGCAGGCATCCCTAGTATTGTGACATAGTCTGGCTCCAGGTAATAAAAGCCAGGCAAAGCAAGCAAGTTAGTAAAGTTTTGGGAGACATCAGTACAAAACATCTTTGATGTCTACATTTTCTTTCTCTAGGGAACATACTGGCAACATTTTTCAAACTCAGGTGTTCATTTATTATTTGTCTTCCCACTCTTCTAATTTGGACAGGTTGTAGAAGTGCAAATGTTCTGAAGTGCTCTACTGTATCAGTAGCAATTTGTAGACAGTGCAGTCTGACTTTGTTATGTGCTTGGGATTTACATTGAGGTTGTCCTCATGAAAAGCGTTGAGCTTGTTTTCTAATACTTGGAAAGTACTCACAAAATTTCCAAGAATTTTTTTTGCCTCCATCTTTAAGCATAAATATAGGTACTGTTTTGTAAAGCAAATGGTCTTTTATTACAGCAGTAAATTTATTCTATGTCCTTAGCTTCTGTCCTGTTTTTCCAGTCTTTGACTAAGGGGGCATGCACAGTTGAATGATAGTTTTTGGCTGATACTGTACGCAAGCTGTTTTGTTTTGTGTTTTAATTCTTTTAAATGAGGGAGGTGGGTAATCATAGAAGGCGTTACATTAAAATGTAAGGTACTTTTCAATGTAGCAGGTGTATGCTTTTTGGGCTTTGTGAAGAAGGTAGTATTTTGTGTTATATAGCATGCAATGGATAAACTTTAATTTCCTTAATCAGGTAAATATTTTCTTTTGTTGGCTTTGTCAACTTAAAAAGAAGTTGAATTTTACAGTCTCTATGGATGCAAACCACAAATCAGCTTCAGCAGGAGCTGCCCATACAGAAGAGCTATGGGATGCTGTGATGCAGTTTAGTTTGTAGCTGATACAAAGCAACATGAGGCTGATGATGAAGGACGAAAGGGTTGGGGTGGTCTGGTATAACTTTTCATGGATACCCTGATTCTGACAAACATTAACTAGAAAAAAACAGAAATCAACAGAAGCGTTATTCTCTGTTAATGTCTCCTGATTATTGCGTCAGTGTGGAATGTGATTCAGATCCATTTAGGATTTAGATTTCCTTGCTCCTAATACAAAGTAGTCTAAATAGAACTTTAAATGGTGGACAAAAAGATGGCGAAGTTAATAGCTTTCCATCACTGATAATTTAAAACAAAACCTGCTGACTTTTTATAGTCAACTTTTGGGTTGTTGACATGTGCTTGCAAGAAGCATATTCAACAAATGGAACTTAATGATTCTTGACTTGAATAACTTTGAGTGTGATCTTCTTGTGCCTTGGGGAGGGGGTTAGAGAAAACACTGGTCCCTCCTCCAATGTCAAGTGTATGCCTATTAATGAGTCCTGACAATGAGCAGTGGTAATGCTGAGTAACTGATGTTTTTTTTGTAGACATTAGACTTGATCCTGTTTACCTACTCAACAACGGATTGCATTTCTTCCTGTCTACATACGGATGTCTGTAGATAGCACTTGTGTGTGGTGCTTAGGTCCTCTGTAGTGGTTAAATAAACTCAGTGGCCCTGCTTGGTGATAGGGGCAAATGCAAGTTAGCTCTAGTAACTGGCTGTAAGGGCAGATGGATGCGGTTGGTTTGGATTAATAGGGAGTCAGTGAATGGACAAGCACAGAGCAAGTGTGTATCTGTGTCTTTAGGAGAGAAAGGAGGGAGAGGGATAAGGAGCCCAGCACTAGAGAAATCGTTAATTGGGACCAGGTGTAGTTGAACCATGAGCACAGATGTGGTGGCAGTACTGTTATTTAATTGCTGTAATGATCAGCATAAAGTTAGTTGTCAATTCTGTATGTTCTAGTGAGTTGTCTGTGCTGTATTATAACTCAGGCTAAATGAGATACTGTGGGCTCTGAGCCTGTACCTCTGGCACTCATACTTGTGGTTTGGAAGTACTTGGAGTGGGGAGCAGCATGGCAGTTGAAGAAATGCATTTGAATAACGTGCCTTGTATTCCTAATAGAGAACCTGCCTTCTCTGTGCCTCGTGATTAGGTTTTCGTTTCACATTTGCTGCTGGTGGTTTCAGTGTTTGGCTTATGCTGGCAGCAAAGTTAGTTTAGGATCGCAAGTTGACTGTTACAAAGCTCTTATGCAGTCTGGTAACTGACAGGAAGTGGTGCTGCGTTAGGATTTTTTTCTTTTTTTAGTTCTTCCGGGACTTTTGAAGAAAAGGGATTCATGGGGATAAATTTTGAATGATTGAAAGGAAAATTCATAAAATTGATTTTGACCATTTTTTCTGAACTGAGAGTCATGATTTGCTGATGTTGCACTGGTGATCCCTAATAAATTGAACTCCTACTATGAAAGCAAGGATTATCCTCAATTATGCATCTAGTCTGTTGAAATTAATACAAAATGAAAACTGGTGCCATGCAGTTTCTCTTTAGGAAATCAACTATGCATGTATAAATCTCTTTGCCTTTTTTGTACGAACTGATAATTATTGAAGATCAATCCCAACTGAAAATTTCTGTAGTATTAGGAAAAAAAAAAATCTAAAATGGAAATACTTGGCTCACTTTTGAAAATTAAGTCAGATATTAGTAGGCCTGGTAGAAGAACTTAACAGATTTATTTTTTTTTTTCTCCTATAGAGAAGATAGGGAGAACTCTTATCACTGTGAAGCTGTTACTACTGTCTCCTAGGTGGCCCTATGCTTGATAGTGAACGTACAGCAAATACAAACTTTACCAGTGTTGAAATGAAGAAAGGCTATTTTTTCATCAAAAGTTGTAGTTTACCTGATTTTAGTCACAGTTGTTAGAACTTCTTTGTACTCCTAAGGGAAACAAAACAGTAACTTCTTAATTATTGAGTTTACAGGTATATTTTGCCAGAGCAGCAGCATGATCTTATTTGCAACTGATGGTATAGCTGTTGTAAAATAAGCTGGTCTACAACAGCTTCTGGATTCGTTACTCTGTTTCCAGAGAGCAGTGCCTTTAAATGAAAGTGTTAAATTAGAGAAGGGCAGACCATAGGGGAAATGTTTTGCCAAACTGGCTTATAAGGACTATAGATTACTGTTGTAATTATATGTTTATATGATAACTAATCCACCAGTCTTGTGAAGAAAAATTGAATTGAATAATCATGGTTTGGAATTTAGGACACAGTGGGAACTAGGTGTACCTAGGAGTTCCTAGGTATGTTTCACAGTATGAAATTCTACAAGACGAACTGTACAGAATGTTGTCAGCATTGTCTAGGTAGACTACATTAAACTAGGAAAAGGGTCAGGAATTGTAGTTACACATATTTGATGCTGTGTGGCAACTTCAAATAGCAGGGTTGCAAAATTTTTCCCAGCTGTTTCCACTTTGCCGTCTTTCTGTTACACATAAATTTTGACAATTTAAGATGAGAAACTGAGTTTTACTTACTTTACTACGTTTGTTGTCTTTGTTTATGCTAGGGTCTTTGGCAGTAAAATAGATTTTTTTTTTTTTTTAATGATTTTTCCTTAAGGAAAGTATCTCTTAAGTAAAAGACTTTTCTCCCCTTTTCAGGAAAAGACATTTACAGTACTCAAATCTGTGGTAAAGCTTGAATTGGCAACTTCTAAACATTATTCTACTGCTACAAACATGATATATTAAAAATGTCATGGTATTAAATATTAATATTATTAATATATTTGAATGTTGAAGATGTGTTTTAATGTTCTTCAAACAAGTGAATCCCTGAGTTTGTGTGCATCTGGGAGGAGATAAGGGGTTAAATTTGGACTATATTTGTCAAGGCAATTAGTTCAGTGATCCAACAAGCCCACCTTTTAGCTGCAAAACATTGCAGTAAAGACGTTATTTTGAGCTTCTTTATACTCAATTTTTTTAAACTCTCCTGTATGCTTTATGTAAGCCCCTTGGCATTTGTTTAGCTTGAATAGTCATGAATAAAAGAACTTAGAGTTGGCTTTAAAGTGCAGCTTCTGAAGTAGGAAAAAGAGAATTCGGATTGCCTTGTGTACCCTGTTTTGTTTTCCTTCCTGGGACTAAACAATGTCTGAGTAAAACTACTGAGTCGTCCTCAGGTTTTAAAGGGAAAGCCATTCAGTGCACAGTTCACTGGCTATTCGTATGGTTATGATATATTAAAAGTATCTCTGGCTCTTCGGTAGATCTAAGTATTTCCTTTGAGGGGTTACACTTACTGAATATATGTTGTGTTTTTTCTTGAGAGATATGTGTATGCGTATAAATATATATTTACTTATATATGTGTGTGAGCATATATTTATTTATGTAAGCATGTACTTGGCTTTTAGGAACTAGGCTTACCAAGTCTTTGTGAAAGGAGATCTTTTTTCTCAACTCATTCAGTATTGTTCACAGCATTAACACATCACTGAACAAATTGCTCTCTTGCATATGCTAATCCTGCACTTAAAAGAACTCATTGTAACACGTTTTAATGCTTTAGCTGGAACAGAGATGGAGATGGGAATCGCAGGCATGTCAAATTGTCATGTGACTAAAAAATGTCTAAAATGCCTTTCTCTTTGGGTCAACAGTTTGTACTTAGCATACCTTACCATGAATGAAAGCAGTCCATGTAGTTTGAGAAAAAGATTAGTCTTTGCTTTTGTCTTTTGTGTGTGTTGGTCTCAGTTTTTCAGGTCAAATCTGATTAAATAACACTTTAGCCTGAATTTCACACTAGTAGTGAATGTTATGCTGGAGGTAAAAATATTTGATCTTTGTTGGCAATACCTTTATTGAAGACATCCAATTGGAGTTTACCACAGCTAACGAATGATTACTGCATCACCTTATTTGGTAAATATTTATTTTAAGAGTTAAAGGCAATTTTCTATGCCTGCAGATGTAAACATACCAAAGCATCATCTATTTATGATGATCTAAAAGTGTGCAATCAATCAGATTAGATTTACGAGGTCTCTTTCATTAAATGGGATGTGAATATGAAAAAAAATAAAAAAAAAAGATTGTTGCCTGCTCATGAATAAACAGCAAGCCTGCTTCTCCTAAACAATAAATTCAGTTGAATTAATTAGTTAAATAATGACTGACAAGTGAACTAAACTTTTGATACATTGAACAATGAAAAGCCAAGCTTCTTAGAATGCATGAAGCTGTACATGTTTGCCTGGAGGACTTTGAGTTGAATTAAATGGAATGAAAGACTATGTAGGTATCACATTTCTAAAGCATCTATCAGATCCAGTTTTTAAGCATTTGTGAAGGAATCTTGAAAGGAATTTTTGATTGACCTTGGTTTTTGTCTTTACAGAGTAATTCTCTTTTGGTCCCAGACAGTCTGCGGAGCACAGATAAACGCAGGAATGGCCCTGAATATACCAATGACATCAAAAAGAGAAAGGTGGATGATAAGGATTCCAGCCACTATGTAAGCAAATCTACGTCAAAGAAATGATTAATTTATTTGCACGTACTGTGCTTGTATGAGGAGTAAAAGAGCTGAGAAGAATGAGGCAATGTGTTTCCTATGGCTGATGTAGTACATGAATATTTGTGTCGGAGAGGCCATTATTCATGTTGTGGGAAGAGTTTGAGCTATTGTCAAGTAATACTCCTCAACAGGGAATAAAAGCCAGGAGTAGCTGTTCGGGATTCACAAGTTTTCTGGGACATTTCTCAGAGTTGGAGCAAGAGATCCTTTCTGGACTGCTCTAAAATCTGCAGGTTTGTTTGAAATGAAGGATTTTGTTGATTTGATTGGTTTTAGTACATTTTTCTGATACAAGCTGTTACCTGTTGCGTTATAGTTAGGAGGCTGTACCATCTTACTAAAGTCTGCTTTTGGCTGATATGGCATTTTCAGCAGAAAGCAGATTGAAATATAAAAAGTTCACGATTGTGTAGTGCATTTTTGAGTAGCTTGCTTGTTGCTTGGTTTCCAAGAGACACGTCACTACAACAGTGTGGCATACGTGAATCTCAAAAGGCTCATACAGGCTTTAACTTCCAAGTCTAAATGCTGAGCCAAATCACAGGATGATACTTGAACAGGCTTTAGAGACTAGGACTGGTGTGAAAGTACAGAAAAATCAGAACTTAAATCTATCAGAAGATACTGTTCTTTGACATAGCAATAATAATGTGGCAGATTGTCTGGTTTGAATGTGAATCTAATTACTAATTACTTCCTGGTTACTGAAACCCAATAGAAAATAAGGTACCACTTTATTTCCTCAGTATTTGGTAGGATAATTTCTCGCCAGTTGGACTCAGAATATCTCTGAGTAGCTATTGGATATCCCTGGAGCTACTGACAGTAGTTAGGACTACTTTCCCCTTTCTGCACATTGTGGTGGTGTAGTACAATTACAGTTTTGCAAGCTGTATTTCCACCACTTTCTAATCTTGTTTTGATTACAGAGGGGTTTGGCACACTTCCCCATGTTACGCCCTCAACTTTGAGGTTTTGATATTCTATGGGCATTTTTCATTTTAAAGGTTTGAACACTAAGCATTATTAAGCTATGCTTGATAAAAAAAAAAAAAAAAAGGAAGAAAAAGCTTACCATGTTTGTTTTTCTTGGATTTCTGCTAAGAAGAAATGAAAAGGATATTATTGCCCTGTAGAAGCAGTTTGTTTTAATCCACATTTAAATGTGTGGTTGTTTGTTCTTTGCTTGAAATGGATTTTACAGATAACGGCAGCATCAAAGAATTGAGCAAAACAAGGATTCTTGCAGGTTCCAGGTTTATTGTAATCTGGAAGAAGATCTTTATTTTTAAAGGTTTCCCAGTTCTACAAACAGAACTGCTGATTTCCAGCTCATTTTAGATGAGAGACCCTTTTAGGGACAAGGAAGTACTACTTATGTCAGAAAGGAGACAAACAACTTGCAGGAATGGTCATTAATGAAAATAAGATGCAAAACCACAATTATTATGTTTTTCTTCTTTCGATTTCCATGTTAGGACCTCCATAGTTTCAACCTGTGGGTTTGTTAGTGAGGAGATACTCTGATACTACCTAGTACCTATAGGGTATGCCTTTGATAGTCCCAGTAAATTTCAGTTTCCCAAGACGACAGTCAGTGAAGTGCTTTTAATCATTGTTTGGCAGCTATTTTTGCCCTCCTCAGGAGTGGTATTTCTGGTGAACAAGTGACCCACCCACTATGCTCCCACATGCTCAGATGTGTTCTGACCTATTCTTGCTTTCTGGATGTTTCATACTTTTCAAGAGGTGGCAGATTAATCAGGGGTAAAATTTTCCTATTCCTTCTTTTGCAACCTTTGGACAGCTTCCTGAGTGGCAGAAAGAGCCACCATTCTGTCTTCAGTGGCACTATTGGGTCCCTAATATGTTTGCAATATTCCATGGACTAATATTCAGCTACAAAAACAGAAGGGAAGGGTTAAAACACTACCTGTTGGGGTGGGTTTTCTTTGTTTGTTCAGGTTTGGTTTTGTTTGTTTATTATTATTTGTGTTGGGTTTCTTTTTGTTTGTTTTGAGGGGGTTGTGTTTGGGTTTTTGTTTTGTGGGGTTTTTTTTCTTTTTCATGGTGGTAGTGTCTTGTTTTAAACGTTTATGACCTGAAGTGAGGAAAAAGATCTGGCGTTTTACTTTGCCACTGTTAAAGTGGGATAGCCCAGGCACATTGAAAGCAGGAGATGCAGGACAGTTTGATCAATCTTGTATGTCTGATTTATTTGCCTAGAAACCTTTTAACTAAAAGAAATTCTGTTGGAAATGTCCAGCTTGTCCAGATGAAAATTTTAAGTTTTGTCATTCATTTGATTTGTTTTGTGAGTTAAGACTCACTTTCTGGTTGAACCACCACAGTGGACTGTGAAAATCACTGTGTGTCATAGAACAGGCATTCCTGCCTGTATTGGAGACAGGTACCAGAAGAAACTTGAGTAACAGCTATTGTGAGGCACTAGAGCAGCTCAGGTGAACAGATTTATGTGAAACAGTCAAAATGCAGCTTGACAAGCCATAATAAATCATTTCCGTTTAGGAATGTCAACGTATTTTGGTTTTGTTAGAAATGTTGAAATGCCTTGGCATTTCTGAAGCTTTTTCTTCCCCAGAATTTTTCATTTCAAAACTTTCCTTTCTGGAAAAGGAGAAAAATTGTCCTATCACTTTGAGGAAGATCACTCATCAAACACATGCCAAAGCTCTAGTTTTCTGAGGTCTGTTGAGGTTTTTTTTAGGTATGCACAAGTAGTAATTTCCATAAGATTAACACATAAGATTAACACATAAGATTAGCATATGAACAGAATGAGTTTCTCTTTTAGGAGCAGTGATGGTAATGAGCAGGAGCTTTGGACCATCTTGCACTGATGGTGAGACCATCAGCTTTCAACTAGTTCTACATTATTTGGGTTTTATTACTGAAGCAGAAATAAGGTGTTGTGTTCCTGTTTTCATTGTTTTCCCTATTACTAATAATGAAAGGCTGTTTGCTTTTTGTTTAGGAAAACAAAAAAAAAAAATGTCTGAGTAGATACATAGTCTTTCTCTCTGGGCTCTTAATGTACTAATTTAAATGAACACTATATTTATTTATTTTTAATAGGACAGTGATGGGGACAAGAGTGACGATAACTTGGTTGTAGATGTATCCAATGAGGTAACTTTTTTCATTTTTGTAGTCTTGACGTTTGCCCAAAGGTTAAAGGAAAAGTGCATTTAGATGTTAGAAGAAAAAGAATCCTCTGTGTGGATATGTTAAAATATTCACAACCTCTCTTTTTTGCTAGTACTAATCACTATATCTTCTCAGAGCTTTATCTGGTTGCCCTCTCAGCTTTTCCTTCTACTGCTTTGTCCAGGTCTGTTCCCTTGGCAGTTACGTTCTGATGCTTCACAGCTGCTCTGTTGTGGAGAGAGTTGTGGTGAGATGCAGGTGAAAGGCTCTGGTTTTCAAACTATGTTCAAATGAAAAAGGAAGACATTATCTAATGTTGTGTGTAGTAGGAGGAGTATTATTAAAAACCTTTTTGTACTTTAAAAATTACAAGTATTTTAATGTCCTGTGTTAAAGACAACATTTTTCAGAAATGTTTGGTTTTGGAGGGAAGTCAGAATGAAGTCAGTTCACAGTATTTTCCAGAGGTTGTATCACTTTGTTTTTTTCCTTCAGGGCAGAGACTTTTCAGTCACATCATAGTGAAGGGATGGGCCTTATCTCTTTTAAGTCTTTTATTTCATGCAACAAAGAGATTTAGGAAGCCTGAATACAGTAGCAAGGTTCTGCTCTGTGAAAAGCACAGGGAGAGAAGCTGACAGAGAAGTGTCTTCAGCAGCTCCAAGTGCCCAAATGATGTCAGCCAAGTAGCAAAATAGGTATCAAACAAGGGATTTTTTAGTAATCCTTTCAGAAGCCCTATTTAGGATGAAATTGCTCAGTAATCAGCCAGTATACTTAGTGCCCTCTTGTGAGGACTGCTTCCTTCCTGCTGCTATTCTCCTGAGCCAAAGGAGCATGGAGAACCTGCAGACTCTGATGGCATGGTAGCTTAACTGAGCTGGCTTTTTCAGATTAAAGTAAATGCTGAGAGTGCCTCTGGAAGAAAGATAATCACCTGAGAGATGATTTCAGGTTTTCCTGTAGATTCAAGTAGCGAGGCAATTGCAAATGGTAGTTAGAAAGAAGTGACAGATATTAAGACATAAAAAACATGTCTTTATTTCTTCTTCTGAAGATAGAGATGAGCAAGGTTTGTATGACCTAAATAGATTATCGGTATGTTTGTTGTCACTAGCAGTGTGTGGAGAATGTACATGATAAAAACAGTGTAAATTTCAATGCATTACTGTTGGTCTTTCTTGCTTTTACCATGTGTCATTTGTGCTTGCATTAGTTTGTACTTAGATATACTTAGATAGCAAGCTTTATGCTTGGAAACAGTTTATGATTACATGTAGTGTAAAATAAAACCAGATTTTTTACAATATGAACTATGTCTCTAAACCGATGAAGGGATTTCAGCTTTTTTTCTATAGAGATAATAAAATGTTTTGTAATTTGAACTTGCTCCTAAAATTTTTCTAGCTTTTTTCCCCTAGACTCCTTAGTGATGATTCTGTAACAGCCCGTGACAGGGTTCTATGCTGTTCTTCCCTTCCCATTGTTTTAGGATCCTTCTTCCCCAAGGGCAAGTCCAACTCATTCACCACGTGAAAACGGTATAGATAAAACTCGGCTGCTGAAGAAAGATGCCTCTAGCAGCCCAGCATCTACAGCCTCTTCAGGAAGTTCCACTTCCCTCAAATCCAAAGAAATGAGCCTGGTGGGTAGCAGTCTGTTGTCCAGATATATGTTGTTCTTTCTTGTGAGGTCTAACTCTCCATTCTTTTGCAACTATTTGTGGCAGAAAGTACATGGCTTTAAACGTTTGAAGCTGAAATAGACTACTGTTATTCCAGGCAATGCTTAAGCATTGTTTATTTTTTCATGAGCAATAGCTTATGGTTTAAAATAGTCTGAACGTAGACACTAAGAAGTCCTGCAGGCTTTTGTTAAATTCTTCTAACTATGCTGTTACTCTTTGAAAATATTTCCTGCAGTAACGCTAGTAGCTTGATGACATTCTTTGTAGCTTTTGTGTCACAATTTTTTGATACAATCAGCTGGAGAGGTATTTTGGTTTTGTACTCAGATTGGCTGTGTCTAGTGTTAATTGAGATTGATGTTTTCAAGCTAAAATAATTTGGTGATGCATACTATATTCTCCTGGAAAAAATTAGTTCAGGCATTTTTTCTTTAATGCCAATGGAAGAAGGAAAAATAACTTTGTTTTCTTTCTTAATTTTGGCAGCAGTCAAAAAGGTCAGCATTTCTCTCTCACAAGTTGTCAGCATTGCCTGGATTTATGAAAATTGGCTGAGGGACTAGATAGTAGGTGCCCAGCATCCCAGCTGCTGTTGTGATAAATTGTATAATATGGCCTGGATTAAAAATAATACTCATTTAATTTGTTTAACGATACCAGCATGAAAAAGCCAGCACGCCTGTTCTGAAATCCAGCACACCGACTCCTCGAAGTGATGTGCCAACCCCAGGCACTAGTGCAACTCCAGGACTTCGTCCAGGCCTTGGCAAGCCTCCAACAATGGACCCTCTGGTTAACCAAGCTGGTAATGCATTACCTCATGTGTTTTTGTGGTTCCAAAATTAATCTTTTTTATGTATGTAGTTCTGTGCAAATGTTAACTAAATATATTGCTTTGTTCTTGATATCAAGAGAGGGCTTGATGAGAAGCAGATGTTTGGATTATCAAGAGTTTGAATATCTTTGTGTCTTATCCTTCTTTGTTTACTTTTGTCTTTATCTTTTTTGCAAATAATCCAGAGACTGAATGCAATATAAAAAGACTTCTCAGAAGTTCCTGGTGCTCATTCTGAATGCAATCTCTTCCCCAGCTCTTTGCAGTGAATATTAGTAGACTCAGACAATGTAAATCTTGACAAGTGCAGGGGGGAAGTTTACTTTTGCTATTCAGGCTGGTACAGCACAGTTGCTTCAGACATGAGCTGTGTAAACCATGTCTGTCAGTTTTACTGCTTAATTTGGCTAAGGAGAGACTAGTGTAAACAGGGAAATATTACAGCAGTGGAAACAGGTAATGCTAGAAGAGATTGTTAGAAGTAATCAGCAAGTTCAGAATTCAGTAGATCTTATTTACACTGAGTGAAAAGAGGTGACAGTACTGATAAATTCTGGCATTTGACAATGTGCATATGTGAGAGGGGAAGGCTAGGTATTACAGGCTAAAAATGGACTGGTTTCTTCCATGTGTGTGGGAATATATAAATAAAACTGTTTCATTATTTCATAGCTGCAGGTTTGCGGACACCATTGGCAGTACCAGGACCATACCCTGCTCCATTTGGAATGGTACCTCATGCTGGCATGAATGGAGAGTTGACCAGTCCAGGGGCAGCCTATGCCAGTTTGCACAATATGTCACCCCAGATGAGTGCTGCAGCTGCTGCAGCTGCTGTGGTTGCCTATGGAAGATCTCCTATGGTAGGCCATACATTGTATGAAATCTCAGTTCTGTGCGCCATGGTTCACTGAGAAGAGCTGCATGCTTCATTTAGCACTGTTGAATTCCCAAGTTATAACAGTGCCAGAGGCTTGACAGCTTCACTGTGCTTCATTTTATTGCGTAGCTAGAGAAACAAATTTGCACCTTGAAAACAAAGAATCTCGGTGTATTTATGTATGTTTCCCTTTTTCTTCGCCTTCATTAGTGCTTTGACTAATGAATAAATGGCAAAAAAAGATATTTTATGCTTTGAGAAGGTTGTTTTGGTAGCTATGAAGTATTTCATTGCTGCTGTGGACATCATCTTTTCTCTTGCTGAACCAGATTTGTGTTCCGTACAAACATAGCAAATTAATCTTGAAGCATGTAGAACAATCTTAACTTTGTCATTTTCCCTGTATTTTGATTTTTGTGGAAGTTGTTCGGTACATCTTGGAGCTCTGTGATAAGGTGTGTTAAGAATAGTTGTTGTGGGTGTAGCAAGTAAATGGAGCGCAGCAGTTAGAGATGTTGTCAAGCAGAATAACCTAGGGGCCTGATTCTGCAAACATGAGCTTGGTGGCAGTTTTGTGCATAGACAATCTTACCTACTTGTGAATTTGCAAGATTGGATTTAAGCTTGTAGTTGTCTCATTAGGGCAGAAATGGCTACATTTTTAAAACTGGTAAACAGGGCTCTTATGTGAAAATGTGGAAATTCTAAATAGCATATGAGCTCCTTAAAGCAAGAAGAATTTTAACTGGGGTGAAAACTAAAACTAGGTCTGTTTAGTCCAGAATTTCTGTTTGTATTATTTGATGTATATACTCATCCAGGATATAAAAATTTAGTGGCATTGCAGTATGCAAAGGGAGCATAGTATATTTAAGAACTGTGAGAGATCTCCTAGCCGATGTGGCTACACAGTGCAATGTGGAGCCATGCAGGTTCTAGCTGGGATCTGAAGGTGCTTTCCAGCACCCTGCTGTGCCTGCATGGGTGCACACTGCTGTCAGAGTTTAAGAGCACTGGTGTGGCTGCACACAGGGGTATTTGTTTTCAGTGGTGTGAATGCATGATACACGTTACTGGTTTTCTGTTCGCCTATAAACACTTCTAGCACAAGCATTCCTAGGGAAAATGCCTTGTTTCTCGCCCCACGAAGGGCCATGCACTTATTTAATACTGTGTGTAAAAGACACATTTTGGTTAAATGCAAGTATCTTGGGAGTGAAGAGAAGGGGTTTATTGAATTAGAAATTACAAGTGTGAGATTAATTCATTTTTCATTGTCAGGTTGGGTTTGATCCTCCTCCTCACATGAGAGTACCTGGAATTCCTCCAAACCTAGCAGGGATTCCTGGGGGAAAACCGTAAGTAACTTTTAACATTTTGGTAACATCTGCAACATCTAGAGAGAATAAAGTTATCTTGTGTCAGTGAATTAAGAATTCAAAAGTAGGCAGTGTCTGGTTGTTCCCAGGAGATTGTTTCAGATTTCTCCTGGCAAGAGGTACAGCATATAAATTCTCAAATGTTAGTTGTCATATCCTGAAACAGGTGTGCATATAGTTATTTTGAAGAAAAAACTGTTGAAGGTATACTTTTAAGGCTTTCTTATTTTCTCCTTTCTGTAGAAGTTAAGAGGACTGCAAACTGGTAGACAGTGGTAAAATATGTAAGATAAAACTTACTGAAACTAAACTTTTTACTGTGTTGAGCATGAATGTGTAGTGCAGACTCACAGATGCCATGCCTGGCACAGGCATGAAAGTCTGCAACTGTTGGTCACAGTGGGTGTCTGAAGTAGCTACTTTAGCAGCCGATGCACACATCGCATAATAGAGAAAGCTCTTTTAAATGTTTGTATAAGCGTGCAGCTGGAGAGCAAAAGGAATGATGAAGCAATTGTGTAGCAGGTGGTGCATAGGTGTAAGGTAGCTTTTACAATAGGTTCTTTTATTGAAAAGTTTCAATTACTGAAGAAGGGGTGGTTAAATAAAGTACGTGTGTGATGCTGTGGCTCATTGATGTTACAATAAAACAAATTCATCAAAAAATATACATCAATTTTTCAGTAATTTGGCTTTGGCAGGCTGTTGAGATTTAGCTTACATGTGCGTGGTAGGCTCATGAGCATGTCACGATAAAAAAGTGATTATTTTTTAAGTATTTATGGACAACTAGTCTATGCAGGGACAAACAGAGCATAGACTGCAAATTTGGCTAATTAGTTTTCTTGGAAAGAGTGGGGCAGAGAGAATTATAACAGGTTTTTCAACACTCTGTACAACCTGTTCTTCATCCCTTCATGCTTGGCATTCAGTCCTGTCTTCTCTTTTAACTGAAGTTGCAGTTAGCTTCTGTCTAGGTACTTAAAATTTTGAAATTCACTTAACACTTTGCACTTTCTATGCTGGGTGTTCCTGTTATATGCTATCTTCTTTACCAGTCTATCATGGTTTAATTTTTCCTTTTGCAGCTTCAGGAAAAATTTAGAAACGTATTTTTAGAATACTGTTATAAGACATGCTGTAGTGAAAGTTATGCACTCTTTGCCTTCATTTTGAACTCCTGTTAATGGTTAGTGATACATTGTAATGTCTGTCATGCAGACATCCTTAAAAGTACACCAGATTACAGGCAAAAAAGTATATTATTTTTCTTCTACTCTTTTTCCATAGCAGTAGGAAAAGAGCAGACTTAGATTAGGAAAGCCATTCATCGTTGTTACCCACTGTGCTTCTAGAACAGACTTAGCTATCTGTTGGCAGCATGAAAAACCTGTTAAATCTCTTTTAAGGATTTACTTAAAGAAAAGTTGGTGGTATGTTGACAAGATTCCTGAAGTGAGGGCTCAGTGAGTTGGTGTAATGAGTCAGATGGTGGTATATTTAAATTTAGTGCAATAAGGAACAGGCTTTGTTCTCAAAACGTTCTTTTATTAAGGGTCAGGGTCGCTCTTGCTGACTTCAGTAGAATTTGGCATACTTACAGAAAGTATTTTTTGAGATTGCATAGTCCAGTGACTGTAAGTTTTTACTGTTAAGCACATATATTCATCAGCTTTCAATGACTTATTCCATGAATAATGCCTGTCAATATTTTATATTATAAGCTACAAAACTTTATTTTCGTTCAGTCAGAAATTTCCTGTGACTGAGTTCTAGTTGTTGCACTACTCAAGGCACAAAAGCAGTGCATGTGTGCTGCTATACTTTGTATCCTGTGATTGCATAGCTAAGTTACAGGTGGGGGAGGGGGGGGTTGTGGTTTGGGTTTTTTTTGTTGTTTTTCGTTTGTTTGGTAGTTGGTTGGGGTTTTTTTATCTTTAGTATTTTCAACGCTTTATTTACACTGCTTTGTAGATCACCTACAGTGTTGCTACATACTCTCCACTTTCTACTTGATTTGCTGATGTGCTCTGTAATATTTTTTTGTGGTTGTGTTACTTTGACTGAGTCAGTTATTTCCTCTTAAAGTGACTTCTTTTATTTTCTTTATTGTGAGACAAGCCTAACATTCCATAAACTGATCTGTTATCTTTCCACTGACAGCTTTAGAACAATCTTGTTTTACTGTTCGTTGCTATAGCTAGCTAGATGCTGTTACCTGCAGCATCTTTAAGTATCTCTTACTTACGCTAGGCTACTGTGTTTTCTATACCAAGTACATGGGTTATATAATTATGAAAACTAGTGGAGTATTCCTGGTTCATTTACATCATTTGCCTTTTCCTAGAGAGTAGTTAAGGTGCCACATTGATGTGATGAGATGTGGAGATTTAGTCTTGTTTTGCAAGTAGTACAGTTAATTTTCAAATTGAACCATTGGATCCTGAGCTATATGTGTGTGCTCATGGCTGCACCGTTTTTATCAGTGGTTATTCTAGGGCTTTCCTTTTTTTGTTTTGCTTTGTTGTTTTTTGGGGTTTTTTTTTCCACCTAGCTCTTCTTCCAAGAGAAAATTAAATTATTTCCAAGGGGGTGACATTTATTACCACCCATTTTTTTTTTAACCCCTGTGTATTCTGAGATCTGCCAATGAGTAGCTTGTTAGAAAAATTAGTAAATGCTGAAGTACCCACTCCTATGTGTCTGTCTGCCTTTTATCAGTGGACTGTTATCTGGAAAGCTTGCCTTTTTCTTGCTTTCTTCTATAACTTCATTCAGTGCAAGTCTTTTCTTGTCATCTGTGTATTTTCCTGAATATTAATCTTTCAGTTTTGCTCTTTGCAGAGTCTAATTTGTTAGAAGTGGTATAAATGTACTTGGGAGATTGGATAGCAATCTAGAAAGTCAAAGTGTATTCAGCAATTTCCTAATTATACAAATGAGCTAGTCTTTGCATGTGGTAGCAGGTTGTGGGTTGGATTTTGTTTGTCTGTGTGTGTGTGTGTGTGTATGTGTGGAGTTGTTTTGTTTGTCTTTTTTGTTTTGCGTGGGTGGTTTTTTGTTTTTTCTTTATAGTTATTTCCTATAAGGCTTTTCAGGTTTTACATTTTGCTTTGATATTTTGGTGTACACAGATATGATCTCATGTTAGTTGTTCTCTCTCTTCAGCTGTTTGTAGTTCAGTAATTAATTTTGCAGACACAGACTTGTCTGTACGAATGTGCATCAAGTAAATTTCCATATTCTTGGTTTCAAGGTTGATTCCCATCAGTAGTTAGATTATTGTCGTTTTAGGAGCTCTTCTGTTTGATTTTTGTTGGTGGTGTTTTTTTTGGGATTTCCTTCCAGATTGTCTTGAGATATCACCTAATCAATAACTATCTTTGTCTTAGGTTGTGAGCGGGAAATCAGTTCTAGTTTTGGACATGGACATGTGGTGTCAGAGTTTTGCACTCTGTCATTCTGATACATTTAACTGTGCCCTGGATTGCAAGTTCTTGGTGTGTTTTTGTAATCATGTTTTTTTCTTTGCATAGCAAGGTACTTATTTAGCTTTTAGTCCTCTATAGCTGCTAAATTAATATTCTTGTGGATTTATCCTTGATGTGAACCACACCTTCTCATAGCTGTATCGTGCACTAAGCACAGATTTTCAAGCTCACTGTGAAGATTTATATCCACGTTATTGCTTCCCTGCAGTCTAAAATTGTGAATTAATGGTAACATTGAGAACAAACGTTATTTCCCAGTATATTTTTTAAATGTGGTTTTAATGGAAACATGAGGTGTTACGAACACAGAGCTGGAAATACACATTTCTCATTTTAGTGGGAAAAGGAAGTTCCTTGCGGTAAATGTTAACTCTTTCAACTTCTAGTTAGATGCTCACTTTTGTATGTGTTTTTGGAAAGAGATAGCATGCTGTTAGTGAATTGCTCAAAGCAAAAATAAAAAATATTTCAGCTCTCCTGACCTTCACATTTGTTCAGTGAATGCACAATGAGGAGCACTTTAATGGAAGGCTGTTTCCAGTACTTCGTTCTTCTGGAAACAGAAGCTTTCCTTGTCCAGGGAGTGTCAGTCTGGAAAATGATGAAAGATTTTTTCTAAGTGAAAGGTATGTGTAATGCAGGGTTATACCATAATAGCTAGTAGATACAGGTTACTAGTGCACAGAAGTATGCTGACCATGGTGATGTTAGCATGACATGACTCACATCTTCGTACAAATAGGAACATTTACTGTTCTGTGTGCTTCTCTTGGGAGGGACAGAAGGATTTGGCAATGTGTAGCCATTTCTTTACACAGTGGATTGCCGATAACTTGCACTGCAGAAAAAGCTGTCTTGGCTTGTAGGAAATTAGAGGTGGTTTGTTAAGCCCTAAAACTCAGTCATCTTCCTGACCAGCTGGTCTTGGAAACAAATGCCTACTCAGGGTGATAAAAAAGAGAGACTCCTCTTACGATATATGTAACTTCATGTTAAACACAGGCGCACTAATGAAATTCTACATGATTAAAAGTACACTGCGTAAGTCTCTGGTGTTTCAGAGCAGAAGAGTCATCATAATTCTACAGTATGCATGAAGTACTTGAAAAATGTTCCTATTGTCTTCTTCCCACCCCATCTCAGCAAGAACTGAGAAGCCTTGTGTATGCACAGAAGCATTTCAAAATACCAGTTTACCAGTTATTTAGGTGTTTTGAATTGAACAGAACATTTGCGTTGCAATCTTCCATTAAAAGAAAAAAAGTCATGTAAAGTGGATTATTAATTTTATTTATGCTGGAAAAAATGGCTTAATACTTGCTTGATTATTTTTTACTGTCCATGATAAAAGCAGGGGCAGGCTGAGACTTCAGAGTTGTGCAGATCTTTGTACTCTTTCTGCTAACAAATACTCTGCAACTGACTTTGATCTGGAGCCCAGGGTGAGGCCCATCTTTTCAACATCTTAGGTGCTATGACATTAGCTGGATTCTGTACCTGAACCAGAGCAGGTTTTGAGCCTTGACTAGTCTCATTGCCGCTCCTTTTCTGCTTCCTCTCTCATCATCTGTTTAGTGAATAACTACTTTGGGACAGTTCTGTCTCTACTCCTTTTCATGGAAATTAGAGAAATTTTTAGTTAAGCCCTTATCATTACTGTAATTCTTCATTCAAGTAAAAATAAAGGGTCCTGTGGGAAGAAATACATTTGGTAGGCTGTGAATCTTGTATACATGTAAGGGAGTGAACTTTGCACTTCCTTTCTTATCTTGCATTTCCCATTCCTGACATTTACGTGACCAAAATGATTTGTCATCTTTTGCACTCTCTCATCCTCCATTTCAGTTTATTCTTTGAGCAGGCTTATTAACTTACTTTGTTTAATAGCAGTAATTGTTAACCAGTTCTTACCCTTCTGAGAAAACTGTGGTATTGCGTGGGGCTGTTTCCACTGTTACCATCTGTTCGAAAGAACTGTAGAGTTCTTTTGGCTCTCCACTTCTCCCTGTTTTTGAAAGGAATTATCTTCTGCTCTGCTCCTGGGCATATTCAGTTGGTTTGTGATGTCTGTTACAGATCCAGGCATCTTGCTTGTTCTTCCTTTCAAACTGTGCAATACTTGGTAGCATGCAATAAAATACTTTGAAAATACTAGCTCAGAACAGAAGATTAAATTGAATTATCTGTTGTTTTGTCCTTTGGTAGAGGGTTGCAATACTAATACTTGAGCTACAGTAACGGAAGATTTCTGAGGAAGAAGGTACATTTGGAAATAAAGGGCAATTTTGAACAAAAGAATGTACTGGAAAAATGAAGTTATCAATCACTACAAAGACCATAGCTTATTAATGGGGAGAAGAAGGGGAAAGGATCTCAACATTTTTTATCCACTTTGGCCTCTTGAATAATGATGTTAATGTAATAACAGCATCAAAAACATATGCTATGGATGTGTTTAAAACAGAAGAATTGAAAAGAGATCACCAGTGTAACAAAAAGCAGGCTTTGCAGTAGTATTTTCATTATTATTTAAAGCAAACAAAGAATCCCCCTCTGCACTTGAAACCTTTGTTACCCACTGTTTGTGCTCTGTTCTGTAAGTATAGCTGACTTTCAGCATTGCCGTGAACATGAAGAAATAATTTTGTGTACTTTCCCTAAAGAAGAGTTTTTATTTGGTGCTGGGATTCACTTCCTCAAACCTCAGTTTCATATACTTGAAATCATGCACTGAATACAAATAAAAGGTGTTACAGAAGTGCCAAAACTACTTGGGAAACCAAGCGTTTCAGCTTTTCTGAAACAATTACTCAAGAAAATATAATTATGGGAAGATGGTATCAGGTTCCTGATGAAAGGTGAGCACAACCACTCTCCACATTTCTATTTTCTGTTTAAAGCACTAGTTACCAGCTGGAAAGAGAGGCATGTGAGCACAGCTAGTCCTGATGTTAAAGATGAGGTGCATAAATGGAGCAAAAATTGAGCTTTGGCTAGTGGTTCTGAGAGGCAACAGGTGCAGGTCTCATGGAAGAACACTGGAAGAGCAGTAGTGGCTGGTGAAGGATTGTTGCTGCAGGACTTGCAGGCTGAGACTTGGAACTGCTGTCTAGAAACCCGGGCCTGAAAGATCCTTTGATTATCCAGGTGGCTGACGGATACCAGCCATGACCTTAGTGCACAGTTAAGAGTAGAATTTAACGTGTTTGTTGCCCCACTGCACAAATGCTTCAGGTGAATCCTTGCTTCAGTGTGAATCCTTGTCTCCCTCTGAGGTTTCATGTGCATGCATGACTTGGCACTGTAGCTCTGATTATCATGAAAAAAAGATTGAAAGATCAAATAAAAAATACTGGTTTTCTTGCACTATGCCGCTCTAACTGGCTGATTATTATATTTTTGGTTTGTCTTCTCTCCCTTCCCCAAAAGAGCCTACTCCTTTCACGTTACTGCAGATGGTCAGATGCAGCCAGTTCCTTTCCCTCCTGATGCCCTCATTGGTCCAGGAATCCCTCGCCATGCCCGTCAGATCAACACTCTGAACCACGGGGAAGTTGTGTGTGCAGTTACCATCAGCAACCCCACGAGACACGTGTATACAGGTGGGAAAGGGTGCGTCAAAGTCTGGGACATCAGCCAGCCTGGCAACAAGAGCCCTGTCTCCCAGCTGGACTGCCTGGTAGGTCAACAGGAACTTGTGCATAAGGGTGCGTTCACCATGGAGACTCAGTAAGGAGCTGGCCTTGTCTGGATTCTGTTCATATTACATGGAAATAGCAGGCAGTTCTGTTTCTTGATTTATGTATTTAGCTGTCTTTTTTTTAACGCATAACAGGTGCAGTTGTGGAGAAGAGTTCTGGTATGTTTAGGGATAAATATCATCACTAGGGGTCAAGTAACACATTAGATAAGATTTCTGAGTCCCCTTCTAGCCATGCTGATGATTTTTGTGCATGAGTTTAAAAGGAGTGTAGCCAGGCTTATGCAGGGCTGCACAGAACTTTCGTAGGTGTTTCACTCACACCAGTAGTGACAACCTCTGTTTTTGTGTAAGAGGACAGCAACCACATAATGAAATAATGTGACAAAGTATCAAGGTCAGTTTAAGTCTCTATGCTTTTGTTGGTGATCGAGAAGTTATACATTTTGGTTGGTTGTTCTCACATGTGCAGGATCTAAAAGGGACTGAGTGCGTCAGTATAGGTAGCAGAAAAGCTAATTAGAAAAAAAAAAAAGGATTGCTCAATTAAAGATGCTTCTCATGTTAGAAGCAGCGTAAACATTTGTGAAATGTTAAGAAGACTTATTGTCACAAAGCGCAGTAATATATATTCTGAATGAAAATAATTCTAGATTCAATGTTGATCCAATTAAATGTAGTGCTGTTTTTGTTTTGGTTTAGTTTGGGGTTTTTAGCCGTTACCTATTTACTGCTACTCTTATGTTAGTTGTCTAGTAGTAAAAGTATGGTTGAATATGTATTCTGTTCTGCAGCAGGTGTGAATCTGAATTCACCATCCTAGCTGCCTTCATTTTAGCTACGGAGCAGTAATAACTGACAAGACTAAGCCAACTGCTCTAATTAGTGCCCCTAATTTGTGAATAAATAAGAGAATAGTAGTAGGAATGCTCTTGACTACTTCTTGCAGTGTTTTTTTGTATGTTTTGAGTTACAGATCTTAACCCTCCATTTCCTAAAGAGCTGTTGGTTAATTCAGCAACTGTTATGGTGAAGTGGGTATCCAGTACACTTAAGTCAAGCTTGTAAAAAGTGAAGGCTGAAATGTTTTCCAGTTCTAAATCCTCTGTAGTACCTCTCAGTCAGCAATATGAAATGTTAATGTGAAAGTAATGATATAAGTATGATAAGAGTCATGCTGAACAAGGGCCAACATAAATTCAGGAGCACTATGGGATTACTTCATTTTTTAACTTTACAGTGGTGAATGCAAAATAGTATTTGAAAGGAACTCCAAAACCTGAAGGGCATGAGACTTGAAACACACTTTCACGTAGAGTTGCCTAAATGCCAAATGAAAGGTCATTTGCTCTAATATTTTTGTTGTTGGTGACCTTCACTGGTGGAGTGCACTTGCAGAAACACAGGCTTACTTTGGCTCTGTTTTTGTGTAATGGGCTGGCAGACTCGTCATTCGTCAGGTTTAAAACAGAGTAGACTGTGACAGCAGAAGTCTGCAGTTTGGTTTCTGCAGCTGCAGTCTCTGGTTAGTGATGAGAAATAGGTGTCTGAAGCATTTTAGAATCTCCTGGTTCCTCTTCAGTACGCTGGTAATGGAAAAAAATGCATACTGTTTAAAATTTGGATGCAGTCAGAATTGTATTAGTGATCATTATTGGCAGGGCATCTATTAACATAACTGAGGTGATTTGTGTTGTACAGAACAGAGATAACTACATCCGCTCTTGTAAATTGCTGCCTGATGGATGCACCCTAATAGTTGGTGGAGAAGCCAGCACATTATCCATATGGGACCTGGCAGCACCAACTCCTCGTATAAAAGCAGAGCTGACATCCTCAGCCCCTGCCTGCTATGCTCTGGCTATCAGCCCTGATTCCAAGGTGTGCTTTTCGTGCTGCAGTGATGGGAACATTGCAGTATGGGATCTGCACAATCAGACATTGGTCAGGTGAGTCATTACTTGTTTACAGAAAACTTTAATAGAAGTTACTCTTTGGACAGCTACATAAATATTTATCTTCCTGTATAATGGTTCATAACAGCAAAGTAAATAGTATTTCTTATACAAAGAATGTGGTTTGCCACCTGAGTTGAGCAGAAACTAGTTTGGTAGTCAACCTAGTCTTGGAAGACATGCTTCAGGGCCTACCTGAAGGCTTGGTCCATAATATGCTGAAAGTTTCTGTTGGTTTTGGTTAGTTGGGATATATCTGCAGATTTCTGCAGTCAGCATTTTTGCTGGTTTGTGGTTGGTGAAGACTGAACATAACTTAGGGAACTCTTTGAGGTGTGTTCTTTTCCTTTGTCTTAAGCTTTGTTAAGTAATAAGGAGAATTTTCAGTTCATATTTAGTGATAAGTATTAAAATTAAACTTACAAAAGCAGTTGAAAATGTCAGTTCTTCAGGAAAGCATAAAGGACTGATACTAGGTCACTCATGAAAAAAGCTGTTTGAGTTTTTTGGGGGAATTCGATCTCTAAAAGTTTTGGAGTAGGTTGCAAAGAGAATAAATGGATTGCCATGTAAGTTATTTTTGAAATCTTTTGTTGAACCTTTGATTAATAAATATATTAGTAGAAGATTAACATTTCTGGAAGGTCCTCCAGCATTAGTGTTCTGACAGAGAAAGAAAGATAGGGCTGTGTGTGAAATGGCTTTGAGCAACTAACTGTGTAGTTCATGACAAGATGAATTTTGGTTTATGCTTACCAAAGTAGTAGTATTCTACACTATTATGATGTCCTGGGTTCAGCAGTAGCAATCATTTTTCTCCTTCTTAGTAGCTAGTGCAGTGCTGTGTTTTTAACTTTCGTCCTGGGAACAGCACTGATAACACTGATGTTTTTAGTTGCTGCTCAGTAATGTTTACTCTGACGAAGGACTTTCTGAGTTTCATGCTCTGCCAGGGAGGAGGGGAGACCGGGAGGAAGCAGAGACAGGACACCTGACCCAAACTAGCCAAAGAGGTATTCCATACCACAGCACATCATGCCCAGTATATAAACAGGGGGCAGTTACCCGCAAGGGTTAGATCACTGCTCGAGTCGGGCTGGGTATTGGTCAACAAGAGTTGTCTGAAATCAGCCTGACTGGGAGGAAATAGCAAAAGCGCCCCATTGTTACTGGTCCAGAGGCTCCATGCACCCTCGGCATAGACTACCTCAGGAGAGGGTATTTCAAAGACCCAAAAGGGTATCGATGGGCTTTTGGTATTGCTGCTTTGGAGACAGGGGAAATTGAGCAGCTGTCCACCTTGCCTGGTCTCTCAGAGGATCCTTCTGTTGTGGGGTTGCGGAAGGTCGAAGAATAGCAAGTGCCAGTCGCGACCATAACAGTGCACTGGCAGCAATATCGCACCGAGACTCCCTGATTCCCCTACATAAGCTGATCAGTAGGTTGGATGGTCAAGGAGTGATCAGTAGGACCCGCTCACCCTTTAACAACCCCATCTGGCCAGTGCGAAAGTCTAACGGAGAGTGGAGACTAATGGTAGACTACCGTGGCCTGAATGAAGTCACAGCACCATTGAGTGCTGCCGTACCGGACGTGCTAGAACTTCAGTATGAACTGGAGTCAAACACAGCCAAGTGGTATGCCACGATTGATATTGCCAATGCATTTTTCTTAATTCCTTTGGCAGCAGAGTTCAGGCCACAGTTCGCTTTTACTTGGAGGGGTGTCCAGTACACTTGGAACCGACTGCCCCAGGGGTGGAAACACAGCCCTACCATCAGCCATGGACTGATCCAGACAGCACTGGGAAAGGGCCAAGCTCCAGAACACCTGCAATACATTGATGACATTATTGTATGGGGCGATACAGCGGAAGAAGTCTTTGAGAAAGGGGGGAAAATAATCCAAATCCTGGTGAGAGCTGGTTTTGCAATAAATTGGAGTAAGGTCAAGGGACCAGCACAGGAGATTCAATTTTTGGCAAAAAAAAGGGCAAGATGGAGATTGCCAGAGCCCCACAGATGTAATCAACAAGATAACAGCAATGTCTCCACCAACTAATAAGAAACAAACACAAGCTTTCTTGGGTGTTGTGGGGCTCTGGAAAACGCACATCCCAAATTGCAGTTCAATTGTAAGCCCTCTCTATTACGTGACCCGAAAGAAGAATGATTTTAAATGGGGCCCTGAGCAACAACAAACCTTTGAGCAAATTAAACGTGAGATAGTTCATGCAGTGGCCCTTGTACAGTCCGGACCAGGCCAGATGTAAAAAAATGTACACTACACTGCAGCTGGGGAGAATGGTCCTACCTGGAGCCTCTGGCAGAAAGCTCCGGGGGAGACTCAAGGTCTACGCCTTGGCTTTTGGAGTCTGGGATACAGAGGATCTGAGGCCAGCTATACCCCAACTGAAAAAGAGATACTGGCAGCCTATGAAGGGGTTTGAGCTGCTTCGGAAGTGATTGACACTGAAGCACAGCTCCTCCTGGCACCCCGGTTGCCCGTGTTGGGCTGGATGTTTAAAGGCAGGGTCTCCTCTACACATCATGCAACCAATGCTACATGGAGTAAGTGGGCTGCACTAACACAACAAGCTCTAATAGGAAATCCCAGTTGTTCTGGAATTCTGGAAGTCATCATGGACTGGCCAGAGGGCAAAGATTTTGTAATGTCACCAGAGGAGGATGTGATGCGTGCTGAAGAGGCCCCACCATATAATTAACTGTCTGAAAGTAATCAGCAGTATGCCTTGTTTACTGATGGGTCATGCCATATTGTGGGAAAGCATCGGAGATGGAAGGCAGCTGTATGGAGTCTTCAACGACAAGTTGCAGAGACTGCTGAAGGAGAGGGTGAATAGAGTCAGTTTGCCAAGGTGAAAGCCATCCAGATGGCCTTGGACATTGCTGAGTGAGAAAAGTGGCCAGTACTTTATCTCTATACTGACTCATGGATGGTGGCAAATGCCCTGTGGGGGTGGTTGCAGCAATAGAAGCAGAGCAACTGGCAACACAGAGGTAAACCCATCTGGGCTGCTGCGCTGTGGCAAGATGTCGCTTCCTGGGTGCCCAGGTGAAGGTACACCATGTAGATGCTCATGTACCCAAGAGTCGGGCCACTGAGCAACACCAGACCAACCAATAAGTGGATAAAGCCGCTAAGATTGAAGTGGCTCAGATGGACTTAGATTGGCAACATAAGGGTGAATTATTTTTGGCCCGGTGGGTCCATGACACTTCAGGCCATCGGGGCAGAGATGCAACATATAGATGGGCTCGTGATCGATGGGTGGACTTAGCAATGGACACTATTGCCCAGGTTATTCATGAGTGTGAAGCATGTGCTGCAATTAAGCAAGCTATACGGTTAAAGCCTCTTTGGTATGTAGGACGATGGCTGAAGTACAAATGTGGGGAAGCCTGGCAGACTGATTATATATATCACACTCCCACCAACCTGCCAAGGCAAGCGCCATGTGCTTACCATGGTGGAAGCAACCACCGGATGGCTGGAAACATACGCTGAGCTCCACACCACTGCCCAGAACACTATCCTGGGCCTTGAGAAACAGATTTTATGGCACCCCAGAGAGAATTGAGTCAGAGAATGGGACTCATTTCTGGAACAACCTTATAGACACTTAGGCCAAAGAGCATGGCATTGAGTGGGTATATCACATCCCATACCATGCACCAGCCTCTGGGAAAATGTAACAGTACAATGGGCTGTTAAAAACTACACTGAGAGCAATGGGTGGGGGAACTTTCAAGCACTGGGATACACACTTATCAAAGGCCACCTGGTTGGTCAACACCAGCAGATCTGTCAACAGCGCTGGTCCAGCCCAGTCAGAACTTTCACACACTGTAGAAGGGGACAAAGTTCCTGTGGTGCACATGAAGAATTTGCTGGGGAAGACAGTCTGGGTTATTCCTGCTTCAGGTAAAGGCAAACCCACTAGTGTGATTGCTTTTGCTCAGGGACGCAGGTATGCTTGGTGGGTAATGCGGGAAGATGGGGAAGTCCGATGTGTACCTCAAGGGGATTTGATTTTAAGGGAAAACAGCCAATTAATTCAGTTGTATGGTGTTGCCTGCTATGTAGCACTTTTACAGCCCACCAACTAGATGTCTTCAGGTCACCAGCAACTGGCCCTGAGTTTCCTCTGACAATCATTCCAACAAGGAATGAACTTTGAAACCAGATGGGTTCTGCGGTATCATCAGCAGGCAACGATCCAACACGGCACACAGCCTCTTCTGTCTGAAAGACTGTTACAAGAGATGGAGTCTGACATCATGGACCGGATGGACTCAGCAGCTTTATAGGGATTGGTCCATGCACTAGGGAATGATCTATCTCTCTCTCTCTCTCTCTCTCTCTCTCTCTGTGTTGATGTATATATATGTATACATGTGAGATAAGAGTGATGGTATATTGAAAATGTGGGATCTGAGCATGACGTGAATGGTGTGGAATAAGGGGTGGATACTGTCCTGTGTTCAGCAGTGGCAGTCATTTTAATCCTTCTTAGTAGCTGGTGCAGTTTTGACTTTCAGCCTGGGAACAGCGCTGATAACACCGATGTTTTTAGTTGCTGCTCAGTAATGTTTACTCTGACCAAGGACTTTCTGAGTCTCATGCTCTGCCAGGGAGGAGGTGAAGCCGGGAGGAAGCAGAGACAGGACACCTGACCCAAACTAGCCGAAGAAGTATTTCATACCAAAGCACATCATGCCCAGTATATAAACTGGGGGCAGTTACCCACAAGGGCTAGACCGCTGCTCGAGTCGGGCTGGGTATCGGTCAGTGGGTGGTGAGCAGTTGTTTTCTTTTTCCTTGTTATTCCCTTATCATTATTATTCTTGGCGGTAGCAGCAGTGGTTTGTGTTATACCTTAGTTACTGGGCTGTTCTTATGTCAACCCGTGCGAGTTACATTCTTTTGATTCTCCTCCCCATCCTTCTGGAAGAGGGGGGAGGAAGGGGGAGGGGAGGGAGTGAGCAGCTGCGTGGTTCTGAGTTATTGGCTGGGCTTAAACCACGGCATATGACAAGAGAGAGCCTGAATTGGGAAAGGTCATGATAATTTAAAAGTTCCAAATGCAAACAGTGAAGAATTTGCTTCGTCTGTTGTGTTTCAGTTGAATTCCCTGTTTATCAATAATTAATCTAAATTTATATTCAGAGTTATATTAATGTACATGCAAATTTTACTTTCTGTTGAACAAAGAAAATATTAGCTATATACAGTCTTCAGTTTCCCCTGTGGGTGCCTGGTCTCTGTAAAGGTGTACTCACTCTGTCTGTGACTGTCTTGCCTTTTAAATGCTTGCTGTAGGTGTTCCCACTGCTTGCTGGCTGATCTTGCTAATTGATAACATGTGGTAGTTCGAGACCAGAGCTACAAAACAAAATGTGTGGTGTGACCTTTCTGTGGTGATTCATTCCCAAGCTAGTTGTCTTTTTCCCCACGCCCTCCACCTTTCACATTGAGTCACAGGACTTCTCCTAATGGTAATTGCTAATGAAAAATGCAGGAGCCTCGGAATGTTTTTGCTGAAGGATTAAGGAAGGCTTGAGATGAACCTCTGGTTGCCAAAAACGAGGAATCACTGATGAGAAGGTTTTAGAACAAACTACACCATTTAGATTTTTATGATCTCTTGCTACAGAGTATGCAACTTTGCTGACTCAGCAATGCTTGTGATTAACTGTCTGGATCCCTTTCTATTAATATACCTGCTTTTTATTTATCATTTTGACTTGCAGCCAAGGGAAAATACAGAAGCTGTTTTCTGAAACTGCAGGAGTTCTGTTCTTTCAGCACTTATTTTAATCTGAGTTGTCCTAATTGTTTTTAAGTATAGTTACTGTACTTTACTGTTCTCCCAAGTTTTGGGTGGGTTTTTTTTGCTTTCAAAACCCAATAGGAAGTACTTGCTTTTGTTCAGCTAACCATCATACAATTAATTTCTCCTAGCACCTGGAAAATGTTTTTGTAATACTGTTGTATTTCATGTGTGGTAAAAAGGAGGGAGGGGCTGATTTTTACCCATCAGCAGACAGAGAGTCCAAAACTAACACCACAACAGTGTTTACCTTGAGCTCTGGCAGGAAATCATTATTCAATCTGGTTTGTTTTATCAGGCAATTCCAGGGCCACACAGATGGAGCCAGCTGTATTGACATTTCTAATGATGGTACCAAGCTCTGGACGGGAGGTTTGGATAACACTGTCAGATCCTGGGACTTGAGAGAAGGAAGACAGCTACAACAGCATGACTTCACATCACAGGTACACCTGGATTTTCTTAGAGTGTGGGGAAGGGCCGGGGAAGGAAGATGGGAAGGTGAGAGGGAAACATTTAGGATGAAAGCTGAGATTGAGCCCAGTGCAGCTGGCGGATTGTTCTCTCTCTTCCTTTTGGCTGCTCACAACATGGTATTTTGCAGCTTTCATATGCTGAGCTTCCAAAACAAAATGATAGCCTGACACTACTCACTTTCCCTATTATTCTAAGTTAATATGTAAGATCAGGATTGTTTATAATCAGTTGAATTTTGAACAGCAGTCTTCTGTTGAACTGCATGAATTTATTTGGCTCCTCTCTCTTTCTCTCCCTCTCCCAATCAATTTAATCACTGTAGAATAAAAAAAAAAAAAAAAGTATTTGTAGGAAAAAAATAAGAAGTGTAAATGTCATTTAATTTTCAGATATTTTCCCTTGGTTATT
Source organism: Lathamus discolor (assembly GCF_037157495.1). NCBI lineage: Eukaryota > Metazoa > Chordata > Aves > Psittaciformes > Psittacidae > Lathamus > Lathamus discolor. Next base: position 69,839,483 of record NC_088909.1, read on the forward strand.
GTCCTACTGGTGAATGGCTAGCTGTGGGAATGGAGAGCAGCAATGTAGAAGTGCTACATGTAAATAAACCAGACAAATATCAACTGCACCTTCATGAGAGTTGTGTATTGTCACTCAAGTTTGCTTACTGTGGTAAGTTGCACTGGACACAAAACTGGCAGTCAGGGGTCTAGTTCATGTTTTGCTGATTAGTTAATACATAGTCATAGCTCATTCGATAATCGTAGAATCATAGAATAGTTTGGGTTGGAAGGGACCTTCGAAGATATTCTAGTCCACACCCCATGGAATGAGCAGGGACATCTTCAACTAGATCAGGTTGCCCAGAAACGCATCCAGCCTGGCCTTGACTGTCACCAGGAATGGAGCATCCACCACTCTATGGGCAGCCTGTTTCAGTATGTGTACTACACATTAATTAGCGTCTCCAAAGTAAAAATGTAAGTGAAGCCTTTACATTCCTCAGCCCAGACAGGCTGAGTATTAACAGAGCACAGAGCGGTATCATAACTACAAACCACTGGGGAGCAGTCAGTGTTGTGTGCCTCAAGGTGCATGTGTGGCCAGGCCACTCTCCATAGCCGGGAGTGTATCTCATTTTCTCAAGTTATGAATAAATATCTCTGCTTTATGAATTCAAAGGTACTTACCTACAACCATCTGTTTCTCTAAAAGCTGCTGTGATAGTTGATTTATATGTAAAAAAACATTTCAATTTATGAATCTAGAGATTTCCTAATATGTTAACACACTACAAAAGCATCAGTGTCCACACTGGTTGTAAGCAAAAGTATGTGATTAGTGGTGAGAACTTTTACAGCAGTAATTAGATAAAAGGCTTCATAGGTGTGAGTTGAAAACCCATATGTGTTTCATGTTTTTCATAGCCCTTCTGTTTTATATTCTAGGTAAATGGTTTGTCAGTACTGGGAAGGATAACCTTCTTAATGCATGGAGAACTCCTTACGGAGCCAGTATCTTTCAGGTGGGGATGATGATGGTTTTAAAGATAACTAGAACACCCAGAGTCCCAAGAGTAGACTCAGATATCTTCACTTATGTCTCTACCCGAACTGGGATGCTAAGATGAGGGTAACAGGCGGGTTTTTTTTAAATTATGTAATATATTTCTATTTTTCTTCTAGTCCAAAGAATCTTCGTCAGTGCTTAGCTGTGACATCTCTGTGGATGATAAGTACATAGTCACTGGCTCTGGAGACAAAAAGGCTACAGTCTATGAAGTTATCTACTGAAAATATGATGGGGATATAACTTTTAGAAGTTGAACTGGGCCAAAATTGTTCTTAATTGTAGAAGTAGAAAAGTTTTGCCTTTTAAAAAGGAACAAAAGTATTGAGGTTCCAGACCTTGCCATGAACCTACTTCAATTTTTCAAAATAGAAGGCAACATCCAGCAACTAAATATTGGCTACGTGGACCAAATGGAACACAGAGGCAAGATGGACAGATGTAGCCTAGGTTTTTGACATAGTTTTTAAAAGCTGAGTCTACTGAAGACTATTGGAGCCTTTTATTTTTCTTTCTTTCTTTGTAACCTCATGCAAATTGTTCTCATTGCCTGATTATGGGGGATAAATACTTTTCTGTTCCGTGCAGTTCAAGTTGCATTCTGTCCTGTGTAGAGCAGTGGTGTCTCAGATGAACTTGTTTCCTGGTTTTGCATCATGTAATATGTTTTTGTATTTTTGTTGAAGGTCAAGCATTTGTATAAATTGTAAATATCTTTAGTTTATTACAGTAAAGGCTTTAGTACCAACAACCAGTCTTCCCCCTGTCCTCTCCCTGCCCACCCTGCTTATTTAAAATTTAAAACCTTTTGGGGATATAAGTACCTTTTTAGAAGCAAAAGCAAACACTATGTATAGTTTGAAAATGGTGTCTTATACTTTATAACTCTTCCTAGATTCCTTTATCATACTTCAAAGTAGTTGTTTTGACATATTAGGGTATCAAGTCCAGTAGAATACTGTCTTGTGCTACAGAAATCTTAAAAGGCAATTTTGTACTAATTATAGTGTAAATATAAAAATTGAACATTTCATAAAGTTGTGCAGTTTAAGTTTATTCTGATGTCCCATGGATATATTCTTTGGCAGATACAGTAATATGTGCTTGATCATAGTTCATTTGGTCATTTCTGTAGAAGAGGAGGTGACTGCCCTCACCTTTCTCCCTCAGCTGAACAGAATTCATACAAGAACCACATTTCAACTAAGTACATCAGAGCCTTTATTCATTAACTGAGGATGTCTGTGATTAAACAAAGTTAGATAAGTTGCATCCTTCATATTTTACAGAGAAGTGGTATTTAAAGACTGTTTCTTTTTTAATGTCTTGTCTATGCTTAGATATTCAGGTAAATTTGGTCAAATTACCAAAAGTGTTAGTTTTACAGGGAATCACTTAAAACAATGTTAAATACTTGCAGGGTGCAAGTGACGTGGATTAACCTGAACTAAGTTAAACTCACTTCTTAATTTCTTGTGAGAATATTGACAAAGGAATATTTTGATTTTTAACTAAACTAATCCGCTGTACATACTAATTAGAATTAATTTTCCTGAGTGTCCCATGTTATGCGGGCCTACAGGCTCTGTATATTTGTACTGAACAATCTTTGAGTCCTTTCCACTGTTCGTTCAAAGAGTGTAACATTGGTGAAGAGCCATGCTAAGCAGCCAGTTACCAAAGCTAAGCATCTTCAAGTTTTTGTGTACTCGAGAAATGAGTGAGGAGACAATGTGCACATTTTATTCTAACCATGTTTTTTCAGATTAATGAGTTCTACCACTGTGCGCTAGACAAACCTAATTATTGCACCAGTGAGGGCCATACATTTCCTACATTCTGTAATTAGAATTTCTGTTGCTAAATGAGAGTACAAATGAACGAAAAGGTATCGTTGAACAAATAATTCAGATTACACAAACTAGGAGACTCATCTGTGAAGAGCTGCTTTCTCCTTTTGCTAGAATTTGACAGTGACCTATATCCGTGCTCTTTAAAGACATGTAACTAGGAAGAAACAAGTTTGACTGACAGATACATTGACTGGATAGGAAATTTCTCATCTGGGCACAAATTTTCTCTCTGTTTCCCGTCTGAAGAGGTGTCAGTTTTGTTCTCAATTTTCATGACCACTCTACTGAAACCAGTTTTATAACATCTAGAATTGTAATAGCCTTAATACATTAACCTTGCATTTGAAATGTAAAATGTTAACCATTCAGGATAATCTGGTCTCCTAGACATTTAAAATTAGTGTTCTATCCATATATATCTGTATCTTTGTCTATTGTGTTGTGAGTATGAAATCTGTATGAAAATGGCAGACCAGCTTAGGTGGTGGTCATGTTTCTTTCACACATACTGACCCAAAAAGTAGAATCATAATGCATTTCAAAGAAATAATTGTATTTGATACATTGAAACACGATGAAGTGCTATGTCATTTTGAAAAGAGAAAGTTTAAAAAGAGAGTATTTACTAGGGTGCTTGATTTTTACACTGACCATGTTTTCATACTGAACTTTTTGCACATGTCTGACTCTGCCAGTGATAATTGACTTTGTTTAGCAGCAGTGGCAAATTTGGAACACCTGGATTTCTGCCACACTGCTATCACCTTGGCTTTTACTTCATAGGTGTTCTTTTGCCTCTCTTTAAAGTTGGCATCAGAGGAACAAAGAATGCAAGTATTCTAACACACTTGTGCAAACTTTGAGAAAAAATTCACATTTATGTTATGGTTCTGCTATAACTTGTAACATAGTGGTTGTTAGGAAGACCACACTCTTTGCAGTCAGGAGGTTCAAAATCATAGTGTCAGGAAAATAATGAAATACCTTGTCTTCTCTTGTTAGCTTCCAGAATGCACAATGAGTCAGAGAAGTTATGGAATTGGACATTATTTATGTGTGTGAATGAATTTAATCATATTTGTACCATATGTTTCTTCTTTGTACTTAAGAAATCCTTCTTTTCCCTAATCAGATCTGCTTTAAGCCTTGGGTCTGCAAACTTGGGGATGCAGCATGCAATAGTCCTCTCCAGATGTTTTTTCAGGTTTCACTTGCAGTTTGTTGATTTTTTTTTTTCTTTCATTTGTCAAACAGTAAAGCCTTTTCCACCAGCAGATGTAATTTTTAATGAAAAGATACATTTGGTGATATTTTGGCATGTTGGTCTATGGTACTACGTACAAGATTTAAAACTAACAGAGCTTAAAACGTCCATAAGTTCTCATAGTCCTGTGTAAAGTAGTGGACGAAAATAATTGCATATTGAATGAAGAAGCAGACCAACCCAGACCAGCATTAACAGAAAAGGCACTGGGAAAAAAAAAAAGGCACATGGAAAAAAGAGGTACAGCAATAACTATGGTACAGGTAATTAATTTGTGTGTGTGTGTCTCAATTTAATTATAATCCTGAAGGATTCCTTTGATTAGCCCCTTCCTGGGACAGTATTTGTTTGCTGGGTGGCCCTCAGTATTCAGAGATACTTGAATGCAGGTCTGGCAAACACTAGTGCCAGATAGAAGCAGGGAGTCCTTACAAATGATATACTAGATGTCAGTGCAAACAATAACTGATGAAGAGGAGATTTGTGGTAATGCCAATTCAGCTGAACAAAATCCTTTGCCAGCTGTAATGTATACATTTTGTTTATGTGCACCAGACATAACCTTTTATAAATCAGTTGTGCAGGAAAATCATGATACTATTCCACACAATGCATTTGTCTGTGTCAGGGTACCTCTTTGATTATAGTTACAAGCAAAGATCCCCACATTAAACCACAAGCCTTGAGAGAGAATTTTTATCCACATTAATTCTTTCAGAGTTGTTTGGCATTTGAAAAGCTTTTGTTCCTTTAAAGGGAGGAGGGAGCATGAAACATATGAAGTGCATAGACTGTTAAAATAGTGTTATTTTTCAATATAAACATCAAAATAGAATCTACCATCTGGTCACATGCATACTTTTGTGTATAAACAATTGCCCATAATTTTTCTGTCACATTGGTGATGCAGGTGGAATTTTCAGAAGTGTCTAAGTAAACTCAGATTGACCAGCTGTTTGCTTTTTGGTTGGTTGGTTGGTTTTGGTTTAGGGTTTTTTGTGAAAGGCTGCTGCACTTGTGAGCCTGAGGGATCATGTAATCTTTTTAAAGTACTCCTTCATATTTTCTGTTGCATTGGTACAATTTTATGAGGAACTTCAACCATTCTAGCAAATAAGAAGGGTGGAATTTAATGTTTCCAGGCTATGGAAGAGTACTGAATTCAGATTTAACACTACTGATAAATTGTTTAGCCCTTAAGCCACTTCACTGGAGAAGCTGTGCTGACTCCAACTGTGCTGTCTCTTCAAAGGATTCTGTTTGGGTTTTTTTTTTTCTTACCACAAGTGTGTAGAAAGAATGTGATAATGTAGGTCTATGCAAGACTTGAGTTATGGTGTCTTTCCAGAGAGAGGTCTTTTAAAACAGAATAGGAAAGATGAAGCAGCTCAGAGTAGGACCCAGTGAACACGAGAAAGAAAGGGTTCATGGCATGGAATACATGTGTGGGCAAGCAAGGATGGGAACATGCACACACCATACATTTTAGATTTCATCTGATATCTAAACTGCAAAATTCACCTAGAATGAGATTCCACTATGATGACCCATTTCACTGACATATGTTTCCATCAAGTTGTTCAGATGTTTCTGCATAGTAATTCAAGGACACCTGAGATGTGTATTGGAGCTGGAAGCGGGCATTTCTTTGACATCCATAAGCAGTCATCTAATCCCAAGAGGAAAGAGAGTTAAATCACAGCCAGTTTTCAGTATTTCCCATTACCTAGTATTTTTTTTAGCTCAAGATCAGCTTTCCAGCAATTGATAATCCCATTTTCAGCAATATGCTCCCAGATGTCCGACTGCAGCTTAAGTGCTTAGTGCAGCATGTTAGATTTTGTAGGGGAAACCAGACGTGTATAAACTGGGTGCTTTAAGAATTTGCCTTGTAAGACTACTTTACTGACATTTCTGGGAAGTTTACTCAAAATTTCTGTTAAACTGTATAGGAGAGCTTGCTCACTCTACATTTTCTAAACCAGCAAAACCTGTGCTTTGAACATCCTTTAAGCACATGGGTATGGCTTGTTTTGGTTTTATTTTTCCATTACTTTTTTTTTTTGGGGGGGTGGGGGGGGTGGGGTGTAGATTTGTTTAATTTTTTTCTTCATACATAATTAAAAACATCTGTGAATTGAATACACCAAGAAAATACCGAAGAGGAATGAATGAATGATTGCCTTCAGCAGACAGACTGTTCTGAAAGATGCTGTGTATCAAAATAACCTATTGCTTCTACGATATGTTAATTCTGGAGAGCACTGGATTTGTGTTTCTAAAGTGCTGTTCTTGGAAAACTAACAAGGAAGAAATTAGTGATATGGGGCCCTATGCTAGTTACCATTTTCAAATCTAAGCAAAGTTTTGAGTTTGTGTTATTTTGGGGGGGGGGGGTTGGTTGGGTTTTTTTTGGGGGGGGGGGTTGGTTTGGTTTTTTTTTTGGGTTTTTTTTTTTTTTGTTTGTTTGTTTGGTTTTTTTTTTTTTTTTTTTTTTTTCATTTTTCTTGTTGCTAGTTCCCGCAGTTCAATCAAAGCTGAATGACAGGCTGTGACCTTTCTGGCTCATGCATTAGTAAGAATTTTGTTGCTAACAAGTCTGTTGGTGATTGAATCTTCTGGTGGATAGCTACATAGATATCAGCCAGCATCGTTGTAATAATTTTCCTTACCAAGGCCACATCCCAAATATAAGATAGCATCATTGTTCCATACTCATACTTTAATTGTATGTGGAATTACTGATCAGTGTAATTGACTCTCCATAGAAAAAATCTGAAGTAGTAGAAAAATTCTGCTGAGGTAAAACTTAAATTTTGGGACCTTTTCTCCTAAAGCTATGTTGATTCATAGAAGAAATGCTGTAAGGCACACTAGACAGTTGCTTTTGCGTAGAGCTTGGCAAGGCTTGTCTTTGCTATGTTCATAATACAAAGGTATAGTACCTCTTGACCCTCATTTCTGTTTCTGTTTTCTGCCAAGAATTAGTCAGAGGTGAAGATAACACATAGTTTGGAGATTAAGTAATCAAACATACTGTTATCGTTATCCGTTTTGTATACTCTGGCATTAGTATAGAAAATTGAGATTATGGCTTGTAACTGCAAATAATAAACGCTGGGTTTCCTTCAAGGTCTGGTTTTAATGGCATCTTAAAAAAGTTAACAGGCAGAAAGAAGGGGTCATAAGTGAAAGTTAATCCATAGTGTTGGGAAATTTAGAAATCACTTGTTAATTTCCTGGTAGTGAGCCTAATTTGTTCAAAATAAAATCCATCTGTTTCACGTCACAGTCTTTGTACCACTTCCTTACAACAATCCACAGTGGATTACCCCATTACTTCAAAAATTGGCTGCAATTATGATAAGCTAATAACACTTATTTTGTGCTTTGCTAGAAAAAGATGTTTTGGAGAGCAATGAAGCTTCACTTTATTCTTAAAAGATTATCAGCTGTTGTTTGGATTTGTTGTTGTTTTTTTTTTTTTTGGGAGGGGGAGTGTTTTGGGGTTTTTTTTGAGCTGGACCTGATTATTTTCTTAATTAAATTTCAAGTAAATACACAATCTGATGGCTTTGAAAATTCAAAATAGTTTTTGATAGCTGATGAATCATCCAGACACTGCTGTTAAGTCCTTAATGTCAGTTTGGTATTTGCTTAGCATGCCATGCATGCAGCAAAACTTTGGACTGATTCAGTTTTGTCGCCACATTAAATTTACTTCCTAGAACAAGTCTCCTTTCCATGCAGGGACTAGTTTACTACTGTGCTCCCCCATGTTTCCTCCTGCATATGTATTAATCCTCTAGAGATGTTTTAATGCAATATACATGCATAATACTTCTACCTTTCTCCGTCTTTTTGATTGTTAATTATGTGAGATGTGTATTTCTGACAGCAGTTGAGTGAATATTTGCTGATCCATGATAGCACTGAGGTTTTGAATGTGTACTTCAAGAATTTGATAGAATTCTATAGAGAAATCATCAATTGTTACTTGTTAAATTCAAGATTCTAGAGTCTTGATACTCTTTTGTGTTTTTGACAGTGAATCTCTTTAAGGAAGTACTTCTTGGTTTTGAATGGGTTTCATAGTTTTTTTTGTTTATGTAGAAACTATTCTTTATTGAGTGCAAGTTATTGACCTGGTACTCTGTTTATAATTCTGCCTGGTTCTTCAGTACTTTGTTGAGCTGCAACTTACTAAAAACCACAAATATGAAATGGGGATATTAATGACAAGTGGTTTAGATGTGAGAACTTCAAAGTGCATGTTAGAATATTTCAACACTTTGTTCATTGTAATTTTACATTTTTTCATTACTTAAGTAATTAAAAAAAAATCCCTAAGGTTGAATTATAGTAAAATTTTATATCTCTCAGTATTAATTTTGTCTCCCAGTGGATAGCAGTAATTTAGATGGGATTGTTTTTACTCTACCTAATTTATTCTTAGTGGGGAGGAGAGGAAAATATTAACCTTGCAGATTTTTCTAATTATAATAATTTCATTAGTATTGGTGGTTGTTTTTAATAATCCCCATGCTTTCAGAAACTTGTTCTTCTGTGTATTGAAGAAAAACATACAGAAATACAGGGTTCAGTACTAGAATGTGTTTACAGTATTTATACCCGGGTTTGCTGTAATAGTAAGGGGAAGTACAGTGACAGATATAACTTGCAATAGTTGCTGGTGTTATGTGCCTTTGAATAATCTTCTTTAATTAATTGATTTTTTTTTAATTTTTTTATGTGTGTCTTAGGTGAGGGTTGGCAGCTTTAAATCAGTTTCTATTTAAATCAGTGATACATTCTTACAGCTTTACTAGTTTTAGTAACTTTCTTTTTTACTGAAGTAATTTAAAATTGGTAAGCTAAATGGTTTTATGGGTGTTTTTTAACTGATTGTAGACTGTTCAGTTTAACTTTTTTAGGTTTCAAGCACTACTGGAATAGGAGAACTTAGCGTTATATTTGGCGCTTTTTTTTATGCTTTCATTTTATATTATGTAAGATCAGTGGGACTTTCTTACCACAATAGGTGTGCTCACTGTAGTGACTTTTTAAAATATTCCCATAGTTTGCACTGTGTGATTGATTTGAATGTAGCTTACAATTCAGTCCCTTTCTGTAAGCATCTGCTTTGTACCTTGATAAGTATGAAAGTAATCTAAAATATCACTGTGTTTGACAGTGAGACTGTATATTTCGCTTAAGTGTGAATAGCATTTAGCAAGGCTTGTCTAGTTAAAAGGCAGTTAAACTAGTAATCATACATTATCTGTGTTTAACTGTTGTTTGTAGAAAAAGTGCTACAGTGATATGTGGTGATAACAAATTTAGAAGGAGAAGAATATGAAATTCAGATAGCAGCTTGAATGATTTGCTGTTAGCATGGGGCCCAATAACACTACAAAGCTATAAACTCTGTCTTCCTAGATTGCCCGGTTAGGTGGCAGAGATGCAATTTGTCTTTTCTGAAGCTGCCTGCTGCTTTCTAGCTCCATCTCCTGTCACAGCCTATTAGCTCCCCAAGAAAATTGGTGGGAAATTGCCTGCAGATTGTAGGAAATTGCATCTCCAGGCGCTGGAAAAAATGTAGGATAGCACAACACTGATCCTCCCAGAGCAGCTATTAATACAGCAAAAGCTGACCTTTGGCATGGTGTGAAACGACTTTGCTATTTGCTGAATAAAGACTGTATTATGTGTGGTTGAAGGAGGGTACAAATTATTATCCTAGCTATGCTTGTTGTCAGCCTGCTCCAGGAAGCTTAAGCTTTAGTCATAGGTTTTGCTGTCCCCATCTCCTTATTGGAAAACGGGAAATGTTAGAGCCTTATCCAGAAATTCATTGTGCAAGTCGTCAAAAGCCACTCTGTCTTTTTTAATTATGTTAGTACATATGAAATTCAAAGGTTTACTGAGAAAAATGAAAGGTAATTTATGAAGCTAATCTCAAAAAAAAAAAAAAATTGTTAATTGCGTCTGCTTGATCTAGCCTTGGTCAGAGTAGGAACATCGGTTATGTCATTCTATGTGTATGTCCTTAATAAACATTTGATTTTGGAGCAGTTATGGTGAAATTGAGCTGATTTATGCTGTAACTGTTGAGTGTAAAGGATATGGGACACACATTAGTTCTCATAGATTTTAGCATTAAATTCTTTGCCGCTAGGACTCAGACTCACCTCTGTCTTGTTTAAACAAATTCCCATGTATTCTTCATGGTGTGTTATACAGTGAGTTTCACCCCCTGTCATTTCTACTAGAGCTGCCTTTCTAATCTTGTTCTTTACCTCAGTTTCAATTAAAATCAAGTTTTTCTTGAATCCTGAGAGAAGAGATATGTAGAATTAGTTTGCAACATGAAAAATAAATGCCAGCGTTTTCTTTGAGCTTGCAATTGTACTGAGTTAGTTCAAAGTCTCTTGAGGAAGATGTGTGCGTGAATCAGAATGATGTATTGATCAGAAGTGAGTGGGGGGAGAGGGAGCAGCAGCAGGGAAAAAATCATTTTGCAATCAAAAGCATTGCTGTTTTCATACTCAGCTGAGAACTGTCGGTAACTGGCGGCTGCCCAGGGATCTCAATGAAATCAATGTGTTCATTTCTTACTGTATTAGTGTCCACTGATGTAAATGAGCTGACAAGGCTTATTAACACTCACACAACTGATAGGGAAAATTAGCCTGCCTTATGGAGTTGAGGGCAGAGGTGCTGAGCATAGGGCAGCATGGCAAAACAGGTACTACTCATAGTTCAAAGCACAGCTGAAGGGGATCAAGAACACTTCATGTTATAGGGCTCTCTGGACCCCTGTTTTGAATTCTTATGCATGCTCACTTATGTCTATCTGAAATGCTGATTTGTTGAAGCATTGTCTTTCTAAATTAGTTATAGCACCCTTTATGGAAGTTATGCAGTTTAGTGCTGTATATCTTTTCTTGTAGAAGAAAAATACAGGAACAGAAGAGCTATGCTTTAACCTTTATTCTGTATTTGCGGTAGCTGTTCATCTTCCAAGGTATTACGTACTAATTGCATTCTCAAAATAAACCTTTCCATTTAGTAACAAACATGGGGTTGTTTGTATAGTGCAATACCTATATTGGAGTGAGCAAAGAACATTTAAAGGGTACACAAAATCTGTCCATTTTATAGGACACAGAAAATCTGCCCTGGCTAATCACTGAATTTACCTTCTTTTGTAACAAAAACACAAAATTGTGTGACACAGTATCCAGGAATTAATATCTCCTTGCTGATGTGATGTGAACACTGTTACTGCATGCCTACTCTTGACTTTAATGAGGCCAAACCCATTATTTTGCATAGAGCAAGGAGGTTACAAATCATTCTAGTACAAAAAGCAGAAGCTGCTTTTTTTTAAATTTGAAGTTGCAAGCTCTAGCTTTGTTATGGAAAGAGCAAAAATTCAGACTGGGCTGTAACGGATTTTGGCTGCACCAAATGCTGCTGTAGATAGTGGATGTTTTAAGAGACGGTTAGTGGGGAGAAAACAGTTCGGACAAATGAGGTCTCAGCCAACATTTAATTACTGGAAAAGATGTGCAAGCCGTAAGTAGCGCCCTTCAACCTGTAACAGCTTATGAGCTCCAGTGAAAGACAGGACACTAAGCTGCATTTGCTTTCTTCTGTAATTAAAGAGAGTTTGTTGTCAATATCTAAGTTTGGGTCAGTCTGAGTTTGGTCAGGCTGCTTTTCATATTTCATAAATGCAGCCAATAACACATCAGAAAAGCAAAATCTTGAGTTCTTTAGCCTGATTTGGGTTGGGGTTTTTTTGTTTGTTTGTTTGTTTGGGTTTTTTTTTTTATGACTTCCTAACTCTTCTCACTTGCTATGCTAGGAAAATGCAGCTTTTTTTTGCCTTTGTTCAGATTTCCAACATTCAAAATGTCATAAAATTGTTCCAATTTACTGCAGTATGCTGCTGAATATCAAATGTTTTGCTGGTGTCATTTTTCCTAGCCTTAGCAAAAATTTTTAAACTGTGAATAGTTCGTTGTACCTGCAGTCATATTCATGGTCATTCATTGAAACAATTCACAATTCTTTTTCAGCTTCTCCATCAAAGTTTTTCATTTGGTGTTTATTTTTTTTTTTTTTTTTATGAAATAGTTGATCTGAGCATTGCTGGGCTCTACCAGAAACTATCCTTTCTCCTGCATTGTACCTTTCTGGTACTCCAGCTGAGAGTAAACCAGCCTAGTACCCACTATTTGCCACTATGAGACAAAATCCTCTAGTGCTTGGTTCTATTAGACAAAAATATCCCAAAGCTTTTTATACCCTCATAAAGATTCAGCCTTCTGCTTATAAAAAGCCACTAAACAGGCAGATAACATTATCACAGCCCTTAAGGCTTTTGGTGCCAGGACGGGGTCAGGGACAGGTTGAAATAGGGAGGAAGGGGGAAGATGAAGAGCAAAGCCTCCCATTTGACTAGGTTTTTCTTGTTAGCTCTTGGCCATGAGGGGGGAGAGGCTGGTGAAAAGGGCAGCCTCAAGGACTGTGCCAGCAATGGTTTGGAGGGGCCAGGTCATGTTCTGGTGGACCCCCAGTAATGTCAGAGATTTTAGGGGGAAGCAACAGTGTGATGATTGGGTGGGTGGGGTACCAGCTTACCCAGCCAGCCCCCATGTTGCTGGGGAAGCGGTTGGATGCTAGGCAAGGAGCTGAGGAATGGGGAGCTGAGGAAAGGAGACTGGCATGTGGGCCCTGCTGGGAGAAGGGTTGTCAGAGGAAATTTAGGGGGCTGGTGTGGGCAGTGGGAAATTTGGATCGCAAGGTGCTGTATAGATAAAATTATTGCGAATGAGAATGAGCTAACAAATATACGAATAAGTAATTTATCGCCCCATCACTAAACACTCTTTTGGGTCTGGGCTTGTCCAAGGTGGTCAAGCAAGTGAAGGGGCAAGTGAAGAAGAAGTCCTGGATGAAAGGGGTTCTTGAGGTGACATCAAGTGTTTGACTTGTGGCTGCTTCCACCTGTGGGGTGTCCACTAAATTAACAGTGAACTTCTCATCTTCCTCGCCTCCCTGCAGCAAGCTGCCTGCAGCAGATTTGATGCACCTGAGGGGAAAGAATTGCACACCCTGGCTCTGCTGCCTGTCTTCAGCCAGGGTGAAGAATTGCTTTATCTGGGTCTTATTTACTGGAAAGGAAGGTGACTGTGGATTGGAAATGAACATTATTTTTCTGCAAGTAGGGAAGACTTTTCCATTTACAGAGGAAATGGAAATACATTAGATATAGCACATTCAAGCAGCAACAAAGATGTAACACCAGAAAGGTAAGCCAAGACTTTATACTTGATTGAAGAGATCTGGGTGAAACATTACTTTTGTGTTATTGAACGAAATAAAGGGAGGCCAGAACACACTGTTGGTTGTTCTGAGTTTTTTCTTAGTACCCTCAGGAAAGAAGGCAGTGAAAGAGCAAATATAAAAGCAAATGTTTATCTGCATGTTTGATAAGTTCCTGAGAAATGGTCTTATCCAACCAGGCAGTGGCTAACCACTGTGGTTAAAATGTAATGTACTTTTGGCAGAGACCTCAATGTTCTGGTTTGAGGTAGCTTGCTTGAAATTGTTCTAACAAAAATAAGCTTTATATAAGTACCACCAGAGGTCCTACTCTCTGTTCACAGGAAAACACCTTCACTGTAAGGAATTTCACCTTCCTGTTCAGGAGCACAATATCTAGAAAAGACTGAAAATTTCCAGTGCAAATATGTTGATGATTAACTCTTGATAAGTCATGCTGGAGACTTTGGAACCTGGTTATAGGACAGGAATGGAGAAGGTATTTGCCCAGATGAAGCCACTGCATTTTGCAGCATGGGCGATTACAATGCATCATTAATAGCTCCTGTTAAGAACTAATACAGGCCAGTGTTAAAATGCTGAACATTGTATGCCATTTTCCTCCAAAAAAGTATAAAATCCTTTAGCAGTTGTACTGAACATTGCTTGCTCTCTAATCTTTGCAAACTGGCAAATAATACAGAAAATTGCAGGTATCATTCAAAATCACTGTTGGTTTTCTAGGGCTGGTACTATTGAAATCCTTAAAAGTCGGTTTTATATTTGTGTGTGTTTTGTTAATCTCATATAGAGTAACAGAATCTTCTGTCAGGAACAGAATAGTGTTCTGCTGTGTTGCTTTGAAATGTTCCACAATCTGTACTATAGTGAAGTGTCTTCCCCACTACACCACTACTTTAAAGTCTGAGGCTTATCATAGCAATTTCCCATGCTTTCATCCAAAGCCTGAAAATACGCCTCAAGCAAGACATTCAATCAAAAGTAAAACATTGCCAGTTATTTGACTGTCTCTCCAGCTCCTTGGGAGGTAACTTGCTTCTACGCCAATGTGAAGAAATTCATGTTACAAAAGCAAAATGAAAGAAAACAGCACTTAGACAAAAAACCAGCTTCAGCTCTGAGCAATTGTCTGAATATCCCACAGCAATCAAGTTTCCTCTTCTAGAAGAACTTTAATTTGATCTCATGTTCACTGATTTATTTTCTGTTGCAGTTTTGAGCTTTTTAAAGCTAGCATTTCCTTTTTGAATGTCTCTAAATGGAGATGGGGAGGATTTGAAAGGCCTGCCTAACATCTCTTCTATTCTTTTTTTCCTCTTGATCTTTGTTTTGGGATTGAACATAAGCAATTTTCTATTTCTTATCCAGTCCTGAGGAGCCAGTGTGATGAGTGGTTTGGCCTGCTGGGCTATTCAGCACAAATTGGTAAACCAGGACTGATCTCTCTAGATTAAACTAGTTAGAAGTAGTATTAAATCCCAATCTGCTAGGCTTGGCAGTTTAAGAGGCTACAGTGTTTAGTATCTTGTTGTACTGGAGGAAGAAGCTGTTTTTTCTGTTAGCTTTGCAATGAATGTCATGTTGTGCAATCAATATGTGCTTGATTTCCTGCTGCGGATGGAAGAAGGCTGTCTCATAACTATCAATTCAGACATCCAGCAGGAAATCTAATGGGGAAAAAAAAACCACACCAAAACAAAAACTGCAAACTAACAACCAACTGAAAAAAGAAACCTTTCTCTTAAGGTAGCAGAATTACTTGCCCTACCAAGTGAAGCTTGACACATGCACATCCACCATAGGTCTCCTCAATTGTACATCTACACCAGCCTTTGCTAAAATCTAGTTATTTTTCATCATCTTCTCTTGTCTCAAAAAAATAGCCCATAAAATATTTAGTGTAGGCCTCTAGCTTCATGTCTTCTTACTTCCTAGTCCCTATTCATGTAAAAGAATAACTTCAGTAAAAACAAGGAGGAACCATAACCCTTATGTAGATGTTTATCATAAAGGCTTCTGACCTCCTGCTAGCTCCTCTTCCCACAAAGCTGGTTCTTATCAATGTTACTGATACAGCTTGGAAAGTCGCAGGAGGTCTGTGTCTTTTATATGATCATTGAATAAAATTCAGGTCAGAAGGGATTGCCTTGCACAACATTTGCTGAGATAGGGCCATATACAAAGTTAAGCTGGGTTGCTTGGGACCTGTCCATTTGAATTTTGCATACCTAGAAGAATGGACATATCACAGGTTTTCTGGAGAGCATGTTTCAGTGCCTAACCATTCTCATTATGAGGTATGGGTGGGTTTGTTGGTTTTTTTTTTTTTTTTTGGCTTGTTTGTTTGGAGTTTTTTATTGTGTTGGTTTGGTTTGGGTTTTAGTTGATTTTGGTTGGTGATTTGGGGTGTTTTAAATGCAGTTGGAAGGAGTTTGATGGGGCAGAATGATTTGTGGGCTATTCCTTCTGACTAGCACTCTTTCAGAGAAGAGAGACTGTCTTCCTGCTCTTCGTTGTTCCACTTACAGTCCTTGCTCAATTTTTATTATGTATTTCTCGTGTACTGGAGTGGGACAAGTGATAACTCATGGGTGGGAGAAGATAAATGGGATGAAGTAGAAGGAGAGTAGCTGAGATGGGCATGGGGAAACAGCAATGCAGGTGATAGCTGGCTGGGATAAGAGCTGGAAAAGACAACCTTATGTAGGGGGAAAAAGAATAAATGGTAATTTTAACTCCTCCATGGGTATGACTCAGTCTTGAGTGGGCTGCAAAATCTTGTCATGGTTTTCTTTTTTTCTTTTCCCCTTTCATTAGATGAAGAAGGAATTTATACCTTAAAAATACCATTGTGTTTTCCATCCTTGAGAACTGTTAAAGCTTTTCTGTATATGAATCACTCCTTCCCATGCAGTAGCTGAGGTGACTTCTTAACTGCAAGTGCAGCACTTGCATGCAGCACTGACTTTATTCAGGACTTACTCCCAGTTGAACTGCAAAAGCTGTAGAAAGCTTTATGTGCTGTTATTGTGTCCTAATTCTCCTAAATGTTCTTTGTATAACCTGAGCAGTCACAGGAGCATTGTATGCCCTGGAATAAGCTTGACTAGTGGTAATAATACAAATGTGGATTCAAAAGGATAGCAACCTTTTCATCACCATCTTCCTCTGGGCATACTTAACTGGGGAAGACCTGGGAGTACCCAGTTCTACTGTCAGTGCTGTTAGATATGCACATGTGTCCAGATGCAGTGTGATGGATCAGAGAAGATCCTAAAAGCACTGTTTTCCTCCTACTCATATTTCAGCTAATTGTAATGTCATCTATTGTGAAGTAGACACCATATACTCTACCATGGCATTGGGATACATAGATTGTATTTGCTAGTTATCAACTGTAAGGCAAAATTCTTGTGAGACAGAAACGCTGCTTCTTCCACTGTAATGACCATAGATCAAAAACTGTATGTGGATATTGATGATAAGATAAAATGTGGCCTACCAGATGAAATGCAGCGCATAATGTGGCTTGTAGACACAGCTGAACAAATTGCTCTAGAAGCTTCAGGGGTCACTGCAGTGTAAACAAAAAGCAGGGTTGACCTGTGCTGTGTTCTTAAGACATAATAAATGTATTATTCGTGCTGATGCTTACCTTCTGCTGAATCAGGTATTTTTAAAACACTGTGGGATTCCCTCTCTGGGCAAAACTTTGAGTCTTAACTTCTTGTGTTTCAAAACAGGATTTCTTTTAGTTGAAAAGTTGCATTTAAGTGTGTTTGAAGCGTCAAAGTCTTTGTGTAGTACAGTGTAAGGTAGTGCTTGTAAAATTCCTGCTTTCACCAAATTCATCTGCTAATTGCAGGAAGGAGAATTCAAGGATTTTTGGAGATGAGTCTGATTTGGGTGTAAGTTGTACATAAATTTGTTGAGTTCGGTGAAAGTACCTTGTGCTGAATGCAGCACTGAGCTACTTCAGTAGCCTTTGAACCTTCTTTTTCCCACTCACCACTTCTTATGTACTGTCTTTATACTTTTATTTGTTGGTTTCCATGTTTGTTGCTTGTTGATTCTAATATAAAAAATGTAGCTTATCTGCTCCTCCTTTCAGGTGAGTAGGGGTTAAAACTGGAACATGCATCTAACTTGAGAGTGGAGGAAGTGTGACGAATTCAAGTCAGTTCTTCTGAGCTATGCGTATTTTGCACTCCTAGGAGCTTATGAGTAACAGGGGTCTTATGGGAAGGTACGTATTTTTTCTTGGATTTGTGTTGTTGTTTGTTTGGGTTTTTTTGCTGTAAAGCACTAGATAGTAACTGGTCTGATAGACTGACTTGGCTGTCTGTAGCTGCTACTTGCTGAGTACATGTTATGGCATCAGAAAAAGAGCAGTGGTGGTGGCTATCTTAAGCTTATGAAAATACCAAATGAAGCCTTCTTTGGCTGTTGTTTATCATGATGATTACAATTTGACTTCCTAAGTTTGGAGCAGGTACCAGCAGGCTTTCAAAAGACCCATGGAGCCTATCACAGGTTACTGCTGTGCCAAATATGATGTTGCTAGACATATACGTGGGACCGAAGGAGAAAAATACTCAGCAATCTGCCATAACTTAATCCAGATGGTCAAGTTTGTTTTCTTTAAAATGAAAACTGTCTCCAGTGAATTCATTAGAACCATATTGTAGCTTTCTTTTCTAGCATAATTTTAGCTGCTAGGTTAAAAAGCCTGGGACTGCCAAACTAATCTCAACTGCCTAATTGTTTGGGGTTTTTTTTTATTTGGTTGGTTGGTTTTGGTTTGATTTGGTTTTATTTTGGTTATTGTTTGGTTTTGGTTTTTTTTTTTTTTTTGTTTTGTTTTGTTTTGTTTTGCTTGGGTTTTTTCCTGAAGGATTTAAACTGTTGAACAATTCTTTCCGTTTTTCTCTTCTTGTCTTTCCCTCTCCCTCCCTTCCTCTTTATCTCCCCTTCTTTCCTGCACATCACCCCTTCTCTTTCTTTCCCCTTTGTATTTTTTTTTTTTTTTCAATTAAACCAGTGCAAATCAATGCTTAGGTTACCTAGAAGTAGTGTTGTGGTTTAAGCCCAGCCAGCAACCCAGAACCACGCAGCCGCTCGCTCACTCCCTCCGCCTTCCTCCCCCCAGTCCTGGAGGGATGGGGAGGAGAATCGAAAGAATGTAACTCCCACGGGTTGAAATAAGAACAGTCCAGTAACTAAGGTATGACACAAACCACTGCTGCTACCACCAATAATAATAATGATAAGGGAAATAACAAGGGAAGAGAATACAACTGTTCACCACCCGCCGATCAATACCCAGCCCAAGTGAGCAGTGATCTAACCCTTCCAGGTAACTGCCCCCAGTTTATATAGTGGGGTGAAGTGCTGTGGTATGAAATACCCTTTTGGCTAGTTTGTTTCAGGTGTCCTGTCTCTACTTCCTCCTGGCTTCCCCTCCTCCCTGGCAGAGCATGAGACTCAGAAGGTCCTTGGTCAGAGTAAACAGTACTGAGCAGCAACTAAAAACATCGGTGTTATCAGCACTGTTCCCAGGCTGAAAACCAAAACCACAGCACTGCACCAGCTACTAAGAAGGAGAAAAATGACTGCTACTGCTGAACCCAGGACAGTATTTAATACGCTTTTTTGTCTTGGATTAATCTAGATGTTTGAATAACAAGGAGCTGTAGGTTTAATGTATTCAGCCAGGGTATCTGCCTTGTTCTTATCATGGGTGGGTCACTTGCTGAATAAGAAACATTAGTGCTAATTAACTAGATATCTCTGTAGACTCATGTTTCCAGGCTGTTTTTTTCATATACTATTCTGCTTGTTTGCTTTTTCTTTTTTATTTGTTTTAAAGATTGGCTAGAGTACCCCAGATTTAGGATGGGTGTTGCTCTTCAGTTGTTCAATCAAAGTAGGTTAAAGATGAAGCAATTCTGAGACCCTAAATAAAATGTTTTTGTACAAATTATTTCTTATAGAATTAAAGCCTTAAAGAAACTCTAATACTTATGACTAGTGATGTAAAAAAATATTTTGTCTAAGTAAAAATCCCAGGAAAACCGAAACCCACCAGCACTTTGCACCAGATGTCTTATGGAAGAGCAGTAGGTGTTATTTACTGATCTTTTCTGATAGTTTTACTGATCTTTTCTGATAGCAACTTTTCTGAGAATCCAGGAAATCAAATTTCTAATGAAACAGAAAAAGCAGATACAGGGACAATAATAGGATACTCACTGACTCATCTGTAAAGGGACAGTGTCTATTTTGTCTATTTTTAGAATTGGGAAAGAACAGGATAGAAAGGACAGTTCTGGGTGTTCACTACTTTGTATTTTTTTGGTTTGTTGGTTTTTGTTGGGTTGGGTTTTTTTTTTTTTTTTGTCACTTTTAAAGTAAAGCTAGCTTTCATCCTTCTATTTTATACTTCCTAAAAGATGGAGGAACTGAACTCTGCCCATTTACAATGAGAAATGGTCCTATAATGAACAGTTCTCAGTATGTAAATAGTATCATTCTGCTACTTCATTGTCTTAAGTTGCCTGCAATAAATAGTATGACTATTCTCTGTGTATATGGGAGAAGTACTGACATGTGTAAGTCAACTGATGTCATCTAACGCACCATGACAAGATGAAGACTGTATGTTTTTTTCTTCTGATCTTTGTTTAGTTATAAGTAAGTATTTTTTGAGAGGGGTGTGGCATTTAAATTGATCGTGTCCTCTGAACTATCCAGTTTGAATTCATTCATTGACAAAGCATCAAATAGATATATAAAATTTGGAAATGATAGTATGAAGTTTCCATTTGCTTACTTAGCATATCAAATTCTAACAAAAGCTGTTGAGTGCTAGAAGCAAGAGTTGTATTCTCCCTGCCAAAACAAGTGCAGCAGCTGTAAAACATGTCCTCTGAAGGTGTCTGTCCATCCATTTCCTACTCTTGATTGTTGGCCTCTGCTATTTTTTCTGAATGCCCTTGAATATACCAGATACAAAGTTACATTGCCCCATATGCATCATAATAGTCATGCAATGGAGCATCATCTCAAGACTGTTCACAGCTCAGTAACATGCCAAAATCTGATCAATTTCTGTTGCAGAATTGCGTTGTGTTGTAGAAACACAGCTGGAAAATAAAGTACAATAGTACCTGAGACCACATAAGCCATCTGTCATGTGCATGATGCCACAACAGCTAGACAAATGTCAAAGGGCGAACAGATTATGAGTGGGATAGGAGTACTGTAGTAATACCAGATGTATTAAAAAAGTAAGTATGGTTGGCTTTGTTATCATATGGTTTAGGTGGTTAAGCAAAATTACCTCTGCTTTCTAAAATGCTTCAATTTCTATGGTGAATTTGGACTTAAATACTCAGAGACTACTATTTGCGGATGCAACAGGGAGATGCAATCAACCAGAGTAATATTTGGACTGTTTACACTGTATCTGGTATGCAGTAGGTTTGCTTATTTTAATGCGGTGCTGCTTTCAGTATTACAGCAGTGTCCGGTAGGGATCAGCACTCCTTTGGCCTCCATTTGTTGGAACAAACAAACAGAAAGGCATCCGATGCTAAAGACCACAGGATCTGCTTTAGAAGCAGTAAATTAAACAAACTGGAAGGGTGGAGAGGTGACCTAGGTTAAGCATGGTTTAGCACTCTAAGTGCTACTTTCTAGAGAAAAAAAAATAATTTTGGAAGAGCAACTTCTCTGTAACATAAGAGAAATAGGCACTTGGGCATACAAGATGTCTGTTCTTATTTGTGAGGTAACAAAATACCAAGGGAATGGTATTGGTCCAAGTGTTGGTCCAAAGGGTTATGTAATAATTATATATATCCAGCCTGCTTCTGTCAAATCTTGTCTTATGTGAGAAACGGAGCAAGAGTTTACAGGTTAGAATTAAGATGATTAGAAAATTGTCACTTGTCCCAAAATCTTTACAAGTGCATTTCAGATGTCGTGGGATGGAAGGCTCCGAGATGCTGAGTAACTTATCTCTGCCAAGAGATCTAGGAGCACAAGACAGACACCAGGTATAGGCTGCTAGAATCTTTATAGGAAGACACATTTCTGAAAGCATATGGGATGCAAACTCTGGATGCTGGGTGGAGGGATGTATATTGTAAGCTTGTGAAAACATACATGCATTGAAGCTGCTTTCAGAGGGACTGTCACTAAGAAGGAGCAAAGACAAGGTTTAGAATATGCCAGTGGATGTCCTTAGGCAACATGAATGCTTTTCCCCACTTAATGGTCTTCGGTTTTGTCTCTAGCTCGATAGCCTGCAACTCTTTTGTCAAAAAAACAGTATAACAAACACCATGACAGCACAGCTAGCACTTTTAGGTTAAAACTGTACCTTGTACAACTTCATCCGCCTGCCTTTTTTCTTTTCTGCCAAGAAAAAACAATCTGAATAACCAGAATTAGTGCTTCTTGAGTACCAGCTCACTTGCTTTGCAATTTTATTCAGAAAACAGATGGTTCAGTATGTGAAAGAGGGCTGGTAGGGACCTCTGTGTGAGGTCCTTGGCAGGGTAATCTCATTCCGAAGACCTAGGTGGCTGGAATTCCCTCCTCCTCCCCTTTAATACAAATCCTTAAGTGTTAAGTCAGGCAGAAAATTAGTCTAGTCTACATTTATCTTACTGAATGGCAGTCAACTCCCGCCTAATCTTTCAACATATATTTGTTCAATGGATCAACAGATTGTGTAAGCAGCATGACGGACAGGTTTAGAAATGTGTCTACTTATGTTTGGTTTGTACTGAACCGTTGACCGGTTTGTTTGTGAATCCATCATAAATTACATCTCCAGGTTACTCAGTACGAGTGAGGGGGGGAAATACTTGTTCTCACTGTGTTGAAAGGCATCTTACATAGCTGTCAGCCTCCAGAAGGGAAACTGAATTGCATCAGTGCTACTTTAAATTTGTTTTTCTAAAGGTGAATGGATATGGCTCTGCTTTCTCAAGTCTTCTGCTAGTTGCAACTGTACTTCTCATTGAAGACAGTACAAGGCAAAGGCAAGAACTGTTGTTGTCAAATAAATATGCAATAATTTGGGAACAATGGTAGTGACCGTGCATGCTTTTTTAGCTGCAAGGCAAAATAACACCAGAAATAAATGCACTATTTTAAATAATGGAAATACATATTAAAATTTTATTGTAACCAATGCAAAAGTGACCTGATGGGTTGTATTTAATGATAACTGAAAGCAAGCTAGGAAGGTGGCATTCCCAACATCAACAGGAGTGTGAACTATGTAGATGCTTCAATTTACTATTCCTAATCTGAAAATTCTCTTTTAACATAGTTGTTATATGACTGCTGCTGCTTCATGTGGGAGGTGAAAGAACAGAAGAAAGTTCCAGGGCCTAGAAACTGCTCTACTGCAAGCGGGAAGAGCTTGCCTGGAAGTGAGTGAGGAGCAGGGAAAATGGAGCTGACCAGAATCCTGCTGAACACCCCTTCCAGAGGCCAGAAAAGCCAGAAAGATGAAATTCAGTGTCTGCCACTTTTTAATGATTTCATTGGCTTTGAGCTGCTGCCTACCCAGGGAGAATAACCATGTGACACAAAGCTTCCTTTCCTGTATGCATCTCTTCACCTGCATTGAAGAAGGGCTTAATAAAGGGGAAAAGATGAATAAAGGGTCACCCTTATTGTTGCCATCCATCTTACTTTCCAGCTGAAAGTTGAAGCTTTGAAAATAATATAAACAAGAAGAGGCTAACCTGGTCTTAGCTATGTATCTGAAGGCAGTAAGCTCTGGTGTGACTTCCACAACCTACCCCAAGCTTTGTTTAAATGGGTTTGAGCTGGAACTAATGGCTGAGGAAAAGTGAATGAGGAGAGCTGAAGGAGAAGAAAGGACATTTGGGAAAGGATTAGGTTTCTTTATGCAGTCAGAAGGAAGAAACTGCAAGAGTGTGATTGCTGTTGGCTACTTTGCTGTTTAACATGTCAAGTTTTCTTGATTCATGCGGGGTTTTTGTGAAATTTTTGTTAGACTTTTTTTAGTCTCTGCTCACTGAGGTTTTTTGATACTGGTAGGAACTGATTAAATTTTTTGTAGTTTAAAAAACTAACCTTCAGTGGAAAGTATGTACTATTTTTTTTTTTTATTATTTTTTTAAAGAAAGCACATTTTTGTGGTTTTGTGCCAAAAAAGCTATTTTTGGCAAAGTGCACATAATTATGTTTGAATTTCCTCCTTTTTTTTTTTTTTTCCTTTTGTGGTGGTGAGTAGATTGAGTAGATTTGTAATTTCTCTGGGAATAAATGCTTCCAACTTTAATAATTTCTTCCTAATCATGTCTAGTAGTATTTGAAAAAAAAATAGTAAGGAAAAAAGATTAGGAGTACAGCAACCTTGAGAGTGTAAAGGAGAAACTAGGAATGAAAAGTTGAGCATTTCTATAGAACTGGATTTGGGGCATAGAGAAAAAAACGGAGTAGCTCTGAGAGTAGTGTGAATGTTACTCTGTGAGCCTGGAACCACTTTTTCTAAACCCCGATCCTCTAAGAAAAAATTCCAACATCTATTCACTATAGTAATCCTTGGAGTATCATTTCAGTAATTTTGCTTACTATATTTCTTTTATATGGGTCATGATGCTGACTGAAATTTCCCTTCCTTACTCTTCCTCTGTCTTAAAAAGATGTAAAGGGCTTTAGGAATTGAATTGCTTCTCGAATTCAGTGTTTTCCAAATATTAGCACAGGGAATAAGATGGCTATGAGCTTCAGTGTTTGCTGGAATAAATAATCCTACACTGTCCTAGTGAATACTTCTTTGTATTCTTTTTTTTTTTTTTTCTCATTCTCCTTTTTTTTTTTTTTTTAATACAGTTAAGCATAGAATGGCTTGAGTACCATCTTAAGTGCCACTAAAACCTTTGAATATAACGTTTTTATATATTTTTTTTTCATTTGTTCCTCTATACAATATGGCTGTTCCTTTCTTAGCCAAAAATTATAGCATTATTGCCAGTTTCTCAGAGTTTTGAAAGAAATTAATTACATGATGTAAATCAAAACAAAAAGCCTTTTACCTAGCAGCAAATGCATAAGTTCACCAACGCACAGATACAAATATCGATACATAGCTTCACCACTTCTTTGACAGCTAATGTTTAATATTAAATAATATTATTAATAATAAATTAATATGTGGCTGTGAAGTTTAAATGTGCTTTACAATGTTTATACTTTTTCCATGCACTTGTGTGTAAAAACAGTAAATATAAAGGGGCAACAATTACTTGGACACCAAAGTTCATAATTTTCTCTCTGTGTGTGTTATCTGTCAGGCTGGCAAATTGAAAATTATAGTACAAGAAAGATATCAACCTGCTCATTTGTAAAGTAATTCCTTTAGAAGTGTATATTGCTTTCACATCAGTATCTAAATGGATAATTTGTTATTTGTTGTTGTAATAATTAATTGCAGAATTTTGCTTAGAATAGCTGCTGGCTATCTACCAATTAAAAGGTTGTAACTAAGGCTAAATGAAAATCTGATTTTTTGGCAAGAAGCTTGTTATCTTCTCCACAGCAAATTCATTTTTGTTTTTGGAAATACAATTCTTTTTATTCTGAGGTGTTACAGTCTTATAGGTCCTGAGTTTCCTTTTCTTCCCAGTGCTTATGAGTCCTGTCTGGGGATCACAGGGGAGAGCAGGGAGGAGAACACAGCCACTGTGAGCTACAAGTCATGCATCACAGGAGAACTTGGGCTAACTGGGAAGACTGATCTACACAGGAGAATATGAGCATGAAATCTTCAATCTAGAAGCCCCATATAATATCATTATGAAATATATTTTAAAATATGATTTATTTGGTTTTGGTGGGTTTTTGTGCTTTAAAAGTGTATCTCATTCTTGCTTCTTTCTTCTTCCTTCCACTAGATTTAGTAATTTTCAGGGGGAAATGCAAGTTCTGTTTTGAACTCTTCCATTTTCATGAAAGTGCAACAATTCAAAAGTAGGTCTTAGAGTGTTTTTCACTCCATGTTTTGAGTTCTGTACCCTGGTATGCAAATCAGGATTTTGTTTCTCACTCCAGCTACTTTTAAACCATGTTATATGGCCAAAGCATCATGAGTCAGCTCTTAAAAAAAGACTTGAAAAGAATGGGCAACAGAAAGCCTATGCTGTGTCACACCAGTCCCTACTCCAACCTTAGCAAATGTTTAGGTGTTGATGAGACTGAAAAGGTAGTACTCAGGCACACACATGTATAAAGATGTCCTCTCTGAGATGTCTTTTGAGTATCCTTCAAACATGTCAGATGTACAGGGATTCAAAACTGCATAAGCATGGTCCTCTGTGCATACTATGCATTTACTTCCTACTGTAAGTAGCCAAGAATTTCAGCTCTGGATACCCAGTTATGCTTCACAGATTTCTTTCTTGAAAGCTGTAGTTGAAACAGCCATAGCCTTCTCACCAAGATGCTCTGAAATAAAAATCTAAAAAGAGGTTGACTTTCGAAAACAAGAGTCCTATTTTTACCACCTTACCTCTAAACGAGCATAAACTACCTTTGTTATATTCTATCAAAACAATGTTTAAATATGCTTTTTTTTTTTCAATTTTTTTATTTTGTTTGCTGCTTAACCTGTATTTTATCAATGCTAGAGACTAGACTGCATGCTCACTAAAAAAAGCTTCAATTTGCTCTAGTGAAAGAAGATATGGTATGGCACAGAAGACTAGATTGACTAAAAGCCAGTTTGGTTGCAATAATCTGATAAAGAAATATATTGTGACTTAAAATGGTTACTGGCATCTTCATATGGGAGAACAGTTTTTTGTTACTTTGATTTCCAGGTATAAAATTGAAAGGTTTCTAGTGGTTTTGGCAGTAGGATTGGGTTTGAGCGGAGTCTCAAAATATGACACAGGAGGGTGCTGGAACGGAAAAGAGCTCCTGGTGAAAAATCAACTGGAAAACCATTCTGAGAGAAGGCCAATCTGTGGAAATGCATTCATATAGGGAGTCCTCTGCCTTGCCTTTCCTCTTTTGCAGTAACAAGAGTTGAGCTTCCATAACACGGTATGGAAACCTTGCTTTTCAGAAAATGCAAGGTGTTTCTGAAGGTTTGCTGGCAGGCAGGCAGGCAGGGAGCATCTTTGTTCAAGATGTTATCAGCCCCACTTGCAGTGGCCAGGAACCTTTCTTCCTGAGCTGCCTCTGGCAGGCAGTTGCACTACACTGTCTCTCACTCTTTTCTGTCTGCTAAATGGCGTGTTGCTTGCCATCTTCTGTAGCATGCTTTGAGATTCACAGCTAAAATGCTAGGTAGTACTAATGTATGCTGGCAGCTTGTTGAAGTGTCATGGTTTCAGCGATGCATTTGTAACCACTCTAACATAAGATAAATGTGACAAGTGCTAATTCCAAACACCCACGTTACTGAAACTGAGAACAGCTTAGCTAAAGCACTTTGAATTTCCTGGGGACATCTGAGGTCTATAGTTACAGCATCTCAGGCTGCTTTTACCTAAAAAATCAAAATGTTACATTAAAGATCCAAGACTAAAAGACAAATGATTGTTTTAAAATGCGTTGTGGGAGACATGCATATGTGGGTGTTTGAAACCTGCAAACACTTCTCATGCTCTGATGAAAGTGAAGGAAACTGTACGATAAATGTATGTTGATCTCCCTATGGAAAAAGAAACAGTATACTGCCCAAGCACCAAGACCTGTACATTAACACAACTTCATTTGTGAACTGTCCCTCGACATGAGATTTTTCTTATGAGTTTGTGTCATGGGCAAGAGAAGTGTCTGTGTGAGAAAGAGACCAGCCAGAGGGAGGAAGAGAAAACTATTCTTCAGTTGGTGTGTTGTCAAAAAGGAGAGAGTGGTGTCATTTTCTGGCTTGAGCAGGAAGTTCAGCATGGCAGTGGTGAAATATGGCCCTATCAGTATCCACTGTAGGCAGTGGCATTTCTCAGAGTTTCTAAATTGTGTGAGAGAGAAAAACAGTATCATTTACAACTGACTTTTTCCTATGGGTTTTCTGTATGGAAAGGGGGAAGCTGTAAACTAAACACTTTTTTCCTCTTGCTCTTAACCCATTAAAATATCCTAAAAAGAATATTTCTTTTGGTAGAGAGCAGTGTTTTTCCTTTGCTATTTTCTTCTTGTTCTGAAGAATGTAATGCAGTTATTCTGTATTCTTATAGCAGTTTTTCCTGACACAGCAGCTAAATCTTCCTTTTGTTTTTGTTCCTTCATGTGATCTACGGTTTCCTTGTTGAAGTTATAATGAGCTTATCTCCATAAATCACTAGAGATCGGCCAGGCTAAACTGAATTCTGTTCAACAGTGACACTATTCACTGTAACACAGCTTTTAACTGAACGTATCACCTTATAAAACCCAAATGCAATAATAACTACCTTAAAATGACAGATCTATAAAAAAAAAAAAAAACAGAATCTGTAAATGGTCAGAAAAGCATTTTTCTGTCATGTAGCTATTCTACAATTTAAAATGGTGCAATTTTTAATATGTTTTTGAAATACTAATTACACGGAAACAAAACAAAAGGTTAGCCTCTTCAAAATACAAGTAAAAATTATTTGGATCAAAAACCCTGAGAAACACATCTTTATACAGCATAAGGAATGGAAGGAGCATTGAAACTGTTCTGCGTATCCTATAGTTACTTCAAAATTGTATGGTTCATGTGTAACTCCTCATATCATATGGTTTCTAATTGTAAAGTGAACAGGAGGAAGAGAATTTTTTTTTCCTTGGATGTGGTACAACAGTGGGAGTCTTCAAGTTACATCCTGTATATTTGGAAAATGATCCTTCTGGCCCACTTTTAATGTATTTATTTGTAGAAAATAGCTTCTTCATGGTTAAGATTGGCAACTAGGTGTTGTCTGGGTGCTTAAACTTGCTCTTTTGAGATGAAAGGCATACAGTGAGTTAGCATTTTGTTCATCTGAAGTAGGAGGTATAGAACAATGTGTACTGTCAGGGGTGAGCCTGAGATGTGGGAAGGTTTCAGGTAATGAGAATACACTCAAAGGTCTGCCTCTCTTCTTAGTTTCCTGCTGAGGACTACTTTTGAAAGGCTAGAGGAGTGTGGAAATTCCACTAAAAATTCAGGGTAATCAAAATCTCTTAGTCAGACTTCTGATAAATACCTTTAAATAAAGTTATTTGTAGTTCTCTGACCATAGCTGTACTTCCAAAGTATTTTTCTTTTGTACACAAACTATTTCCTTTCTGCTCCACTGTATACAATGTGGTACTTGTTTGTATAATCCCCTGAGGTTTTATAGTGTAATCAGTCTGCAGTTTTTTCTTAAGCTTGAAGTTGTTCTATAATATTTCCCTTCTCTTGTTCTTCTATTTGCAAATCTGGGAAATAGTCATTTCTGCCAGAGAGAAGCAGTGGAACATGACCATCCCAGGAAACTCTCCCATGTAGCATCAGAGTTATCAAAAAGACAGACAATGGATGACACTGTATTTTCTGGGTTGTGGGATTTTAGATTTTACGACTTCAGCTGTGGACTCTGCTGCTGACTGAGCAAACAGCTTAATCACTCTGTGCCTCTATAAAATCGTTGTAATTCTTTATTGCATCAATGTTATAGTGAAAATGAAGCAGTGTTTCTAAGTGGCTAGGTAGTGTGGCCATGAGGTCAGGCACTGAAAGCTAATCCAATTGCATCCTGATTTGCAGACAAAAAGTTATTCAACAGTAGCGTAATGGTAGTCCTTGAATTATTATGCACGATATGCCCAGCTAAGTGATGTAGCTATTAAGCCGTGGCTCGATGCAGTTTGTAAGTGAACAGGGGAGAGGCCAGAGAACAAGGGACAGAAGCACTGGGGCAGCTTCTTGGGCTGCATGGAGGAGAAAGTACTGATGAGTCATGTCTAGGCAAAGATGAAATGTGTGCATGTTCTTCCCCAAACTCAGATTTATTTTTATTGTTTTGGGCTTTGCAGTAATCTTGATCTCTCTCCTTTTGGCACTGCTTGTACCTCTGAGTAATGCCCATCACAGACATATGATCACAAAACCCAAAATTATCTTATGACTAAATCTAGCTAGCCCTGAATCTTCTCATCTCCCCACGTGACCATTGCTGGCTGTGAGGCAGCTTAATGCCAGCTGGCAGCTCTTGTCTCCTTTAGGATGTGCACTGGACAGCCACAGCAGAGCAGCATAAAGACCTTTTGCAGAAAATAGACTGGGAGCAGAGGATATAACTGTGCTCCATAGTGAGGTGACCCCATGACTAGAGTGAGTTCTGCCTAAAATACCCCTTATCAAGGTGAGCATACTCATTGCATCAGCTTGGTGTGAGCAGCTATTGAAGGCTTGGGAAGGGGTATCATCTTTCTCCGAAGGGAATCAGGGAGAATTGATGGCGTAGCTGAAGGAGCTCAGTTTTGCCTTTTGCTGAGAGCTGAGCTGGGCGAGTTGTCTGTGGGTCCCCCCTGGTTGTGATGGTGCTGGTGGCACATACAGCACTGGCTACTTTGAGCTGCTGCTGGCTTGCCTGCATTGGGCCAGGTTGCCAGGGCAAAATCTGCCTCTTTCCTCATACTTAGGGTGGCAGATGAGCATGTCCCAGTTCCCCCTTGCATCAGATGCCTGCGCAGGTCTTAGCTGCCGTTGCTAATCAGGTGGCTTTTAGAAGGAAGAAAAGAAGATCACTTTAAAAATTCTTATGTTGAGAGTGTCAAATGCATTCATGTGAGAATATAAGAAGGTGGCTTGCGCAGAACGTGCTCTTCCTTTTCCAAGGGGCTCTTTTTTTTTTTATGATGGTGATTTGTCCAAGATACCAGAAAATGAGAGAGCTGGTAAAAAGTCAAAGATTCTGGCTTTCTGCAAACAGAAGTAGAAATGTGAAAATTGCCTACAGAAAGGAAAAGTAAAGAAAACAACTGATGACTTTATTTGGAAAAATTCAGGGTGAAATGGAGTTAGAGGACTCAACCTCTAAGTTATCCTCTTGGCCACAGTTCTTGCGTGCTTTCGGTTCCTGAAGAGTGATCAAGTCCTTGTGGTCCTGGTTGGACAGTTTACATACACCTCTCTGTGGCAAGAAGTAAGGGATGCCCTCAGCTACAACAGGCTGTGCAGACCAGCCATGCAATTTGCAAAAACTGGTGGTTTTGGCCAGTAGCTTTGAGAATTCAGGGAGGGCTTGAATAACTGGGAGCTCCATGCTCCAGCCCTCTGTGATGGCAGAACTCTGCTAGAGAAGTGAATTTCTCAGGCTTTGGATAGATAATGAGAAGGATTCAGAAGTGACCATCAGTTTTAACAAAGTCTCGGGTCTTTTGCTGGTTTATGAAATTTGTCCATGGAACAGAAAAGTAATCAGGAAATTTCTGAGCTCTACCAAATAATGACTGACTTGTTCAGAAATGATACCAAACAGTGCAGATCCTCATGAAGAATAATGTGCATGAATGTGATGAGTGCGTGAGGTAGAGTGACCAACAGATATATGGCATGTTAAATTCTTCCAGAGTAAATTAGGCCTGTTGCTGATATGCACAATCTAAGAAGGATTAGAATTAATTACAGTTATTTTAAATGGTGATAAGGCACCCTTGGGAAGCATTAATGTTAGAGAATTAAACCTCATTGCTTATCTCAGTTCATTCGCCATCCTTATTTACACTTCTTTACTTTGGTTGTAGTACTAGAAAATAATTTAGGTGGTGAGGTGGAGTCTTTGTGTTTGGTGCAGGGAGTTCAGGTTCTCTACAATGTGCCATGCAGAAATGCCATGCCAACTCAGAGACAAAGGAAGAGGAAAAGTCTGAGGTACTTAATGCCTTCCCTGCCTCAGTCTTTAGTGGTAAGACCAGTTTGTTCCTGGGTATCCAGCCTCCTGAGCTGAAATACAGGGACAGGGAGCAGAATGAAGTTCTCATAATCCAACAGGAAGTTGTCAGTCACCTGCTACACAACTTAGATGCACACAAGTCTATGGAGCTGGGTGAGATCCACCCAAGGGTACTGAGCGAGCAGGCAGAAGTGCTCAGCAAGCCAGTTTCCATCATTTCTCGGCTGTCCTGGCTAAACAGGGATATTCGAGTTGACTGGAGTTATGCTGGGGAAGGTCATGGAGTGGATTACCCTGAGTGGCATGTACTCGTACATGTACGTGTACCTGTACATGGTATGTACAGGACGGCCAGAGGATCTGGCCTGGTCAGTGTGGGTTCATGAAAGGCAGGTCCTGCTTGATCATCCTGATCTCCTACAACAAGGTGACCCACTTCCTGGATAAGGGAAAAGCTTCCGTAAAACCTTTGACACCATTTCCCACAGCATTCTCTTGGAGAGACTGGCTGGTCGTGGCATGGATGGATGTACGGTTTGCTGGGTAAAAACCTGTGTGGAGGGTCAGGCTCAAAAAGTGGAGGTGAATGGAGGTAAATCCAGTTGGCAGCTGCTCATGAATTGTGTTTCAGTACTGGGGCCAGTTCTCTCTAATGTCTTCCTCAATGATCTGGAAGGGGGGATCGAGAGCACCCTCAGTTAGTTTGCAGCTGACACCAAGCTGGGTGGGAGTGCTGATCTGTTTTGAAGATAGGAAGTCTCTACAGAGGGATCTGGACAGGTTGGATCAATGGGCAAAGGCCAGTTGAATTCAACAAGGCAAAGTGCCAGGTCCTGCACTTGGGTCACAACAACCCTTGCAACACTACAGTCCTGCGGAAGAGTGGCTGGGAAGCTGCTTGACGGAAAAGAATCTGATGGTGTTGATTGACAGAGCTGAACATGAGCAGCTACAAGTACTCCAATGGCATCCTGGCCTGTATCAGCAATTAATGTAGTCAGC
Organism: Lathamus discolor; assembly: GCF_037157495.1. Lineage (NCBI taxonomy): Eukaryota > Metazoa > Chordata > Aves > Psittaciformes > Psittacidae > Lathamus > Lathamus discolor. Next base: position 69,871,873 of record NC_088909.1, read on the forward strand.
AGGGCCAGGGCAGTGATCATCCCCCTGTACTGGGCACTGGTGAGGCCACACTTTGAATCCTGTGTCCAGTTCTGGGCCCCTTACTATAAGAAAGATAATCAAGTGCTGGAGTGTGTCCAAATAAGGGTGAGAAAGCTGGTGAAGGGTCTGGGGCACAAGTCTGATGATGAGTAACTGAGGGAACTGGTATTTGTTCTAGACAAGAGGAGGCTCAAGGGAGACTTTATTGCTCTCTACAGCTACCTGAAAGGAGGTTGTAATGAAGTGGGTGTTACTGTCTTCTCCCAGGTAACAAGAGGAGAAGAGGAAATAGCCTCAAGTTGTGACAGGGGAGTTTTAAATTGAATATTAAAAAAAAATTGTTCACCAAAAGGGTTGTCAATCATTGGAATAGGCTGCCCAGGGTGCTTGAGTCACTGACCAGTGCTTAGGGACATGGTTTGGTGGTGGGCTTGGCTGTTCTGGGGTAATGGTTGAACTCGATGACCTTAAAGGTCTTTTCCAGTCTAAATGCTTCTATGATTCTATGTATGCACTGCAGTCCCCTGGTGGAGGTTTGTGAGAGACACAAAGGAGGGTTGGGATTGAAGTATTACTGAGTTATCTGAAGCACCAAGAACGAACTAGAAAATCAAAATTATAGTTGCATGTTGCTGAGGGCATGCTGATAAAAGGAAATATTTATAAACAGTTGATCATCCCACCCTAAAATTTAGAGGTAGAAAAAGTAATAAGATAATACAGTCCACATTTCTATTGCTTCAGAATTCCCTTCTTCCTCTGGCAGATGCGGCTAACAAGACCCTCTGTTTTCACAAAATGATAGAATGGTTTTGGTTGGAAGAAGCATTAAAGATCATCTAGTTCCAACTCCCCTGCTGTGGGCAGGGACACCTTTCATTAGACCAGGTTGCTCAAAGTCCTGTCTAACCCAGCACTGAACATCGCCAGGGATGAAGCAGCCACAACTTCTTTGGGCAACCCATTCCAGTGCCTCATCACCCTCACAATAAAAAAAGTATTGCTAATATCTAATCTAAATATTTTTTCAGCTTCAAACCACTCCCCTTTGTCCTGTCACTACATGTAAAATGCTCTTGTAGGCCATGTTTAGGGACTGGAAGGCTGCTCCAAGGTCTCCCTGGAGCCTTCTCTTCTCCAGGCTGAACAAGCCCAACTTTCCCAACTTGCCTCCAAAGGAGCATCCTCGTGGCCTCTGGACTCACTCCAGCAGGTCCACATCCCTCTTGCGTCGGAGACCTCAGGGCTGAACAAGGTACTGCAGGTGGGATTTCATGAGAGCAGAATAGAGGGGCAGGATCACCTCCTCCAATCTGTTGGCCAAGCTTCTTTTGATGAAGCCCAAGACTCAATTGGCTTTCTGAGCTGCAAGTGCATGCTGCCAGCTCATGTTGAGCTTTTCAGCAACCAACCCCTCCAGTTGTTCTCCTGAGGGCTACTCTCAATGCATTCTCTGCCCAGCCTGTAATTGTGCTTTGTTCTTGCCCTGACCCATGTGCAGGACTTTGCTCTTGGCATTATTGAACTTATGAGGTCTGTGCTCACCCACCTCTCAAATGTGTAAAGGTCTCTCAAGTGTGTCAACACAGGTTGTTGTTGTTGGCAAACTTGCTGAGGGTGTGCTTGATCCCACTGTCCATGTCACCAACAAAGATGTTAAACAGCACTGGTCCCAGTACCAACCACTGCAGAGCACCACTCATCACTGGTCTCCACTTGGACGTGGAGCCGTCGACCACAATTCTTTGAGTGAGACCATCCAGCCAATTCCTTGTTTTCTGAAAGCCTACCAAGTGGCGCATTCAGCCAGCATGTGGGGGTTAAACAAAGCAGTAAAAAGATAAGTGCTGTATTTTCTTGTGCACTGTAATTGTAGTACTGCATGTTTCTAGCATGATAATGTTTATGTGATGATATAGATGTAGGTTATTGTGTCTGTGCTCTGAGAGGATATTGAAATTAAGCCTGTTCTGCTTTTGGTTAAATGATGTATTTTTACGTAAAAGGGTAAATTGGATAACTATGTAAATTGGAGGAAATAATAAGATGAGATCTTTTTCAGCATGGTAGATATTTGTATTTCAAATTTTGCTATACCAACTGTCAGCAAAGCTGTTCTAATTTACAAGCTCGTTTAGGGAATTGTTTTTGAGCTGAGTTTACACATACGGTTATTAGAATTAAGTTAAGTGTCCCTACCTTACCCCCCATGCACAAGTGCACATAAAAATTTAGATTGTAGTGCATTGTCTCTGCATTATACGATCCTGTAATTCTGTGATAGAAGGGTTTTATTGTAAATGGTCATTGTGTTTATAATCTGGTAGATTTTTAGGTAACAGGCTGTTGTTATCTGAGATGAAAGCTTTCTTTAGCTAGGGTTACCAGTATTTGTGTTTACTGTGTTTCATACCAATTTAATCTGAAGAAACAATTAAACTGTAAAATATACATTGTGGATTTAAAAATCACACAAAACCCAAGAGCAAGTCTGTGTGATACCAATATCAATGTTTTTCTAGGTAGAAAAGAAACCTAAATAGTGATGGTGTGAAAAAAAATACAGACTTCTAATGAGTTCATTCATACTTGCAGATATTTGTTGTTTTCCTATGAAGGACATCAGCTGTCATTTCAATGGAGGCAGCAGAGTTGCCTGAGCATATTCCAGGTTTGAAAATAGGATTTTAATTTTTTAAGTAATAAAATGTGAATTCTCTTGTGCCTAAGGTTATCATTTTGTATAAGCAAGAGGTATAAGAATTACATGGCTGTTTCTAGTGTTGTAAGAATAGTTATTTTTAAAATGCATAGTTCTATATATCCTCTATTTACACACACAATTATTTAATCTGACAAAGTAATAGCAAACACAAAACCATAATCATAGTGCACAGTTACGTAAACAAAACAAAATAGTAACCCCCACCAGCCACTAACCAGTGCATCTGTAATACCCACTGTGAGTAGACAGGTAACATTGCAAAAGCCTATTTTGGGCCTTGCAGATGTTTTTATGTGCTCATATCTAATCACCACCATTACACTCTCATCTTGGATAGCCTGAAGATGAAAGATCTCTTAATACAAAGTTTATCATCTAAAATCCAGTTTGGATCAGGCCTTGTGGCATACTGTTGTTTTGTCTGATCTCTCCTTCCCATTTCTCATTCTAGTGCAGCTCTCAGGTGTGCAAGCTGTTGTAGTCTCTGGACCCAGAGAAGTTTTTGCAGTTTATAACAGCTAGCAGTTGTTCTAACTAGTTGTTATAACTACTGGTAGTCTTTTACTCCTGTTTTTTTGCTGTTCTGTTTTGCATTCCCTCACTGTTTTTTATGTCCCATACTCATCTACTCTCAAAGAATTGCTGCTTGCATATGGTTCAGAAGAAATGTTTGTCTGCTTTTGTAGTTTATGCAGGAAAGTAGTACACATGTGCAAGATCCTAGGGTCTATTTAAATTTCTGTGAAAAGTAGATTATGTAGGAATTAAATCTTCAACAATTTCTATGACTAGTTGTCTATTTTTTGATTATAAGTAGTCCTTTATGTTGAGCAAAGGCAAATTTAATTTTGAAAAAGGAATTGCAGCAGTTTTTTTGGAAAGAACAGTGTTTCTAAACTTACCCTCCTTGTGAAGTTAATTCTCTCTGTGGAAGACTGTAAGAGAGCTGTAGCATGTTAGATGTGAAGGCATGATAGTGTAAGCCACTTCTTATGCCTCACATCCTTGAGCAGAGCATAATGTACTCTGATGTATGTGGACACATATGGGCACTGAGGACTATTAAAAGGTGGCAGCAGTACCTACAGCTGTTTCTGTTTTTTCACTTTCTCCTTCCTACTAACATGTACAGGAACCAGTGCTGGTTTTACCACCTTCTTTGTATAGATGTGTCTTCTGATATGTGATAGAACATTTTTTTCAGGTGAAAAAAGTCATTGTTCTGGGATTTGATGAAGAGTGGACATAGGAAAACAAATCAGAGTATCCACTAGAGAAAATGCTAAAATCCTTCAGCAGAGAGCTTGCAACAGGTCTTTACTTCTCATTCAGCATTGAATAATCTTGTTGTTTTTCCACTTACTTGGATTTTTATCACTCAGTATAGTAAACTTTGCTGGAACATTAAATATGCTGGATGATGCCTTGGATATGACAGCATCTGTAGCGAAGGAGAAAATGAGGTATTTAAGCTTGAAGGTAAGATATTGCATGTTTTTTCTCTTCTCTGTAAACTTTGCTGTTTAGCGGATGCTTACTATATATAACAAATATGCATCAGAGCTCCTGGGCCTGAGGAACAATGACGATGAGCACAAGAAAAGTCTGCTTGTATCTATGTATCCCATTCCTCACAGACGACTTTCTTTTTAAAAGACAGCCTCAGACCTTGAACATGTTTTCCAACTGAGCAGTAAATTGATTGTGGGACCGTGCTTAGTACCCCTCTGATTTAAGGCAGATGGAAGAATCATCACTTTTACATCTCTAGGATGGCCTGTAAATTCCCCCTGGCAATGACTCAAGTGGACGTGTCTGAAAGAATAAACATTTTTCTCACTTAGGAGGCTATAAGGAAGTCTACTGAGATGGTGGTATCAGTAGGCATGTGCTGTCATTCAGATCTGTGCCATGCAAACCAGGCTTTTCTGGGAAAGTCTGTTCTCAAGAAACACATCAGAAACATGTTGATGAAAAGAGCACTGAACTTTCTTATGGTACAAATGGTTGCTAGTTAATTAATTTCAGTTACAATGTGCCAGATCAACTAGCAAGAGTTTGGCCCGAGAAAGATACTGTGTTCTATTCAAGGTGATTTTTTGCTATGACTCATTGCAGGAGCTGTTACTGGAGGGTGGAAAGGACTCTTTTTTTTTATTTCTCACTTTCACTGTGATGAACGTCCTACATTTTATATGACCAGATTTGCGTAGGACAGAGGTGAAATGTTATCACTTTTTTTGTTGTTATTGCCAGAAAGTAAGATGACTCATAAAATAAAATTATTTTGTGTTAGAAGAATCAGCTGAAAATGGGAAACTGCTCCATCTTATCCCTTTCCAAATATCCTTTGCATTTGATAGATGGATAGTAACGCACTGGAAAGAGCATTTGGTAATTCCTAAAAAGGAATAAAAAGCTGTAGATTATCCAGTAATGTTAGGACTTTTAATGCTTTAAAATATTTAGAGTGGCTGACTACATGCGGTATGTACTGTATCAGTTACTTCTAGTTTCAAACCCCAATTTTGACCCAAAATCTAAAATGTATAAGTTCATAGCTTTTTAAAGAAGCAAATCACTGTTAGGTTATGTATTTTAATATAGGCTGAAATGGACACTGGTGTTCTCAACTTTTTCTCTTCCGTTCAATTTGTACTTAAATATTCTAGATGTTTAGAAGGGCAAAAAGGTAAATTATCAGACTACTTGGTGGCTTTTTATAAAAGCAGAACAATATTTTGCTGGAAGGAATACTACCAACATTTAAGCCTGTAATTTTAACCTAAATGGATATGAATATAAGTTGACTGTGAATAAATGCTAGCAGAATTATGACCTACAGAGAGACCTTGATATTACTCTGTAAATTATTGAGTGTGTAAGTTGTATGATATAGCAGTTAAAACAGGCACAACATTAAATCAGATCCTTAAGAGTTCTGTATTTACCTTGATATTTAAATGACTAAAAATGTACTGTTGGTTTTATTTGTTTACTATGGGAACATCATTATGTTGATTACAGTTGTTAATTGTGCATCTGTAGAAAGGTGAGCTTCAAATGGAGCTTTGTGGCAGAAATTAGATATACTAAGCAATGGTGTACAGAGATAATGGTGGAGTTTATCAGTTGTCTAAATAAGCGGTGCATTATCCCATGTGATGTGAAGATGCCTGTTTCAGAAAATACCTTCTGTGCTGCAAATACTTAGCAAATTTTCTGGTTTTGTTAACTTACACTGCATCTAGTTTTAGTTCCACTGTATGTGTTAAGTTACGAGCTAAGGTAGTTACCAGTTTCTGATCCCCTATGCTCTCCCTTATTTTAAAATCATAGCTACTCAAGCGGGATCTGACTGTGCTTTATGCAAACATATGTTGCATTTGTGGTTTTTCCTGCTGTATTTAATAGAAATGAACCTCACTTTAATTCTGGCAGTTGGTTTGAATCTGATCTTACGTTAGTGTATCTGATAATTTCGCATTAACATGGTGTTAACATGGTTACCCTGCAGTCTTTTGCTATATTATTCTAGAGAAGATGAGGTTCCTGATAAATACCTCACAACAAACCTTCACTCTCAGCAGTGTTACAGTACTCTAAATGGGCAACCTATGCATTGCAGAGCATACCCTGGAATTTATGAATGACACTATAAATTGCGATGTAAGATACTCTGGTCCTTTTCCAGCTGTGGTGATGGCGAGGTAAAATACAGGCCCTTTCCTCCACATCATAAACTACAGACACAGCCGCTAATATGCACAGTCAAATGCCAAGGACTTAATAAGATTTTGCTTTCCCGAAATATAAATAATTTAATCAGATTAATGATGTTGTTCTACCTGAGGAATTCTATAATTAGTAGATTATTGAAGCAGCACACAAGTTATCTACCATTAGCACCTGGAGGAATTCCTATTGTCTTAAACAGTGGAATCAAATGATATGAATATTCCTGTCATGCAATCTGTAAAGATAATAAGCCTCTGGCATTTTGTAAGCTATATAAATCCATGGATTTCGCATTAAATATTTAAAGCACAGGAATTGTTATTTGTCAGAATACTGATAAAGACAGTTCAGCCATTACAGCTGCCTTTTCCATTTGGTAAATCCCTCTTTGTTTGAGTTGCTTTCAAGCCTTTCTAATTTGTTGTTGAGTTTTTGGGTTTGTTTTTTTTTTTTTTTTGGGGGGGGGGGGGAGTGTGTGTTTTGGTTTTTTTTGTTTGTTTTTTTCTTGTGTATTTTTCCAGTTCCTCTGGAGATTTTTTTTTTTACTTTCTATGATAAACACAATATTTTTATAGAAGTTTTATCCTTTTGACATGGAAAGGATATTCAAAACAGGGTATAAACAGATGAGCAGGCAGATCTTTTTTGAACAAGAAAGAAATATTGCTTGAAATTCTGGTAAAGGGTGCCTTCTGAATATTTTTACAAAGCAGAAGCTTCCCTGAAGTGTGCTGCATTCAAAGAGTCTAGGGTAATCCTGGGAATGGAACTCATCAAGGTCAAAGATATATTAATATATCATAGTGAGGATATTGTATAATTCTTGAAAAATACAGGCCATGGGGAAGATGGTTGATGTCTTAATAGACTGCAGAGTTGAACAGAAGCTTTTAAAGATGATAAAAATATGATGATTATTTGTTTGAGAGTGACCCCTTAACAGTTTCAGTCATCCAGCAAGTTAAAGTGAAAAAATTTGTTGGGAAAAGTCTCTCTGTTTTTAATGGATTGCCATGTCAGGCTAGAGGTGCAGCCAGGATAACTGATGACCTTTGAAGTCCTTAGAATAAATTATGGTTTGTGTGCAAGAGATGATAATGCAGTTAAAAAGATTTATGTAATAGTTCTTCAAAGAGCTTGAGGCATTAACACAGGGTCATAAATGAGTAGGATTTACAAGTAAGAAATTACTTTAGTGGGAGAGTCCTTTTCATCCCTTATGGTTTTGCCTCCAGGCACTTGCTGATGTTTAAGTGAAGAGATGCCTGATGAGCCCTCCAGGCAGCTGTGAAATTACAGGGGCACCTGTGTTGTTAACAACCCATCCAAATTTAATAGCAGCCAGGTACTTCCCCTGTAGAGAACTGAGCTTCTACTTGTAGGACATATGTCAAAACCTTGTCACAAATTATTTTTAGCCCTCAGGCTAAATTACAGGCCGAAAGCTATTTTTATTCTTCTCTCCTTTACAGGTGGTCCAAGTAAATGGTTTCTAGTTGTTCTAAAGTATATTAATAGCTCCAGATGACTTGTGCCTATCAATGCATAGATATTTCTTTAGTCTGTGAAAAGAAATCCCATATTAAGTTTCAGCAGTCTTGTTCAGGAGACGCTTGACACCTATGCAGAAATACATTGTAAGTCATTATATTACCACTACTGATACTTTTCAGTATTCGACTAGAAAGATTTAGACCTTCAAGGATAGAAGAAAGGGACTTCAGTAGCGGTATCTGAGCAGAGGCAAGAAATAGTACATGCGTCTCCTCAGCACATTTTCCTTGGAAATTTTGGGATTACTCTCTCTGGTTTTGGGGGTGTCAATTTTGTTTCATTTGTTTGTGGGTTTGTTTTTGGTGGGGTGTTTTTTTTTTTTTTTGGTGATTTGTTTTGTTTGGTTTATTTGGTTTGCTTTCTTGTGTGGGATTGTTTGGGGTTTTTTTTCCCTCTTTATTCTCCCAAGGCCTGGTTTTTAGCTGGCAATCTCTCTGCTATCATTTCACAGCTTCTTTCACTGAGGAAGACTTGTTTTAAAGTATGTGCTGATTGCCTGATGAGAACAACCCCATGAAAACCTAAAGCTTTAAATTTCCAGAAGCCTGAGTATTGGGTTTGTTGGATTTTTTTTAACTGACTAGAAAAACAGCCATTATTTGGAGAGTTTGGGTTGGTATACCCTATCACTTGCACTAGCTAATGTATTTTAAAACATTTAGAAACATATTTTTTTCCCTATCTTACCTATTTAAAAATATTGTTGTAAACTTAAAATGGGAAATCTCTGAGTTCACTGAAGTCTATTATTTCTTGATCTTAGTGTGTCACCGGTGAGATTTTCTGAGATCAATCTATACGTATTATGTTATTTTGGTTTCTCTTTCTCTTAGCCTACAATATCAATATGCAGTTCTTTGAAATCATTGACTCATGCTTCACTCTTCCAGTCAAAGGAAAATTGAGTTGGGCTCAAATACTAAGGTGCAGATTTTATAATCCCAACGGGAACGCTGATGCTTTGTAAAGATAGTAATTTATTTAAAATATAATGTTCAATCCTTGGAATTTAACTAGAAGTAGATGCACCTAGAAAGATTCTGGCAAAGGGAAATATTAGAATCATGAATAATAGAATCCTGGATTAGAAGGGACCTTAAGGATCATTTAGTCCAACCTTTCTAAGCAATGCATGAGCTAGACTAGATGGCCCAGCACCCTGTCCAGCTGAATCTTTAATGTCCAGCCTGGGGAATCCACTACTTCTCTGGAGAGATCATTTCAATGGCTATTGTTCTCGTGAAAAATATTCCTCTTGTGTCCAATCAGAATCTCTCTGGGAGTAACTCGTGTCTATTACCTCATCTCTTTTCCATGTGACTTCCTGTAAAAAGGAAGTCTCCATGTTCTTCTAGTCACCCTTTAGTTACTGGAACATGGTGATAAGGTCTCCCCTGTGAGCCTTCTTTTCTCAAGACTGAACAAACCCAGTTCTTTCAGCCTTTCCTCACACATCAGGCTTCCCAGTCCTTGTAGCCCTTCCCTGGACCCTCTCCAGCCTGTCCACGTCTTTTTTGTATAGGGGGGACCAAAACTGAACACAGTATTCCAGTGGGTGCCTGACAAACACTGAGTAGAGTGGGATAATGACTTCTTTATGGTGATGTCCTTGTTGATGTAACCTAGAATCACGATGGCTTTTTTTGCTGTAGCAGTACACTGTTCACTCCTATTGAGCTTGTTGTCCAGTGGGACCCCCAGGTCTCTTTCCACAGAGCTACTCCCCAGCTGGGTAGATCCCAGCCTGTGCTGCACTCTTGAATTGTGTTTACCTACGTTGTCCTTGTTGAATTTCATAAGGTTCTTGTTAGCCCACTCTTCCAGCCTTCCCAGCACGTCCTGCAAGGTGGCTCTGCATTCCAAAGTGTCCATTTTTTGCACTGAGCTTGGTATTGTCAGCAAACTTGGTCAAGGGACATTTGATCCCATCTTACAGATCATTTATGAAGATATTAAGTAGCCTTCAGCCCAGTATTGATCCCTGAGGGATCGCACTAGTGACAGGTGACCAGTTCGAAAAGGAGCTACTTACCACCACCCTCTGCGTACCACCTGTCAGCCAGTTCCCTGACCCCTGCACAGACCACTTGTCTAGACCATAATATGACAGCTTCTTTAGGAGGAGGCTGTGGGAAACCATACCAAAAGCCTTGAAGAAATCCAGGTAGACAATGTCCGCTGCTCATCACACATCAATGAAGCAGGTTACTTTGTCATAAAAGGCGATCAGGTTTGTTAAGCACAATTTACCCCTGGTGAATCCGGGCTTTCTTTTCCCAGCCACATGCTTGATTTGATTTGATACCACCCAGGAGTCGCTCCATAACTTTCCCAGAATCTGAAGTAAGACTGACTGGCCTATAATTTCCTGGATCCTCCTTGAAGACTTTCGTATAGAATAGGGTGGCATTAGCCTTCTTCCAGTCTTCTGGGATGTCCCCCCAGTCTCCATGACTTCTCAAAGACTGTGGGGAGCAGTCTCATGGTGATCTCAGCTAGCTCTCTTAACACCCTTGCACTGATGTTGTCAGGGACCTCTTATGTAGGGGGTCAAGCTCCTGTAATAGTTTGCATACCAACTCTTCCTTCACTGATGGTGGATCTTTGTCTACATCAACCTGGATTTTTGACCCCAAGGCCTGAGGCCCAGCAGTGCTGGTAAAGACAGTATCACAAACTCTTACTTCATCTAGAAAGCTAGCTCATCTGTGTTTTGGCAGTGTGGTTATTCACAAGCAGAGCAAAATGTCTTTTCATTTTTGCCTTCCTCTTTTACCCTTTCTCCACCAATAAACCACTCCCACACACTCTTAAAAGAATGTCTATAGAAGAGTTTGAATTTGATGACATTATATGACAACGTAAGGACATCATGTGTGTTGTCTAAGACAAAGGCTATATCAAATAGCCAAGATGAATGTAGGTTTGTTGGATGCATCTTTGTCATGGATCTCAGTGCACTACCCCTACCACTCCCCTCTTCCTACCTAAGGAGCCCTTTACTTTTCTCCACCTCTTACATATTTTCACACACGTTTTTCACACACATACATATCTTTAACAAGTGCAAAGATTAGAAGCTACTGTAAACTCTGAACCATACTTAATTCACCTTTTCATGTGTTTACAAACTCTTTGTAAAGACAATCGAGTGAAAACATCACCTTTTCCTTCATAAGCAGTAATTCACCCGACTGGGTCAGTACGGTGTAGAATGCAAATATGGCAGAGAATGAAGACCAAGACTCTTCACGATTTTTGATGCTGATAATGTAAAACCTGTTCATGCCTATGTAGACTGAGATCTGACATCTGACAGGTATAAAAATTGAAGACTATTCTAGAGGAAATGTTTATGCATTTCACTAAAACTTGTTTTAAATGTGCTACAGAGAGAATAATTTTTTTGGATGTGCCAGGTATTTAACCAGGGCAAATTAGACACCTGTGTTTTATCGCTGCTTCTAATTCCAGTGGAATGAGCTTTTGATGCATCAGTGCAGTAGATTCTGATTATCTCTCTTGGTTTATTCCTCTGTCACTTGGGCTTATTAGCTTACTGGTTAGATAAGCTTGTTACACCTACAGCTCAGATGGAATTAATGTTTTTTCTTTTCTTTGGCTAGTCAAAGATTGTTATATTTCATGCTGTTCTCCCACTCTGATTTCTAAAGCTTCTAATTCTCAGTTCAGACTTTTTAGACATTAATAGAAGAGACTGAGTGAATTATGATGCTGTGGCTATTTATGGCTGTGCAGAAGGATGTGTTTATGCATTGGCTTTTCTCCTAAATTTTTAGTAAGCTTGAGAGCCTGATTACTGATAAAGAGGACAGCTTTCCAACTGGCTTTACTGAAATATTTACTTTACTCAGCCACAAGTTTGTTAATTAAACTAACCTCAGAAGTAGTTTTGTACCTGTAACTTTTCTGTGTTTCTATCTCCACTTTGGTTTTATCTAGCCATCCCATTTCCTGAAGCGCAGCGGCACCAATCTGTGTTGTAGCTCACCCGGCTTAAGCCACCAGGAGGCAGCACCGCAGGCATGTGTTAAGTGTAACGAACTGGTATCATGTTGATTCAGGTCTATGGTCTCGAGAAAACTGTGGTGCTACTTCCAGGTCTTACCTCATGCCCCTGTTCTGATACTTAGCTGTGATGCAATACTTTACAGCTTATTTGGGTCTGCACTGCTGGGATTGGCCTGAGTTCAGTGCTAGCTGGTGCCTCTTGGAAATTTGCTGGGTGAGGGAGCCTGCGGCTTTTCAGCTGCACAGCCACACGTGTGGCCATCCATGTAGTTAGTTGCTGGGCGTTGAAGTGGTGACTGCATTTGCTCTTCAGCTGTTTAACAGTTGAAGCCTGTTGTTGATCCAAGCCCCTGGCAGCTGTTCCTGACCTTTGGCTTGCATGTTGGCTCTGGCTACCAACCCTTGGATCATGTCCTGGCTCTGGTTCCTACCTCTTGGCAGCTTACTGGGTTCCTGTCTCTGGCTTCAGCCTCTGCTTGTATCCTGGCCCTGGCTCCAGACCCTTGGTCATTAGGTGAGTTCCAAAATTTCACTGTTAATCTCTGTTCCGTCTTCAATCTGAATTGGCTGTGCCTTTGTCTCCTGCAGCGAATGGTCTGCAAACATTTAATAACACTGGGTTATGTACAAGGGAGGAAAATGTAATTGGTGGGGAAACTTGTCTCTGGAAGGCCATACTCTGTCCCTGAGATCCACCAAAGAGAGTCCTTACCAAGATTCTTAGTAAAGCTGAAAACCACCAAATAATTTTCCCATTTTTGAAGTATGTCAGAAGGCATAGTCTAAATGCTGTTTTACTATATGTTTATATGAAAGAGAAAAAAGAGCCATTTCAGTGCCCTGGAATATATGTTTGCATTGTAAACATTTTCTACAAAGCAGAGAAATAAGATTAAAGTAGAAAGTAAAAAAAAAAAGGAAGGAGAGAGTTTGAGTGGGGGATGAGAGAGGCTGTCTTTCTGAAAGTGTACCAAGTCTAGCAGAAATTCTAGAGTAGATGGGCAGTGGACAAAAGGGAGATGCCGGACAGCACAAGAGCAAGTTGTAGGGCTCAGAACAACAGAAACCAGGCTTGTAACTAATCTTTAGAAGACAGTTTTACTAGGAGGAAGAAATGATTGCATGGAATTAATTGCAGACCAGGAAGGCACTTGTTGGAAAGCAAAGCTGGTGGAAAAGGTGGCTGATTTTCAGGATGGATATTCCTTCCTCCAGTGCCAAAAATCGGTTCCATTAAACTCAGACCACTTTAAAATATGGAAGTCTTGTTTTCTTTCTTTTTGTCTCCAGCTGGGGCCAAGCTAAAACACAGAATTTACTATTAAACACTTAAATCCAGAGTGACTGTGTCTGTTTCCTCTGTCATTCCTGTCATATTTATTGACCTTGTAGTTAGACAAGCAACTTGCTGTGAGTGATCCTCATTACAACACTCCCCATCTCCCGATTTAAATGTTTTTTACACAGACTTTTACTGTACATGTTCTTTTTGGTCCTTTCCAGCATCTTATCTCTGTAGTGCTGTAGTTCTCTAACATTTTAGGAACAGGATTTGTTGTCTCATAGTAGATGTCTTGATTTAAGTGTTCTTTACTGGATTTTTGAAGAGTGATAGCCTTGTATCAGCCTAAGTAGAGAGTCTGGTAGATGCCTGCATATATGTTATTGCCAAAGCAGACAAGGGTAAGAGCATTGCTGTATGTCTTTCTGGATAGAGGTACGTAAGTATTTCTCTCAGTGGAGGCCTCAGGCTATCCCTCAAGTCAAGGAGACTTGGCTGCTGCCAATTGTATTGTCTTGGGATTTAGTACTGGAAGGTGTGTGAATTGTATCTGGAAGGCTCATATGTTCAGATAAACACCTGTCCCAAAGAGATGATACAGCAGATACATGTCTTTCCTCTCTGTGTGATTCTCCACTGGTGGTATGTGTGTAATTTGCGAGTTGGGACTGAAATGAGGAAATGTATGCAGTTCATGTCTAATAAAGTGAACTGCTGCTGAATTCAAAGTCACATTCCAGACTGCCAAAAAGCTGCGCCCTCTTGTAACCTCTTTTACGCATCCAGTGCAGCAAGCCATCTTGAATCATAGAATCATAGAATAGTTAGGGTTGGAAAGGACTTCAAGATCACCTAGTTCCAACCCCCCTGCCGTAGGCGGGGACACCTCACACTAAGCCATCCCACACAAGACTTAATCCAACCTGGCCTTGAACACCGCCAGGGATGGAGCACTCACAACCTCCCTGGGCAACCAATTCCCGTGTCTCAGCACCCTAACAGGAAAGAATTTCCTCCTTATATCCAATCTAAACTTCCCCTGTTTAAGTTTTAACCCGTTACCCCTTGTCCTGTCACTACAGTCCCTGATGAAGAGTCCCTCCCCAGCATCCTTATAGGCCCCCTTCGGATACTGGAAGGCTGCTATGAGGTCCCCACGCAGCCTTCTCTTCTCCAGGCTGAACAGCCCCAACTTTCTCAGCCTGTTTTCATACAGGAGGTGCTCCAGTCCCCCGATCATCCTCGTGGCCCTCCTCTGGACTTGTTCCAACAGTTCCATGTCCTGTTTATGTTGAGGACACCAGAACTGCACACAATACTCCAAGTGAGGTCTCACAAGAGCAGAGTAGAGGGGCAGGATCACCTCTTTCGACCTGATGGTCACGCTCCTTTTGATGCAGCCCAGGATACGGTTGGCTTTCTGGGCTGCAAGCGCACACTGCCGGCCCATGTTCATTTTCTCATCTACCAGCACCCCCAAGTCCTTCTCCGCAGGGCCGCTCTGAATCCCTTCTTTGCCCAACCTGTAGCTGTGCCTGGGATTGCTCCCACCCAGGTGTAGGACCTTGCACTTGGCATGGTTGAACTTCATAAGGTTGGCATCAGCCCACCCCACAAGCATGTCAAGGTCCCTCTGGATGGCATCCCTTCCCTCCAGCATATCAACCGGACCACACAGCTTGGTGTCATCGACAAAGTTGCTGAGGGCGCACTCAATCCCACTGTCCATGTCAGCGACGAAGATGTTGAACAAGACCGGTCCCAACACCAATCCCTGAGGGACACCACTCATTACTGGTCTCCAGCCAGACATCTTGCACTCACTGGCTTCTTCATAGCTGCAGACTCTGGCTGTAAATGTTTCAGAGCACTTTTCTCAGTGGTTGCAGCCAACTGCCTTTTAGATGAAGACCCTTGGGAAAGACTAGCAGTCATGGTGGGCCTTCTTTTGCTCTTGTCACACTTCTTGAGAGTTCTTTAATTGCCTAGGCATGAGGCCTGGAAAACTGGCTGCACCAACCAATTAGGACTTCATACAGCAGCCGCCTGTTTTACTCGGTGCTGGTTTACTTGTTATTGTGGAATGTTCTTTATATTGATGATCTAGGATATAGCAACTGAAGAATTAAAAGACTTATTCCTGTCAAATCATCAGTTGGCTGTGGAGAAACAGATTCAGTGGCTTTATAACTGGATCTGGTGTCTGACTTTTTGTTTCTTCCAGGCCAGCAGATTCAGAGCAACTTTGTCAGCTACTTTGAGCCCAAGTAAGGTTTCTTGGGATACTCACAGATCTAAGTCAAATCACTCTTGTGCCCCTGTTTCTGCTTTTCTGTCTCTTCCCTGTCCCATGAATTCAGTGTATTCTGTCAAATCTACATCTATCAGTTGCTGCTGTTTACTCATTGTCACTACTGTTTTCCCTCTTGCTCTCAGGCACCTGATTGTTTTCTCATCAAAATCAAGGCACTTCCCTGTAATTAAACACATAGGACATTGTGTTCCTGAAAGTAGGTCAGTGCCTCAAGGGCCCACATTGCAAAATAATTTAGGTTGGAAGGGGTATCTGGAGATCATCTAGTTCCAACCCCCTGCTCAAACCAGTGGAGTCCTTTCCCCAGCTGAGACTAATCCTGCAGATCAGTCTCTGTTCTGTGCTGATAGGTACCAGCATTGCGTATCCTACAGGCCACTAACTTTACCCTTTTAGTCTTAGCAGTTTACTTTTTTTTTTTAAAGGAACCTCGAAAAGCTAATTGTTTTAACAGAAGAGCCATGCTTTTAAAAATAGTTATTACTTCAGTGTTGGCGCAAATTATGGTATAATACCAAAATTTACAGTCCACACAGCAGTGCTTGGGAAGGGTCTGGAGTCAACTATTAGACTGTTGGTTTTTCATAAAATCGTTCTTCTGGAGAGTTCAAAAACCACTAAGACTTTGGGTTTAAACAATTTACTTGAGAAAAAAATGTAACCAGCATATTATCTGCTTATGTATATATTAGCACCAGCTGCCCTTGTAATATGAACTGCCTGGATTAATCAAGCAGCTACCTGATTAAAAATTAGACTACAAATGAATGAATAAATAGTTGTTTTGAGTAAGTCAGAGTTTGGGGGGTTTGTGTCAGCACTATTGCTGCTTTTTTGGCAGCTATATTAACAAGCAGCTTTTCTTTCATTGTTCAAATAAAAGCAAAACAGCCTTTGAATTTTGTACTCAGAAATTCCACTCATCTGCCTAATGTTCTTTTTTTAATTAGAAGGATACACATATGACTTAATTAATCAAGTCTGTCTTAGGGAATTATGCGTTTATTAATGGTTTCTGCACTCAAACACATTATTAAGGGATTTGTGCTAAGTACCTGACATAAAACAGCCTAATTTTGCTTGCTTTGCTTAATGTATTGAGAAACAGCATGTTGATCAGATTTCAAAACATTCATGCTATGAACTAATGTCCTATTTCGAATGTTTGAAAATGCAGCAATTTGGCAACAGACTACTCCAGTGGTTTGTATTTAAAACAAAGTCAGTACCAGACAGGAAATAAGAAGAATGGAACTTCTTTGACCACAGTGACGATGGAAGCAAGTAAAATAAGAAAGATTGCTTTGATTCAGGCTTGGCTGGTTTTGTTTTTTTAGTTTGTTTTTGGTTTTCTGGTTTGTTTTTTTTTTTTTTTGGGGGGTGGTTTTTGTTTGCTTGTTTGTTTGTTTGTTTCCCTTTTTAATGGAAATGAAGTGGCATGCACAGTTTTATCTACTGTTCAGGAACTGGAATTTTGGGGGGTTTGGGTTGTTTTTTTTTTTTCTTGTCATGCACCTTTGAGTTTAAGAACTACATCTTTAGCACTGTCCTGCTTCACATAGCATTCCATATCACCTGGAGGTGATGCCAGGTGGACAAAAACAAACAAAAAAAGGAGCTGTCTTTTAGCTTACTGCCACTTGTGCCTATTGGGCCATTACCACCCTGTAGAGTTCACTTTCCCCTTGGGAGCACTCAGGGTAAGGAAAAAAGTTCTCCCAATTCTCTTCATGAAGAGTTTAGTGTCTTCAGGGAGCATGATCACATTTCCAAAACTCCTGCATGTGCTTGCCTTCAATAATGTTCCTTTATCATCCTATGTAGGGAATGACTACCCTCATTTTTGTCTGTATGTCTGTATGTATGTCAGTTGCACTGCCTCACCTAAAGAGAAATACCAGATATTTGCCTTTAACAAAAGCTTTTCTGTTTTGAAGCTATTAAGAAGTTTATGAGAGTGATACAGTCTGACATGCACTCTCCCACTAACATATATGAAGGTGAATGTAAATCCTTTCTAGAAAGGGAAAAAAAAACCTACACTGGTGTGGTTCAGAATAAGGATATAAACATTTTGGCTAAATTTCCATCTTTGAAGACTGTCTGTCAGCACAAGAAACTGGCTTCTACCAGTTTGGGTCTAGTTCTGAGTCTGCTCAGTCCTTTTGAGCAGTATATTGTTCCCTCTTTAATGTCCTGCCTAAGATGAAGATGCTGTGTTAACATAATTATGCCAATCTCAGACAGCCAGATTACTTAAACTGATCCTTTCCATAGCTGCAGTTTTCTATACATTTCAAGCTGCAGCCTACCTGCCTGGAGAGATGCGAAGAATCCTTGTGGGAAGTATGATTGTTGCCTTAGCCCCATGGAGCCATACAAAATAAAATACTTTTTAAAGCTTTAGCCTTCTCACTGTTTTTAAATGTTTTCAAGCCTTGTTTGCTTAAGATTTGGGATCCTCTCTCACTCTCTTTCTACCTGCTTTGTATTCCTCCACTGGAACATTCATTCTTAACTTCTCTTTCCAAAACAATTGGTGAATGCCCCTCTTTGTAACTTGAGACCTATTTGTCTGTTGTCAGGTGATTTGTTAGCGAAAAGTTCACCTGGAACTCATAGGCAATGATTGCTAACATTTGTCCACTGGTATTTTGAGTGAATAGCAGCTAATCCTGACTCATTCTCCTTTGTTAGTCCAATTAAGTCTACAGGAAAGATGCATGGAAGGTTTGAAAGGAATTTAAGTCCCACATGTGTACTTTCAGTCTCATAAAGTGTGCATGGGCAGTTTCTTCAAATTTTAAATGAATGCTTGAAAAATACATAGATAATTTTGAAGAAGCAGAAAAGTGTCTTCATGGTGTATGGAAACAGAGGAACAGGAAAGGGAAAGAAAGAGAAAATTGAATTATTTTCTAAAGGTTAAACCCGACATTTTGAATTAATGTTCAAGTCTAATTTCCACCCCTCTGATAGTCTGCCTGTCACTGAAGTGGATTAGTTATATGGGATCTGAATTCATGTAAATGTTAATGTGTTGACCTTATCCTGCTTTCTTCATTTTTCTACTCACCACAGTAGTAAGACTGACTCTTTTGAAATGGACTCCTCTTCCATGTTGTCCTGTTTCTTCTGAGAAAAATTAGAATGAACCAGTCAAGCAAGTAACAAATTGTATAACTCTTTGAGCTGTACTTATTTATTTCCCATCTTGGAAAACTCCAGTTACTTGGTTTTTTTTTCTTCATGCTTTAAGTAGTAGAAAAGTGGTGGTTCATAAATGATTGTTTTTCCTCTTATGAAAATGTATTATGCTTCTAGCATAGTTGATATAATATGCTTCTAGACCATGTCATGTATTTTAGTCATGGCAAAGGAGATAAATTAGTGTGTTGCTAGGACATTAGGTCTCTAATAAAAATTAAAGTGACACATCAGAGACTCAGGGACTTTGGGGGGACTTCTAATCAGTGTGAAAACTCACACAAGTCAAATACTGATAAAATTATAAAAAATTAATGACACTGTTAAATAATCACAGATGAGAGTTGTTTACTTCGGAGAAGAAAAATAATTAGTGTTTAATAGCCAAATCAAAAGAGATACATGGTAAGGGTGAGAGAATGGTACAGCAGTGTATGGTCTTATGATTCATATCTTACAAATTTTGAGACTGCATTGCCCATCCTGTTTTTATCTCCTAATCTGCTGGCTGTCCTTGCAGAAATCATTTCTTGGTTGGCTGTCTTCATACTGCTCCATTTTTAATGAAATCCTGGTATCTTTGCTGCTGCTCAGCCAAACCAGACGTCTCTTCAGGCTATACCACAGCTTCATATCAGTCTGTGTTCCTGGTTTGGTGTTCGTGGTTTGGTGCTATGTGCCATGTACTTGTGCTGCATCTTGGTATTCTTCCCTGGGGCCACATTTGACTTAGGTCCTAACAGTAGTCTCGGGCCCTGCATGCAGTCTGAACACAACTTACACCTTTGCAACTGTTTCTGCTACCTAATTTTTTAGTTGATTTCGTGCAGAGCATTCTTACTGAAAGATTTTACTAGGCAATGTCAAAATGGGTCCTTCTACTGTGTGAGAAATCAGAGTTCTTGTTCTTGTTACAGTTAAATGGAGGACTTGAAGTTAGTAACTGTAGACTGCGGGCATTGAGGAGTCAGCTGCTTCTGCCTTTTCATCAAATTTTGTAACTCCAAGCATTGTATTTGGATGTACTTTTGGACTAGTTAAGAAAAACTTGAAACAAAATTTTTGCTTTTTTTTTTTTTTTTTTTTTTTCCCCTGTAGTAGAAGTATCTGAGCACTCTTTTACTACAGCATTGGTAAATATAAGTGGGTTTTGTTGTTTTTCTCAAAGATCTGCTAAACCCTCCTGTGGTTATATATTCATAATATGCTGGAAGATATAGTGCATGTTTCTAAACAATTGTGTGGGTTATCTTCTGGCTGTAGTGTAAACTTCAGCAAGGTATTTCTGTCACCAGGAGTGGTGATGTCTGATGCAACTTTTAACCCAGGGTGTCTGCTTTTCTCCAAGAAGAGACCACATTTGTGTAGTGTATACTGGCTCCTCTCCAGCTCTGGCCACAGAAAACCTTCAGATAGTCTTGTGGTATCTAATGCAGTTTTCTAAGTGGGGAAGCAAGACCAGGAAAATGTTTAATTATTTTGCCAGTTTCACTGGTGGCTACAGCCTCTGAAGAGAGCTCCCTTTGTTTCCTCTTTCTTCCTCTTTTAACGCAGCCGTTGCCATTACTGGAGCCAATTAGGCTGGCTCCTGCTTCCCACTTCCAGCTGTTCCTGCAGGCATCTCAGCTCATCTCTGTAATAAAGTCTGGACATCTGTGGCAGCAGTTGGGAGCAGGAAAGTAGAGCCAGGGCTTTGAGGCCTGCCAGCTTGCTATTGAGTGGTCTGAAGCCTTGCTGTGTGGTACACATGGAGGCTCAGAGGACAGCTGCCTCTGGCTTCCCAGTCCTGTTAGGGCCAGTGCTGGCCCTGGCTTCCTCAGGGCTGCTGTGGTGAGGAGCACTGCTTGCAGGATTATTCTCACAGCCAGCTTGCATGCTCAGAGTTGGGGGGGTTCAGTACTCTTGGAGTGCAGAGGCAGTAGTTTTGTCAGTGGTCACAGAGAAAGTTATTTTCACTGATGGATGCAGAAGTGCAAATGAAAGGATAAATAATACACATGTGGCTTTTTAGGTGTGCTAGCAGTTCCACTGGACTGGGCGGATAAAGGCTGCAAACTGGGAGCCCACTTGAATCCATGAAGCTAACTACCACTCTTCTCATCTCCTAAACACACAAGAGGGTTGGAGACAAAAATAAAACCCACTTCCCTTTTGTGAAGATGCACAGTACTTATGGCACGTGTCAACTGCATGGGCTGAGTTTGCTTTATGAGCAGAGATTCAAGCACTGCTTCTCTTTCCCAGAGTATAGCTGCTGAATGAGCTGTCAAGCCACCCACTGCAAATCTTTCATAAGTATACCCACAGGTACACCATTCCACAAATATAAATGGCCACAAAAATTAATGTGTGGAGTACTTTTTTTTTTATTTCTTTTTTATTTTATTTTTTTTCCTAGGCAATAATTAGGCTTTTGCATGTCTGTGTACAAATACAATCATGCTAGTGGCTAAATCAGTTTGTATTATGCTCAAATTTCCCAGCCGGGCATTGCATTAAATTGGTTTTCATCCAGGCGGCCAAAGTTCAAAACTTTTCAGTGATATTTTTAATGCCCTGAGTTTTGGCTAGTGTTGGAAAAGTTTTGCTTTTTTAAAGCTTTCTCTTTTTAAAGGGAATCCTTTAGGAATCTTAAAGCAGCTGCTAAGAATATTTTGTACCCTCACATACTGAAATGATCTTGAAATGTAATGTGTGATTAAATTTATATGTCCTCTCATGCCCTTCACATGGAAAAATACCAAACGAGTGCACACAGGTCTTCATGTGGAAACCTTTCACAAAAGCTAATTTGGCTCAGTAGTGTAATGAAACAAAGTTACTGTTTGCCTGCCTTGGTGTTGCTGTTGTAGTTTAAAGAAACAATCAGTTAGATTACCAGAACATGAGGGGAAGAAAACAGCTGCTTTTCTGTGCACTGTAAAATTTCTTTCTCAACTTCCTGATTTACTTGGCAGGGTTTTTGAATCAATGTTTAAATAGAAAAACATCCTCATCAGCTGAAAAAGCTTGTGCTTCTAAATGACATTTATAAAACAACTCCTGACTATTTCACAAATAAGTGCATTACTGCAGTCATTGGAAATATGTACCATATGTTTCCTTGGGGATTAAGCTTTTATCTCTAGATACTGAAGAGCAAATATAGTTGCTGTAAATAAAAGTGAGGGCAGAGACTAACAGAGAACATGGGTGCTACGACAGCTTTCCCAATAAGCATTTTTCACACAGCGAGTGTGGGACAAGGGGTGGGAATCCTGCTGAGGGCAGGACAATTGCAGTGGGCTGGGATTCAGACTGTGGCCAGCTCTCCACTTTGCAGAGGCTTTTCAGCCACACACTTGCTGAAAACATTTCTATTTTACAGGCAAATCAGTCATGATAGGTTAATTTTCTTCTCAGGTCAAAGGCCAGCCAAACTTCTCCACTTGTAAAGCACACTATCACTGCAGACCCCAGCTTCAGGTTGCCTACGTCCTGAAACTGCTGCCATAACTCACTGATGAATCAGCCTGAGCTTGGCAGCTGCCCTGGGTCTTGCTTGGCCATCCCTTCTGCTATACAGCACTGATATTTCTCTTCCCAGCCTTGGCTGTTATGCCATGGCAGAGCTGTTGGGTTGAAGCTCTAGGACTTAAAACATCTCCCATGCTGCTGCACATTCTACTTGCAGTTGCAAAAGGGATGGTGGAAGTCTGTGAATAATCCTGGGACCACAGACCCTATCTGGGATGGCGAGCGGTAGATGTAGTTTTTCTTGATTTCAGTAAGGCATTTGATACTGTCTCCCACAGCATCCTCATAGATAAGCTAAGGAAGTGTGGGCTTGACGATCAAGTAGTGAGGTGGATCGAGAGCTGGTTGAAAGGAAGAAGGCAGAGAGTTGTGGTCAATGGGGCAGAATCTAGCTGGAGGTCTGTGACTAGTGGAGTTCCTCAGGGGTCGGTGCTGGGACCGGT
Source organism: Lathamus discolor (assembly GCF_037157495.1). Lineage (NCBI taxonomy): Eukaryota > Metazoa > Chordata > Aves > Psittaciformes > Psittacidae > Lathamus > Lathamus discolor. Next base: position 69,894,705 of record NC_088909.1, read on the forward strand.
GCTGTTTAATATTTTCATCAATGACCTGGATGAGGGAACTGAATGCACCCTCAGCAAGTTTGCTGATGACACAAAACTGGGAGGAGTGGCTGACACACCAGAGGACTGTGCTGCCATTCAGCGAGACCTGGACAGGCTGGAGAGTTGGGCGGGGAGAAACTTGATGAAATTTAACAAGGGCAAGTGTAGAGTCTTGCATCTGGGGAAGAACAACTCCATGTACCAGTACAGGTTGGGGGTTGACCTGCTGGAAAGTAGCGAAGGGGAAAGGGACCTGGGGGTCCTGGTGGATAGGAGGATGACCATGAGCCAGCAATGTGCTCTTGTGGCCAAGAAGGCAAATGGCATCTTAGGGTGCATTAGAAAGGGAGTGGTTAGTAGGTCAAGAGAGGTTCTCCTCCCCCTCTACTCAGCCTTGGTGAGGCCGCATCTGGAATATTGCGTCCAGTTCTGGGCCCCTCTGTTCAAGAAGGACAGGGAATTGCTTGAAGGAGTCCAGCGCAGAGCCACAAAGATGATTAAGGGAGTGGAACACCTCCCTTATGGGGAGAGGCTGAGGGAGCTGGGTCTCTTTAGCTTGGAGAAGAGGAGACTGAGGGGTGATCTCATCAATGTTTACAAATATGTAAAGGGTAGGTGTCAGGATGATGGAGCTAGGCTTTTTTCAGTGATATCCAGTGATAGGACAAGGGGCAATGGGTGTAAACTGGAACATAGGAGGTTCCACGTTAACATCAGGAAGAACTTCTTTACTGTAAGAGTGACAGAGCACTGGAACAGGTTGCCCAGGGGGGTTGTGGAGTCTCCTACACTGGAGATATTCAAGGCCCACCTGGACAAGTTCCTGTGTGATGTACTGTAGGTTACCCTGCTCTTGCAGGGGGGTTGGACTAGATGATCTTTTTAGGTCCCTTCCAACCCTTGGGATTCTGTGATTCTGTGATTCTGTGATTCTGTCCCACACCTTTTCCTGTTTTCACTCAACCAATCTTCCAGCCTGGCAGTTAAAAATCTGAAATCAAAATCTAAGCTCCCTAATTGAGAAAATGAGAGAAGTTCCTCACAATTTTCTGTTATTTTCTTGGTGGTGCATGTAGTGTAGAGAGTTCAGCTGACTGAGCTGAATGTTTAAATGATAAAAGTAAGGATGTTTTTTCTCCCTTTTTTGTACAACATAATTATTATCCAAAATATAGCTGTTTCACTTGTTATTATCTAGTGGAGTTATTTTTTACAATGAAATTAACTGTGCTGTCAGCTTGTAAAATTCCACGAAATCAAAGTCTCATTATTGGACAGTGACTCTATGTGCATGAATTGTAGAGTTAGGTCATAATCCAGTGACTGGGTATCAAGATAAATTTAAGTATCCTGGGTCTTTATAGATTTTAACTTCATGATATTTGTGTTAATAAGGAGAAACAAAGAAGGAAGAAGCAATCCTACTTGAAGAGGTGTTGTTGCTGCTGCTGTTTTTAGTGTGGTCTTAGACATATGTAGTCTTCCCCTTCAGGTAGATGGGAGTATTGACTGTATTACATTTCAGTATGCTCTAAAACTGAACAGCCGGTGACACTGTTGTAGGCTTTTTTAACAGTATTTTTATTAGGGTATGCAATTCTGCCATTATAAAAGGCTTCAGACAAACAAAATCTGTTGATGTGTAGTATTCATTCAATAAAGGGCATATGCATATATGCCTACCTGGAAATATTTCTTAAGATTTTGGAAGAATTGAAATCTGGATGCATCTCACCATTTCCATTCCAAAATTTGATTTAAAAATGGATATTTTATTTGCTGGTAAAATCTTTTTTGGGTTAAAGAAAAAAAAAAATATTGCTTCTTTCTCTGTTGGACTAAACTTACCCTGAGAGTTGAGTATTTCATTACCCCAACCTGACTTCTGAGCACTTCGAGAACAGAAACATTCTGTCAGAGTCACAAGCACAGTTGGTTCTCAGTAATGCGTTATATTTGTGATAACTGATTCTCAAGTATGTCAGTGTACAAACTCAAGCACTATGCAGGTGAGTAAAGAAGACAAAAGGGTTCATAGGGCTTGTTTGACAGCACAATTTCAATGAAGTCATAAGATGGATATAGGTATTCCAGATGTAAAAGTAGAGGGTAAAATGTTGGTGCTTTTTTTTATTTCATTAAAATCATGTTGTCTCTTTTAAAGCCGTTTTAGGGAAAAATATCTTTTCACTTCTGTTGCACAGACCCTTGAATATTCAAGGGCTAAATAATATTCTCTTATCTTAAGAGCAAAATTCCCATGGGCCATTTTCTGCCATATCTCTGTGGAAATTATTGAATAGCTAGAGAATTATGTTAAACATACTATCTTGCAGTTTGAAAAGCAAATGATGCAATATATATAATATGTATTGTATGATATGAGCTTATGCCTCTCCAATTGTTACAACTTTCAGCAATATTTCATACAACTATTTCCATAAATATTTTCTAAGAATATTTGGAAAATACCCACACACCTCTGCCAATAGTTTTGAGCTTCAACTTTTTTACAAATAATGATAACCCTTAGGATTATTTAAGTGGTTTCTAACTTCTAACATGGGAAAACCATGTTTTTTCAAAGACAAGAAAAATAGTGACTAAATTGGGATTTAAATATGAGCTTTGGACATCAGCTTGAATGTGGTGCTTCCTTTAATTGATGTAATTAGACTCAGCATTCCAGAAGTTGCTCCCATATCCACACAAGTGCTTAAAGCAGGACTATGATTAAAGCCTATCTTTGGTACTGTAAAGTCAACCTCATGCAAGGAAAGTTGTGACAGTGGTTGACATGTGTTTGGCACACCTGGATTCAAGTCCTCTGTGTGATGCTTTATTTTCTCAGAAAGCTGTTCAGCCCCTGTGTAAGTGGAACTAGGCACCAGATCCAAAAGCGTGATCCACAACTCTGTGCACAAATTTTTACCTTTTCTTTTTGGTAGTAAAGTTTTTGATCCCTAGAGGTCTGCCCAAAAATATTTATTTTCCTAGTGCAGAGACGCTCGATGCCTGCATCTTGCCAGTATTCAAAGCAAAACTTTTCCAGTTTGCACCACCTCTCTCCCCAGGCACCACCTCCTATGAAGCCTGCTGAGGCAGGCATGTTTTTCATTTATCTGAAGTAAACTTATAGAATTGAACTCCCTCTTTTTCTTCTCTGCTTTTCTCTGTTGGACCAAGTATAGTGAACATGGAGGTATAGCTGGAGAATGGAGTCAAAGACTTGAATTCTAGTGTCTGGTATTACAGTCAGAACTATTTACATATTTTGAATCAAATTATTAGAGAAATATGAATGTGTATAGCTTGAACACAATATAGGTCTGCTATTTCAAGAATATATTCCCACTGGTTCAGGAAATTTAATCGCATGAGGCTGTTCATAAATTTGTGACATTTGCTATTGGAATTATGCTGAATGCCTCACTGCTTTTAGTCATTCACTTTTCTTTATGATAACTCTTACTGGGCAGCTTACTGACTTAAAACTGTTTTTTGTTTTGTGTTCTGGATATTAATTGCTGG